>NW_004567109.1:25314373-25415148 GCF_000260355.1 Condylura cristata | reverse complement strand
CAGGGCGAGAGCTGCCAGTCCTTGTCGCCGCCTTGTCCTTCCCGGGCACCCGGAACCTTGGGTGCGCGGAACCTCGGTGCCGGAGCGCAGGCGCGGCGGACCCGGAGGACGATGGAGCGGACGCGCGGGCCGCGGGCCGAGGTCGACGTGCCCGGGGAGGAGGAGGAGGAGGAGGAGGAGGTGGGGGCGAGCATGGCTGCCGCGGTGGTGGCGGCGGCGGGTGGCGCGGGCCCAGCCGTGCTGCAGGTGGCCGGCCTCTACCGGGGTCTGTGCGCGGTGCGAAGCCGCGCCCTGGGCCTGGGGCTCGTGTCACCGGCTCAGCTGCGCGTGTTCCCGGTGCGCCCCACTTCGGGCCAGCCCCCGGGGGGAGCCGACGGCAGTAGGGTCCAGGCCGAGCTCGAGGCTAACCCCTTCTACGACCGCTACCGCGACAAGATCCAGCAGTTGCGCAGGTGCGGGGCCCAGCCAGCCGGCGGCGGGCAGGGAGGAGGGGTGGCGTGCGGCCGAGCTTCTGGTGTGTGTGTGACGCCGGCGGTCCTTCCCCAAGTCCAGCGAGGTGGACGCTAGTACCGTGCCCACGCTACAGATGGTGTGTCTGGGCTCGAAGAGGCCAAGTCACTCGCTGCAGATCACACAGCTGATGTCAGCTGGGTTTCTCTGCGGAGCCCTAGCCCCTTTCCCAGGCCCTCAGTGTCTCTGTGTTAAGTTCTCAAACTTGTGAGTGGTCTCTTTATGAGGGCCTTTGGGCGGCAGGCCGGTCAGAGACTACTGGCCTTGTAGAACTGGAGGCTTCCAGAGAAGAGACTTGACTTGCTCAGAGTCACATACTGAGTCAACCGAGGCTAGGCCTAGAATTCGTTTGGTCTCTCCTGGCTTAGGGTTCTGACGGGAAGGAAAGGAGATTGGGGGTGGTAGGGGACAATTAAAAACAAAAAGTGCCACCGTTTGGGTCATCGATTGAATCCTGTTATTAAGATGAGAAAATTGGAGGGTCAGAGAGTAAGAAAATGAGCAAAAGTCACAACTGGTTGGCATTCCTCTGACTCCCATGCTGCCCCTCAGCTTCCAAAGGGAAGGATCTAGAGATTGGAGGGGTTGATATGGGTGTTCAGGACCATGGATAAGTCTGTAGAGTTGAAGTGGGACGAGCTGAAGAAGATCAAAGGTGAAAATTAAAGGGGGTTGGAAGAGAAATTGGCAAAGAAGGCAGGTAGTTGTCTTATGAACACTATAACTTTGAGTTTTGTCTCACCTCTGCTTCCACAGCCTTCACTTACTCTTCCAGCATTGACTAGACTATTAGAGAATCTTCTAGTTAGACTCCTCCACTTCCAGCATTGGACCGCTCCACCCTCACACCATCTCATTGCTGCTTTGGAATGGTCTCTCTTCTCTTTTTGAAAGAATGATGGCATTTTTTTTTAAGATTTATTTATTTATTTGTACAGAACTGGGGTACAGGCCAGAGATGCGGAGGGTGAGAGAATTCACCAGAGACAGAGTGGGGAGCAGAACAGGCAGATCGACGAAGTACACTGCTGAGGGGAGCAGCGGGCGGGTCAGGAGAGGTCTGCTGCGCCATGTGGTCGCCTCCGGGGCAGGCGGGAATCGAACTGATGCGGAAGTGGCTTTAGCTTTTTAGTGCAGTGCTTTAACCCGCTGTGCCACCAGGGAGGGCCGGCATAAGTGAATATTTTTACCCTCCTAACAGCATTCAGATATACACAAGTATTTATCATCTTAAAAAACTTTTTTTTAACTTACATTACTCTGCAGCCTCTGATACCTTTCACAGAACTTAAAGTATTGTCCTTCATTAGCTCTCATTCATTCTTACTCATGAACAAGTGAGTAACTGGTTTCGCTCTCCTTCCCACAAGATAATTCCCATTATCTTTTACATTGTGTATCTCCCAAAGAATGAGCTTCTCAGGGCAACCCATTGACTTTGGATATTGTCCATATTAGTGTTCTACACAACACCATCATGCTTTAGTACTTGCCAAAACTCTTTCTAGCCCTGAGGTCTGGCATGAAAGAATTAAGGAGTGCAGTTGGAGAAGGATGTTCCAGGTAAAGGGAGTAGCAGCAGCAGCAAAGGTACAGAGGCATGAAACCAGTTCAACCTTTTGGGAACTATTTGAGCAAAATTCCATCATAATCTCTACATTACATATTCTAATATATATACATATATATGTGTGTGTAGATAGATAAGTATACACATATATATCTCCCACTGGACAGTAAGCATCTTGATGTAGGTACTGTACTTATTTCTGCAAAGTAACTAGCTCAGCAAAGTAAATAGCAAGCAAGAGACAGTAAGTTGTTTGTTAAGTCAATGAATAGGAGAGAGGAAATGATAAGTCCTAGAAGAGGCTGAGTGAAGCAAGTATCAGGGAGATGGGAGGGAAAGCCTTGTGGTTACAAAGGAAAAGAAGTTGAGGTTCAGGTAGAGGAAACTGGGAACGGAAATAGGAAAGCAAGGCCAAAAAAGGGTCAGCAGAACTTGGGCCAAGTTAAAGGAGGGAGCAAGATAGAACCTGGCCTTAGGGCCCATGACCAGGATATCATGAGACTTTTTCTTTCTGAGGCAGTGGGTGAGAGGGAAAGAAAATGGTTTATCATCCTAGGTTTCAGTTATAGCCATTTAACTCAGCATCTGTATGTGTGGCCTCAAGTTCACCTCCAGAGTTCTAGTTCCCATCTCACCCATTCACCTACACTCATGACATATTTTAGGGAAGTTACTGTCCTTTTGATTAGTACTGGAGCATACCCACTAAAACCTGGGCTCTTGGGGGACTAGCACAAGTTCAGTGTAAGCCAGCAAGAAGGCTGTGCCCTGCTGACCCGCGGGTAGTCCACTCTGGATTTTTGCGTCACACTCTGCTTTGGTAACTTGGGAGGATTTAATTGCCAAACTCCTATCTGTAGTGTAGAAAAACTAGCGGGTGACCAGGGATGAGATCCATAGTTAGGAAAAATCACAAATCACATATCTGAAGAGGGACTAAATAAAACAGGTAATTAAACCTAGAGAAAAATTTAGCAGATGGCCTAAGAATGATTTTCAAGTACACATACAAAAAAAAGTTATATCCCTGTGTAATAATAAATTTACCCTCTGATTCCTGAGGATGAAAGTTACAGAAAGATAGATACAGTCACAGAATATTTACTAATAAAAGATACCTAAGGTGTGAGTATGTGGACTTCACTGCCTAGGCTTCCCTGCCCTCTCCAACTGCTCACCTTAGTGGCTTTAGCCACTGACTTAGTCCTGGTGCCTGCAGCCCTGGCCAGGCAGGCATCACCCCTAGTATGTAATACCTCTGGTTTGACTCCACTTGTCAGGGCACTGCTGGCCCACACTGGAGGGGGGAGCAAGATCTGCCCCAGTGCATAGCAGTGAAGGAAGTAGCATTTGATGTCCTCTAAAGTGAACTTTATGGAAAAAGGACTTCCTACCATGCTTGAGCAGGAAGGACTGCACCAGAAAGGTGACGAAAATGTCCTCGGATCCTGCAGTCCTTATCCATGACTCTACAGGTCTCATAGCTGAGAAGCTGGTGTCCCTGGAAGATGTCCTCAAAGTATTGCATCACTGGCTCCACCACCTGAGGCAGTCTTAGAGAAGACAGCCCCAATCCAGACTCCAAACCTGAAGACCAACCCCCTCTTGGCTTAAAGAATGACTTCTGATGTACCTCCTGCAGGCGTATGTTCTATGGAGACAGGGGTTGGGAAATGCTTATGTGCCAAGTCTATAAAATAGGCTTTGGAAGCCTCTAAATCACTTGTCTATGAATAGGATTTTAAATTGGGGATGGGGGCAGTGTATGGGGAGGAGGAAGTTTCTGAGAGCTAGATGTGTGCAAGTAAAAGCTTGACACCTAGGATTCCTGCCTGAGACAGTGAGCCACAAGTGACCTCAGAGTACCCTTCTAATCTGAGGATTTGAGCTAAGTACCCAGAGAGTAGGTACCTGAAGGATGAAGCCCTCTGTCACCCTAGAAAAGAAATGCAAGAGGAAAATGTTACAGCAGTTGAATGATGATTTCTTTGTCCACTCTCTTGATTTATATAGGTCTGTGCTCAGGCCTGACTAACTGAAGGCAAATCCCAGTCTCTGAATGCCCGTGTCTTTGCTTTCTGGAAGTGGAACATGTTTTGCTATTTCAAAATCCAAAAAGACCCAAGTAGTTTACCTTTGTTTTACTCTTGTTCAGATCTGACCCAGCTGCTTTTGAGTCACGACTGGAGAAGCGCAGTGAATTTCGAAGGCAGCCAGTGGGGCACTCCCGGCAAGGAGATTTTATCAGAAGTGTGGAACAGAAGGTAAGACCTGCCATTTTGTGTTGTGGACTCAGCAGGGCTCTGCACTGTACCCTCCGACCCTTATCCTGGGAGTGGGCGCATTGATGGGTCAGCTGGATGAACATACCTACCCTTTCTTCTCAGCGTGGTTTCCATCCACAAATGGTATCCTGCCCTCTCTGGCAAGATACTATGGTCATGGAGAAGTTCAGAGATGAAAAGGGCCTTCCATTCTCTCATGAACTGCAATTGGGTGGTCAAGCCAAGCACACATGGTGCTGGACAGCAGGGAGGGGAAGTAAGTGTTTAGTCCACATTAGCTGTCATTGTACTTAAATAAGAATCAGCTGGGAGAAAGCAGGTTGAAAGCTGTGTCTTGGAAGATCAGTCTAAATGCAGTAGTTTTCAACCTTTTGGCCACAGCCCATTGTAAGAAAGACATTTCACTTCATACTTCAGTGTGTGTGTGTGTTTGTGATTGCAACTGAATGTTGCACATCAGTGCAGTGCACTGATTTCCCTCCCCCTATTTTTAAAAAGACTGGCCACCACAATCAACTAAATGAATTTCATAAACTGGTTTGTAAAATACTAACGTAGGCTGTTTTGGAACATATCAGAATGAGTCAGGAAGCAGGGAGAATAGGCAGTGACCAGGTGTGGACTGGGTGGGCCTAAAATAAGGAGTCATAGTGAAAAATTGGGATCCGGCACTGTGTTAGAATGAGAAGTGTTTATTTTATTTTGGAGAATAATTTTCACCTTAGATATCCTAAATTTTTTTTTTTAAAGATTTATTTATTTATTTGTACAGAACTGGGGTACAGGCCAGAGCTGCGGAGGGTGAGAGGATTCACCAGAGACAGAGTGGGGAGCAGAACAGGCAGATCAACTAAGTACACTGCTGAGGGGAGCAGCGGGCGGGTCAGGAGAGGTCTGCCTCGCCATGTGGTGCCCTCCGGGGCAGGCGGGATTCGAACTCATGCGGAAGTGGCTTTAGCTTCTCAGTGCTGTGCTTTAACCCGCTGCGCCATCAGGGAGGGCCAGATATCCTAAATTTTAAGAGAATCCACTCAGTCTTGAATTAACTGGTTGAGTTATTTATAATATGGTCAGTAGTCAGTGAACTAATCACTACAAGATTGAGGACAAATTCAGCCCCTCTGATAAACATAGTTACAACTTTACAAACACCTCTATTCAAATACTTTAAACAAGTGTAATTTCCTATTATAAACATTTATAGTGTCAATGTTGCAAATATTGGAACCTTGGAAGTATTATTGTATTATAAACTTTTAATATTATGTAGGGAAACTCTTTGCCCCTTTATGAAAAGCAGACTCAGAAATTTAACCTCATAATGACAAGATGCATAATAAGATGCCATCATTTTTTTTTTTTTTAAGATTTATTTTACTTATTTATGCCTACAAGAATTGGGGTGTAGGCCAGAAGTGCAGGAAAGAGGTGAGAGGATTCACCAGAGACAGGGTGGGGAGTAGAAAATCCCTCCCTGGCCGGGCATCAAACTCCTGCTGAAGTGGCCATGGACAGCTTCATGGTGCTGAGACTTAACCCCTTGCACCACCAAGGAGGCCCAAATGCCATGTTTAAATTATGACAGTTCTTAGGTTCATATTCACTTACTATCTTTCTTACCTAGTTAGATGGAAGGGAACTCATGGCTAACCCCTACTATCCCTTCCCAAAGCCTTTTCTTGGAGTCAGAATGACTCACCATCTCCTTTTTACAATCAATTTTATGTTTTTTTAATTTTTATTTTCCCACATTGAAATGAAATGTAGACATTATAACCCATCCTCTCACATAATTTCAGAGAAAATGTATCAATGTAATTCCCTAACCATAATGTAAAGTATTTTTTTATTAAAATATATTTATGTATAAGTCCTGGGGCATAATTGTGCTGAGAGACCTAACACTATCATCAGATACTTTCTCCTGTATGTGAACATAGAAGCAGCAAAGTGCTTACCAGAGCAGGGATATTGTGTTAGTGAGTATAAAACTCTCAAACTCAGCAACCCTCGTGAGATTCCACAATGTATCATCTCTCAAGTTACATGGTAGTTGCATTTCTGAAAGTCAGTGTTTATTAAACCATGTTAAAAAAGCAAAGCCAGGCCCACCTGGCACAGCCAGTTAAAGCACAGCACTGCAAGCAGATCGCAGCTGCTTCAGTGAGTGCAGTCCCCGCCTGGGAGGTGACCACATGGCTCAACAGACCTCTCCTGTCTTGCCAGCTGCTCCCCTCAGCAGTGTATTTTGTCAGTCTGCCTGTTCTGCCCCCCACTCTGTCTCTGGTGACTCTTCTTACCACCTCTGGCCTGCACCCCAGTTTCGTAAGATTTATATAAATAAATCTTAAAAAAAAAAAAAAACTTAATAAGATACTGGACACTACACCTAAATAGGTGGGCTTTTTCTTATGAGAAAGTAATAGATTAATATCCTATCTTATGTATTTCAGGCAGACGCTTTGGGAAAACAGTCTGTGAGCAGAGGGTTCACTAAGGATAAGGTAGGTTTCTATCTTCAAGTCTAACGTCCTATGAACTGTCTGTAATCAGAGGCTGCATATTTGAGCATACTGTATTTCAGGGAGTTTTGTGTAAGGTGATTTTCCCACTATAGAGATGAGAAATATTTCTGAAATGTGTCTTTGGTAGGATTCCTAGATAGTATTGGCCTTGAAGGTGCCAGAGAAAGTGTGAAGAATATGCAGTGATACCCTCCCTTTCTATAGGAAATAGCTTTTTAAAAATCAAATAAAAAAACATCCCTATCACCCTTCTAGAAGAGCAGTTAAAAGTAATAGCCAGGCATTTGAGAAGTGGCATAGAGGCTCTGGGGACAGAACTGTGAGGACCTGCCTGGGCTTGGGAACCCCTCAGAGCAAGCTGGTTTCCTTATTTTTGTTCTCCACTTATTGACATTCTGCTTCATTGTCCTGAAATGTTGCTTCCCACAAGACTTAGAGAGTGGTGTTTCATTTTTTAATTGTGACACTTAATTGCCTTTTATTTTCTCATTCAGACTCTCAGTTCAATCTTTAACATTGAGATGGTGAAAGACAAAACTGCAGAAGAAATAAAACAGGTAATGAATGAAAATAGGTGGCTTACGTTATGAAAAAGTATACTCTGTGAACCAAATCTGAAAGCAGAAAGGAGCCTACATTTCTTTCTTTCTTTTTTTTTTATTTATACAGACAGAACTGGGGTACAAACCAGAGGTGCAGGGGGGGTGAGAGGATTCACCAGAGACAGAGTGGGGAGCAGAACAGACAGACTAACCAAGTGCACTGCTGAGGGTAGCAGCAGGCGGGTCAGGAGAGGTCTGCTGTGCCATGTGGGTCACCTCTGGGGCTGGGATCAAACTCACACTGAAGTGGCAGCGCTAGTTTGCAGTGCTACACCCTAACCCACTGCGCCACAAGGGAAGGTCCAAGGGGCCTACATTTCTTGATATTTCTTCCTACCCCAAAATGAATGGTAGCCACAGAAAGCAAAAGTGATGAAAATAGCGGCCTTAACTGTTTTTCTTGTTTTCACTTCTTATATATAATCACCTCGCATTATCCTTGTGTCTTCCATTCCTGTTACCCACATTTTTTAAAAAAAAATCTACTAGTCTGTACCTGGATTACTATACTGCCTTTCTAAATAGGTGTCCCTGCTCTTATTTTGCTCACTCCTTCTTCCCCTGTAATATCTTTTCCAGCTGAATCCTCTTCATGTTTTCATAAGAAGAAAAGTAATGTTTTTCACAACACAGACTCTAAAACCAAACTGCCAATTTTAAGTCTTAGCTCTGCTACTTACTAGCTGAATGACTTTGTTAAGTTAGCCCAGTTAATGGTAGTACTTATCTCATGGTGTTATTTGGGGGAATTAAATAATTTAATATTTGGAAATCATTTAACCTAATATGTGGTGGGCCCTCCCTGGTGGTACAGCAGGTTAGGAAGAAGCACTGCAGGCTAGCCACAGCAGCTTCAGTGTGAGTTCAATCCCCAACCCGGAGGTGGCCCACATGGCACAGCAGACCTCTCCTGACCCACCTGCTGCTGCCCTCAGCAGTGTACTTCGTCCATCAGCCTGTTCTGCTCCGCACTGTCTCTAGTGAATTCTCTTACTGCCCCTGTACCTCTGGCCTGTACCCCAGTTCTGTATATATAAATAAATAATATTTAAGAAAACAAAAACTAATATGTGGCATAGAAAGTGCTATGTTTATGTTTTTTTTATGTTTTCAAATAAATAAATAAAAGTAAGTAACTTCACGAGTGTTCAATGACTTCCCACGTTCCTTGAGTCCTCCATTGTTATAGGAAGCTTCTCAGATAAGATCTGTACTGTCAGTCATTCTAGATGCCTTGATTTGCATTGCTGTTTACATTTTTATGTCTGTGATTCTGTTTGCTCTAGACTATCATAAGCTATTGGCATTTCTTAGAGGTCCTTGAACTATATTATAGGAATATTGAGAGTATAAATAATAAAAGCAGTCAGCTGTGTGTTGGGTGCTATACTTAGTGCTTCATATGCACTATTTTGAAAAGCTTCTAAAGTTGGTGCTGCAGAAACTGAAACTCAATGAGATTACTTGGTTAGTGGTAGTGGTAGGACTCCTCAACCCATGTCTGACTGCATCATGTTCCTTACATGAGATTGTGCCACTTTTCATGGTTTCTGTCATGTGTTATCATTTGTTTCAGCAAATTTTGAATGTGTACTAAATATCAGACTCTGTGCCAGACTCAGAAATAAATTAGAGAATCCCCTACACTCAAGGAGTTTTAGCCTAGTGCGGGACAGAAACAAAACAGCTTCATTTAATAGTCTTGTGCAGACTCTCAAGGAGACCTCAAACTTTGCCTTTGAGGAGAAGTACCAGAAGAAAGTGGACAACAAGCATGTCCTTTATGGGGAGACAAGCAAGGCCCAACAGGCCTGATCATATGACAAGTAACATTTAAACCTGTAATTTCAGATACGCATTTGTATTCATTAAGATAATTTTGAGTAATCAAGGTCAGCTATGTTAAGAATCATCTATCAGTCTCATAAATTTCAGTGTTAATTCATAAACTGTAGTAATATAAATTCAATGAAAGTAAGCAGTATATGCTATTTGTAAATAAGAAGTATGTTTTGAAATCCCAAAGTAAATAAAGCAAAGTAAATGTTGGCATTGGTAAATGCTTGCCCAGGTCTCAGTGTTCTGATTGGTTAGATCATAGTGTCTTTGATTAGTGTCTTTGGCTGGAGCCCTATATGTTAATGGGAAAGTTGACAAAGCAACCCTAGAAGGGGATTCACATCAACTCTTCATTCTTCGCCAGCTCACTCAGTATCACTTTACTATGGCACCTCCCCTGACTCCTGTGCCTTGCTGATATTGCCATTCTTTGCTTAGCATTTGTTCCTATCTTCTGTCCAGTCTGCTTATCTTCCCAGCCTCCCCATTTACCCAGCAAACTCCTGATCACTGTTCAAGATACATCTCCTCTGGTATTTGTTACCCTTTTTCAGTAAAGTGCCCCTTTATTGTACCCTCAGAGCATCTTAGGCTCTGGTTTGCATTGTATCTGATGTGCTACATACAAGCCTACATTATTTTAACTAATCTTTACACTTCTGTGAGGTTGATGTTACTGGTATTTTATCAATGATTATATTGAATGTAATTTAGTTTCAGTAATTTGCCTGAAATAGCATACCAGCAGATGATTGCAACTGAGATTTACATCCAGTTATGCCTGACTCCAGACCCTAGGTTCTGAGTGATCAATGTCCTGGCTCTCTGAGAAGATCCACAGTTGGCTGGGGAGTATGGATTTTGAGTGGGGAAAATAAGGTGAAATAAAGAAATTGTCTATGAACACCCAAGGCCTATCTTGAGAAAAATGATTAGCAAGGTCATAGAATCCATTTCTCTGGCAGGAATTTGTTATTAAGGGTTACAGTTTAATCATCTAGAAGAGCAGGTGGTATTACATCTTTTTAGTAATCATAGATTCGTAATAAAAGCATTGTGTTGGGTTTTCCTTCCTTTTATCAAGTAGCACATTATTCTGAACAGTGAAAGCTGTCATCATTTCTTCATACAGGTTGAAAAGATTTCCCAAATGTCACAGACACCCTCTCTTTTTTGTACAGATTTGGCAGCAGTATTTTGCAACAAAAGATACAGTCTTCGCAGTTATTCCTGTAAGTAGTTTGGAGGGGAAATGAAAGTGTTACTGCATGAAGGTCAGGGGTCTAACCTTAGTAGGTAGTTGCCTTTACTTTCCTATGTTTATTGCCTCTTGAGAACTTTCATTTATAGCTCTGAGGGTTTTTATTATGCCCTGAACACCAAAGATTGGAAGCTCCATATGGTATATTTATAGCTCTTGTTTTCCTTCTTTCTAGTTCAGAAATGTCTCTTTGAGTCAGTCTCTGACAAGGGAGCATGGTATAAGTTCATGTCACTAAGCAATTTCTGATATCTTTTATTTCTTTTTGGTGTTTTCCACCAAGCTGTTGGAATTTAAGAAAGGGCCTCTAGCATAGCTTTCTCCCTTCCTTGTCTGGAAATGACCTATACCTGAAATGACTTGGTCTTTTTCTCTTCTGATATTTCCCCTTAGCATGTGGCTTTTTTTTTTCTTTTTGGTTTTGGTTTTTCCCTTCTTGAATTGCTGTCTTGGAGTTAGTCAGTGATTTCTGCTTGAACATTAAGTCTTTGACTGGAAAGACTGGTTTCTGACTTAACTGTCCTCCTCCTGAGTTATACCATAAGAAAGTATTTGAGGTACTGGGCTATCAGCTGTTTCTTTAGTTGTTCTTTTTCCCTGAAGCGGAAGAGGCTTAAGTTAAGTTTATATAGGTATACAAATATATACTGAGCTTACATGTGTAAGTGTAAATTCAGAAAGAAAGCAGACAAAAGGATGAAAAAACCCTTTGGTGATTGTGAGAATATTGCCCCTTATTTTCTACCTTTTATACATACCCTTGTACTTCATGAGCTCAATGGCTGTACTTTTCACAATACTTTAGATCTCTGAGAATGGATCATGGACCAGGCCTTCTTAGTTTTCCCTCAGATAGACTCAGTGACCTTATATCTCTTACACTTGGCATAGTCCCCTAGAGGATTTGGAACAACACAATTCTATCAAACGCTGAACAACAATGCACAATACCTGGTTTTTCTTCTGTGTTAAAAGAGGGATTTATAAATGATGGAATTTGAGGTTGTTTTAGTTATATTTTAGTACTAGAGAATTCAGTCTTGGTAAATTTAGAGGTGATTAGGCCTTTTGTGTTTTCTTGTTTGTGAATTAATTTTAGCTTTTTCTAACCTGCAGAAAGAGAAGTTTGATTTGATATGGAACCGGGCTCAGTCATGTCCAACAGTAAGTTTCTGGCTATCACATGAGGATTGCTTATGTATGTTGCCAAATGGGATATTTTCTTCCACTCTCTTCATACTCTGTACTATCCCAATGTGTATATGTGTAACAACATGAATAGACCACAAAGTAAACATGCTGCATGAAAGAAACTAAACACCAAAGAGGTACAAATTCTGTATACAAAAAAAGAGAATGTAGACTGACCCGTAGTGACAGAAACCAAGTCAGTGATTATTTTGGGACAACTGGGGAGAGAGATGACTTACTAGGAGACTTCTGGAAGTAATAGATATATTCTTTAGTTTCTGGTAGTGGTTTCACAGCATACATGCCAAAGCTAATTTAATACACATATTTATCTCAGCCTATGAAATTGGGATGGGTTATGAGAGAGCTTTACTTGTATCTCTTAATTCTTTCTGTCTTAGATGGGTCGGAAAGTATGTGAGATATTTTTTTAATTATGATCTCAGGCATTTCTTGATTTTAAAAGTTTTAATCAAGTATTAAAGAAATGTAGTGAATAACATAGGACATAGAACAAATGATTTTATTTGTCGATCTCTCCTTATGTATTTCTCACAGTTTCTGTGTGCACTACCAAGAAGGGAAGGTTATGAGTTCTATGTAGGACAGTGGACGGGTACTGAACTCCACTTCACTGCACTTATAAATATTCAGGTAGGTGGCTTGTGTTTGTCCCTCGATGGAAGGCCTCCCCCTTGATAGGATTGTGAGTCTTTGCTGAGGCTCAAGGGCACAGAGTGTCTGCTAGCTCGCAGTAGTAGTATTTGCTGTGGCATCAGTGAATTGTCATACTTTGTATGTTGGGTGCTATGGTGGCTAGTTGTCTTTTTAACCTGAACTATAAGTCTTAAAGGGAGCTCCATGTCTTACAAGTGTTTTATTAGCTTTGTAAATGCATAGTTTACATCCCATAGTTGTTATGTTTGCTTCCATTCTTCCTTCCTTTTTCCTTATTTTATTCCCAAATATTAAATAAATCAGATTGTAACTATGATTTATATTCTATATTTGGAGGCCAAATCTGGCCCCCAAAAAACATACAGTTGCTATCAAGCAGTGGGCTTACTGCCAGAGTATGTAAAAGCAAATATTATGAGAAATAAAAGAACTTTATTGCAAGGCCACCTGTCAAGAAGACAGAACATCAAATTTGCAGAGTTTTGGGTAGGAGTTTTTCTAAAAGTGAAGGAACAAGAGTGGGGAAATTAAGAATAAATGAGCTGGGAGGCTTGATAAAATTTGATTGGCTAGTTATAAAGTGGTCTATACAGGCAGAAGTATGGGGAGGCTTTTTTCAGATAATTCTTGAAATTCCCACGATGCCCCCCTCACCTCTAAATGTAGTCTAGTGCCCTCTCCCACCCTCTTTGTATCTTTTGGGGCCATCAGTGGTCTCTGAATTCTGACCTGCTTGAGGCATAACTCAAGGTTAATCACTGTGGTGAATGCTTATCTTGTATCACTTGCATATCTGGGCCAAACTTTGCTATAAAACATACCTTAAATGGGATTTTTTTTTTTTTTTTTTTTTTTTTTGTCTAGAGGTATGAGGACAAATTAACCTGTTTGGGTTAAAGGGAGCAGAATATAATGAAGGGGAAACATTTTACTTAGTTATTTTATAATTCAGCTAGTGACCATTTAATGAGCATATACTATGATAACCCAAATTTGATGTACTTAAACTCCATGTCAGAGTTTTATATATAGCATCACCTAATCCTTTTAAATATCTTATGAGACATTGCTATTATTACTTGAATTTACAGAGAATAAAGTAGACTTGGAGAAATTGGTTCACATTGCCAATCAATAACTGGGCTTGATTCTGAGTTATCGACTCCTGGGAACTTAATCAGTGTGCTGATATGCTGGGGACTAATCCAGATCCTGGAGATCTGTGATATTTCTCTGCCCTCATGAAATTCAGATACAAATAGAAGTGAAAGATCCAGAAATATAATTATGACCAAATGATCAGCATAACAATTACTATGTTAGAAGTATGTTCTTAGTATTAGATTGCCCTAGCAATACCTAGATACTTACATTTTTAAAAATATATATCTTTCCTATTTAAAAAAAAACTCTAGCAATAGTATGATATTGATTATTAAAAGGATTCTTCCTGAGATTTTAGAAATAAAACCCAAAGATCTTTTTTAGATGTATGATTGTTTCTTTATACACTATAGGTAGAAAGTTTTAACTTTGAAGCCAGCCCTCTTCCTAGTCTGGATTGAGGTCTGGTACCCACTGCCCTGTCCATTCCTCATGAAATTATGATGTCCCTATTCTTTTCCTTCTACCCCTGCCCAGATTATATTTTTTTAAATGCACATTACAAATCTGACCCATGTGCAAACTCTCCAGCTGTTTGCTACAGCTTAAAAGAGCTCAGTCTTCAGAGCCAGCCAAGGGGACTAGATTTCAACTGTGAAATGCACTAGTCCATAAAAGTGGCAATTACATAGGCATATTGCTTTCTTTAGAACTTGATTTGGTAGCTGCTTGTGCCATTTGTTTTTAAATATATGGCCACGATGAAGGATTCACTGCCTACTGTAAACATTTTCTGGGAAAAAAGCCAAACCTTTTCAGTTGAAGGCACAAATAACACCATGCAAACTGTCAGTTTCACAGTATGTTGGCAGGCCTGACCATTCCCCCCACATACTGGTCTTCCACTCACTAGCCACCCAAGGGGTTGTTAAGAGCCAGAATTTCCTCCAGACTCTCTATTGCTCTGAAATTGCAGTATTTTGTGGTGGTACCTTATTGAGCCTTGATAAGTATTCTTCCTTATAGACCCGAGGGGATGCTGCAACCAGCCAACTGATTTTATATCACTACCCTGAACTTAAGGATGAAAAAGGCATAGTGCTGATGACAGCAGAAATGGACTCCACATTTCTGGTAAGCATTGACTTTTACCTCTGGATATACCTGGTGGCCCTGAAGGTGTTATTCTTCTGCCAAAATCCAGAAGAGGTAAAATTCCAGAGACCTCATGTACTATTTCCTTAAGTTGACATTAATTTTGTCTTACTCAAGTTCCTCCAAACTGAAATTAGTATGGATCCTTAATCACTTAAATTTGCAATTTAAAAGTCCAAAAGTTTTAAAAATAAAAGTTTTTAATAACTTATTTGGTCACACCTGACTTAAACCCCTTTAAGAGCTAAATCAGGGCCCTCCCTGGTGGCGCAGTGGGTTAAAGCACAGCAGTAAGAAGCTAAAACCACTTCAACATGAGTTCAATTCCTGCCTGCCCCGGAGGTGACCACATGGTGTGGCAGACCTCTCCTGACCCACCCACTGCTTCCCTCAGCAGTGTGCTTTGTCGATCCGCCTGTTCTGCTCCCCACTCTGTCTCTGGTGAATCCTCTCACCATGCCTGCACCTCTGGCCTGTGCCCCAGTTCTGTATGCATAAATAAATAAATCTTTAAAAAAAAAAAAAAGAGCTAAATCATTGCTGATGTGAGATAACTTGTTTCTTTTTATATCACTTTTATTTATACATACAAGAGCCAAGGCATAAGTCAGAGATGCAGGGGTGTGATTCACCAGAGAAAGTGGGAAGCAGAACAGGCAGAGTATTGAAATACTCTGCTGAGGGGAGCAGTGGGCAAGACAGGAGAAGTCTGCTGTACATGTGGATCACCTTCCCTGGCCAGGGATCAAACTCATGCTGCAGTGGCTGTGGAGGTCTTCAGAGTGTGCATCTTAACCCCTTGTGCCACCATGGGATATTTATGATAGTAGGGATATTTAAATGGGATATTCACATAGTAGGGAAATATTAAAATGTGCTTGAATATGGAAAGCTATATAATACAGTTATATAATATCTATGCCTACTGTGTTTTGTCATCCAAAAGAGTACGGAGCTTTCGGAGAGAATGAACTTTTATTTGGGGTCAAAGCTAAGGAATATATCCTGAAGTTCACATTTCAAAGAAACCTTGGATAGTGTCCCCCATTTGCAGGCCTTTAGAAAGGGGTCTTTAAAGGTAAAACCACAAAAGGAGGCCTCTCTGGTGGCACAAGGGGTTAAATCTCAGCACTGTGAAGCTATCAACAGACACTGTAGCATCAGTTCAGTCCCCAGCCAGGGAGATGACCCTCATGGCACGGCAGACCTCTTCTCAGCAGTGTATTTCAGTCATTCTCCTATTCTGCTCCCCACTCTTGTCTCTGGTGAATCTTCTCACCCCCTCCCCTGCACCTCTGGCCTATACTGCAGCTCTCGTATGCGTAAATAAATAAAATAAATCATAAAAGACAAAAAACACAAGCTTACTTCTAGATATGTAAGATTTGTTAAAATTAGGACTGGCCACTAAGTTTTTAAGCAGAAAAATTTTTAAGCAGCCTTTGACAAGGTTTCCTAGGATGTTGTGATTTTCTCTCACTAAGCACACTCCTAAAATGTTTTTCCTCTCTTGGGGTGGGGATGGCAAAGCCTGCACTTCTTCAATGGCTCCCGCACTCTGCTTTAAACTCCACACCTTTCTCAATTACAACTCCCAATGGGATTTTTCTCCTTTCATTATTTTCTAAATCCATTAATTTTCACTCCAAGAGTCATCTGTTCCTTGGGAGTTCCTGGTGGCAATAAACAAGTGAATGGTTTCTTAAGTGTAAGAAAGAGTTCAAAGGCTAGAATAGTTTACAACCTTTTATCTTCCTCTATACTATTCATATATACCATCCATATCATATATAAGGATTTCCCTTCCTTCTTTTCCTATTCCCAGGGATCATGCAGCCACCACATGCACATAGGTAATAATGGCCCTTGTATGTGCTCTCTCTGCATATCCAGTGCCAGGAGCAGTCTTATGACTTCTATATAACTTCTTTGTCTAGCCCTTCCTCAGTGAGCCTCATTTATCTAGCAGGTCTTGCATTCAGGATGTCCTCAAGAAAGTGGGCATTTGGTGCCGCTTCCCCTGAGAATCCTTATTATAAACACTTATTTCCCTCTCACCCCCCCCAGCCCCCCCAGTCATTGCATATGGGGAAGGGAAAGGTGATGGCATTGGGCTGGTATCTCACAGTAGCAGTGAGCTCCGAGTCTCAGACATTATTAGGACTCTGCTTTGCTGTCTCCTGTAACTGAAATTGTTCAGTCTCTGTCCCATATTTCCACCCATCACATTCAACTGGAAGTCACCTCAAAATCCTACCCAGAAGAATGAAATTGCTGTTAACTGAGATAGACAGGATTGCAGGAGGACAGGTTTGGTAGGAAGTCAATTTTTGACATGTTAAATCTGATATGCTTATTAGATATCCAAGTAATAGGTAGTTAGATAAATGAACCAGACATTTGGCAGAGAGATCCAGGCTGAAGATGCAAATATGGGAGTTATCAGCTTACAGATTGTTACTTAAAGCCTTGAGACTAAATGAAATTACCAAGGAAGTAAATGAAGATAGAATAGAGAAGAGGTCTTAGAACTGAACCCTGAGGAGATAAGGAATCATTATCAAAGAAAATTAAAAAGGAACAGAGTTAGGAAGGAAACTAAGTAGAAAGCCCTCAAAGCTAAGATACAATGTTTTCGGGAATAAGTAGTGCTCACCTGGCCAGATCTCACTTCCTGATAAAGCAAATGAGATAAAGACTGAGAATTTACTAGATTTCACAACAAAGAAGTCTATAGGGACTTTTGGGGGTCAGTTTCAGAAGAGTGATAGGATAAAAGCATGATTAGGGTATCTTTAAGAGAGGATGGGAAAAGAACTTAGAAAGTAAGTATAAACTACTCTTTTGAGGGAAGAGAGAAAAAAAGAGAGGGAAAAAAAAGGTGGAGGGGAGTTATGAAGACTGTTTTGTTTTATTTTTTTTTAAGATTTATTTATGCATACAGAACTGGGGTACAGGTCAGAGGGGGGGAGTGGGAATGGTGACAGGTCTCACCAGAGACAGAGTGGGGAGCAGAACAGGCAGATCAATGAAGTACACTGCTGAGGGAAGCAGCAGGTGGGTCAGAGAGGTCTGCCACGCCATGTGGGTCACCTTGGTCAGGGATCAAACTCATGCTGCAGTGGCTGCAGATAGCTTCATAGTGCTGTGTTTTAACCTACTGTGCCACCAGGGAGGTCCAAGACAGATAGGAAAGAATAGACAAAATGTAGACATTTCAAATTGAGACTTGGAGTAGCTATAATCACCAATAATGACATGTTTTAAGATTTGACCACAGAAGTGACATAGAGAATGTACTTCATTTTCTAGTGTTCAGCAACACACAGCTTTTAACCATATTCAAGTAGACTGTACAGATCAGAGAAGGCCCTTTATGCATTGGCATTTTTACCACCTTACTTTGATAGTCTCAAACTGCTACACAGTTCACATCATCATTAAAATTTGCTTTTTAGCCTTCTAACACACAACAGCATGCAAGACAACTTAAACATTTGTCGTGTATCAATCAATTGACTGATTTTCCAGCGTAATACTAAACTAAGCCATTAGAATTTATTGAAGAGATTCATGATTCAAAGATGAGAAAGCTAGAAATGTGATTGGAATTTGTAATCCTCTGCATACTCATACTTGAGTTTGCAATTTAAGCATATAATTTCCAAATACTGTAAAGCATATGAATGAAAACTAGAGATTCCTTCTGAACTAACTCACTTTAATTCAGAAAATATAACAGAATATTCAAACACCTAGCTTTATTCGATTCCACATATGTCTCAATAGATAATTTCATTGGAATGCAGTAAATGTCAGGGTAGAGATAGGCACAGTTTCTGGTGGTAGACAGCAGGGGTCCTTGGCCCAGAAGGAGGAAGAACAATTCTTGGAGATGACATCTGGGCTGAACCTTCAGAGGTAAACAGGAGCTTAACCAGATAAAAAAGTAGGGGGATGAGAAAAAAAGAGGGGTTGGGGATTATTCCACCAGAGGGACTAACATAAGTGCTGGGAGGTATAAAATGACTTGGGACATTGTGGACAGTTTGGTACCACTGGTATATAAAAAAGGTAGTTTGATTCGCGGGGATCACAATTGAGATGGGAAGAAAAAAAAATGTACAAAATGATATAAAAATAAACTGTTATAAAATTAAAAAAAAGCGGTTTGATTAGTTGTGTTCAGAGGTTTAGTTTTATCCTCAGGGTACAGGGAGTCATTAAATGGTTTTGAACAGGGAGAGGCCCGTTTAAAGTTGTATTTAAAGATCATAACCTTAATTATTTGCTTCCTAAACATTTTTAATATCTAGCCTTGTCAGTGTGATTGTTTAGAAGACAATTGCAATATTCTTGACAACAGGTAGTAAAGACTTAAACTAGAACAATAGTAGTAGAGACAGAGGAGAATGACCCCAGAAATATATAGGGTAAAAAAATGTGCAGGACATGTTAAATTGATTATAAGTATGAAGCTTGAAAGAGAAGGAGAAATCAGGTTTGTTACCCTATCAACTTATTGAGCAACACAGGGAATTAATATGTTTACCTTGGATCTTGGAAAAACCTCACGACCACTGCTTAATGTTGAAAATTAAGAAAACAAGAGGGAGTGAATAAGGAGGGGAGTGGATGCTTTTCATAACTTCCATGACAGATAGCTACTGTATACATGTCCATGTCTTATCTTCCTATCCATCATACTAATGATCTTCAAACTAGTAGTCAGAAGTCTTTATGCAAGCAAAATTTAGGTATGTTTTACAGCCCTAGGATATAACAACTGAAACAGGTAAAGGCATTTGCAGCATCTACACAGAGCCCTAAGACCCTGTAGTTTGCCTGCACTGTTTTGAAGTGAACACAGCTAAAATTACCTCTGCCTTCACCATCCTCTGCCTCAAACAGAAGTTGATTATCAGAATCCCTGCAGTGGAGAGGCTCAGAGAGTAGTGATATCTGCTTGAGATCATAGCAATGTACTTTAGAAATTGTTTGTTCTTGAGGCATGTTTGAGTATAAGAAAGGTAAATTTTGATGAAGTACTTATTGACCTTGACAGTCTTAATTATCTTGCCTCACAAGATGCAGTATCTGATGAAGTAGACGGAGTACCAGCCTGGGTGTCCAGAGATCTGGTCCTGGCTTTGCCATTTGCTCGCACATGACCTTGGGCCTATCCCTGAACCTCATCTGCTTTGGTTTCCAAGCCTATTAAATGAGGACTGCTGATCTCTGAGGCCCCTTCCAGCTCTAAAATTCTATTAATTTGAAATAGCCAGCACTTTGGAAAAAGGCTTTTGATTGAAGATCTAGTCTCAGAGATTAGTGCCTGCTTGTAAGAAATGACCTGAAAGCCCCATAGGAGGGAGTGGAGGGGGAGCAGCGAAGGGTATTTATAAACCCGTCTTCATCATTCCATAGCTAGACACAGCACACTTTTGATAGTAAGTTTTAGTGGGAATTTTTCATTACCTTTTGGAGTTTGGTTTTAGTCATATGAGCATAGGGATAATGAAATAGTGCTTCTGACCAACTAAGAAACAAAAGTTAGAGTGGTTTGAGGTAATTCTATCAAGTTTTGAGAATGTAACATGTGTGCTCACCTCTCCTATGGTAACAAAGTGAGTGGTCTGGTCACTACCTACTCCTTAGCTTTAGAAACGTTGGCCCCTTCTCTTTCCTGAGCCTTGCTGGTGGATTGATAAATGGCCACAAAGCCAATTACTACAAAACTTAAAACAACAAATATTTAATACCGCAGAATGCCTGGAGCACAAATACAAGAGTAATGTAGCTAAATGAGTCTGGCTTTAAGTCTTGTGAAGTTCAGAAGACAACTCTTGTGAAGTTACTGTTAAGGTGTTGACTTGGGTCATCAGAAGGTTAACTGGACTTGAGAATCCACTTCTGACTTCATTCACACAGCTACTGTTAGGAGACCATCTTTTTTTGCCACACTGGCTTCTTCCTACAGTTATTTGAATGTGCATCCTTAACCCAGAGCAAGTGATTCAAGAGAGATGGCAATACAGAAGCTATAATATCTGTTTTGACTTAATAGCAGAAGTTATTCCCCGTCATTCCACCGTAGTCCTTCTGTTAGAAGCAGGTTGCTCTCTAGCATAGCGTACTCTCTAGAAAAGGGAGACAAGGCACCATCAGAGGCAAGTGTGTCATAAAGTAACATTTAAAAACTAACATTTTTAAAATTTGATTTTGATGCTAGTTTTCTGACTGAGGTGCCAAAAACATGTTTTATTCAGAGTTTGTCTGGTTAGTCAGCAATAGTACTCACAGGCTGTTGTTTTTTTTGTTTTTTTTTTTGGATCTGGGTAGTTAACTGTTGCTCTTTTGCTCTTTTTTTCCCCCTCTTGAGACACACTTAACAATTATTTAAGGAAGTGAATAAAAGAGAGATTTCAAACATAAACGTTAATTTATTTAGCAACCACTCACTGCAAGTTTGTAAAGTAAGCACATACTTTGAGAAATTCACACTAAGGAAGACAGAGAAAAAAAGATAAAAAATGCTTAAGTATACTATGTTATGATGAATGCTATAATAGGTATAAGCATGGATAACTTGGATATGCCAAAAAAAAAAAAAAAGACATCAAGAGTCAGGGGAACTTTCTGGAAGCAGTGACTCTTAGTTGAGGGCCCCTTCTCACCACAAACCTCAGACATCAAACTTAGCAGCCATGTGCTAGAAAAACCCTCACCCTTCTTTTTTACCTTACAGAGTGTTGCTGAAGCACAGTGCATTGCCAACCAGGTTCAGCTCTTCTATGCTACTGATCGCAAAGAGACCTACGGGTTGGTGGAAACCTTTAACTTCAGACCAAATGAGTTCAAATATATGTCTGTCATCGCTGAATTGGAGCAAAGTGGACTTGGAGCAGAACTGAAATGTGTCCAGAACCAGGATAAAACTTAAAGCTTATAGAGTCAGCTCAGCCTTGGAGAATCTAGAGCCACCCACCCTCAGAACTCTCAGGAAGGAGCTCTGCATCTACAGTCTCTGAGGAGTGGTCGTGGAGGTGAGCCCTATCACTTGATATTCAGGAATGAAGGTACCCAAGCATTCTGATAATTGTCTCCCAGCATACTTGAAGTTTCTTTTTTAAATGTTTAAGTTCCTAACCAGAGACAGCCAGGGATCTAGAGGCTGCTTGACTTGACTTTACAGTGTAACAATGTGTTTGCATTTTGGCTGTTTTGACTTCACAGCTTGCAGATAATTAGTTCCTCATCTTTATGAATTTATAACAGGATAATAAGCTTAAAGACTTGCTGTAGTTAGGTGGAGGCTTTGTAAATTCTTCCTATTACCACTTGGCTGGCCAAAGGTATAACCCAAATATCCTATTTTGATTCTAGAACAACCAAATATTGCCATTAGGTTTAAGACTTCACCTCTATGCTCCCTAGAGTTGCCTTTATAGTGTAGCTAATTTACAGTAGCCGTAGATTTCAGTTAAAAGTAACCACACAAGTACAATGCTTGTATTTTATTAAACCACAGTCTATGGCACCTGCTCCTTTGACTCTGCTTATTAGGAGGAGGTGTAGTTGAGCTAGGTGAATAAGAGCAGTGTAAATAAATCAACACTTTTGAAAGAAAAGGGTCGATCCGATCCAGATTTGCATGTTTTGTTTTGTTGAACAACTCAAAGTTGTGCCAGTATTATATTAAAAAGTGGGTGGAAGCAAATGTCCCCAGATTGGGTTTGGGGAAAATGTAGCAATAAAATAAAGTCTGGCTTACCATCTTTGTTACACTACATATCGAAATATAAGTTGTGTGCTATCCATGTATCACTGGTGTGGGCTAATTTGATCAGAACTCTTCTTTGGATTCAAGTAGTTGCTTGAAACACCAAAAATAAGAACAGAGCTCTCCAGCACTGCAAATTCAGGTTCAGCTTGTCACGGCTATTGTAACTCTGAGTTCAGTGATAGAACAGGGCGGTGGTAATTCACCAGCCTTCTGAACCTGACTGAGGTCCCAAGTATTGTGTCAACCATGCATTTCCTTTTCTTGAGCTATCATGTTCCACTTTGCTGTTCCTGTCAAAGATCTGGTTTGTAGGTCACTGAATATGTTGAGTGAGAGTTTAACCAATATTTGTAGTTGGTTTTCTTTATCACAGAAGACTTTTTATTGGTTGGGCCTACCCCCAAGCTATTTAGTTGGGATTGGACTTCCCATTATTCTCTGATCTCTGTATTTTGTTGTACTTGGGAGTCCGTGTGTAGGGAGAGACAGATAGTATTTGTTTAATAACCTGGAAACATTGCTAGTCTCTCACAGTTTCTCTGAAGGTTGAGCTAGTTCCTACTGCAAACTCTGGGCCTGTCTCTTGCTCTGACAGTTCGTTTTCTGAGAAACCTGAGTGTGGATATTTTTGAGTCTTAGGAATCATTGAAATCAGATGGAGTTGCTTTCACGGGCATCCAACTAGGTTTGCTTTTCCCTCTGGATGTACCCAGTTCTTAGCTATGGTTTGTTTTCATAACACCTCCACCAGAGGTAAGAAAATGATGGGAAAAGAATTAAGAACCACTTGCTCATTTTATTGTTCCTCCCAGGTTTGCCCTAAGTCACCGTGTGCCCAAAAAGGCTGTATCCTTGGACAGTTGAATTGAACATAATCAAAGTACCATCTGGCTATTCTGTATATTTTACCATAGCAATACCAAGAACTGGCAAAGAATCAAGTGAAAATTACATTTGATCAGTAAATGTTTCTCTTGGTGAATGCTGTTATAGGAAGTGGGTAGGCTTTAGAGCTAAGTGAGTTAAGAGTTAACTGAATTGGGATTCATTAGCTCTATAGTGTTGAACAAATTATTTAAGTTCTCTAATTCTGTTTCTTCATCTGTAAAAAAAATGGGGATAATATCTACCTCATAGAAATATTGTGAGAATTAATAGATAGAGACTACATTAGAGGTTAATATCAACCCCTATTTCTCTTCCTTCCTCCTACTCCTTCTCATTAAAGAGCAACACAAGTTAGCATTTTAGATGTGCAGATCATTCTTGATTCCAGTGTAAAAAGCAAACCTTATGTCACAGGTTCTTAATCTTTGAGTTGTAATAGAATTATCTATAAAACTTTAACATGCACATTACCAGGTGCCAGACCCTCAACTTGCTGAGTCAGGTTTTGCAGAAGGCACTGGCCGGTCTGCTTTGATACATGCTCCAGTTGATTCTGATGTAGTAATGAGCAGCCACACTAAGAACCATTGTCTTAGCTATTCCTCACAAAGAAATGCCCATCCGCCAGATCTTCCTTCCCTGTAGACATTAATCTTAAGACTGTGTTCCTTCTCTTCACCGCCCACAGTGGTTCCTTTTGCAGAGTCTACATTGTACTTTTTTATTTACGTACTTATACGTACTTATTTCCTACTAGACTGTGAGCTCCTTGAGGGCCAGGGTTTATCTTCATTCTCAGTGCCAAGGACATGGCCTCGAACATAGAAGATACTCAGTTGTTTGAATAAATAAATGACATAGATTTTAGCCAAAATGTTATCTTGTTGTATATGTGCCTATATTTAATACTATGAGTGTAAGAGAACCTCCTGACATAGTCCATGAACTTACTAAGTATGAGTATTTGCAAACCAAGATACCAAATTATACACGAAGTCTCATATCTCACCTAATCCACTGGCATCACTTTGGTGGCAATTCAGAGTTGCTCACAACCTAATCTTCAACCACCGTGGTAGGTGTAGACACAGAAAGATGAAGTAGAATGACCCCTGTTCTTGAACTCTGTTCCTGCCGCCACCTCTGTCTTGCCTCTGATTCTTTGCCTCACATTTAGCATCTGGTCATGGGATGTTTATGCTGCTGCTGCTTCTCCAACCAGTTTGGAAGCAGGAGCCACATGTTATTTTTTACACTTTCCATGCTACTGACCTGTGCTCCCTACCTCCCTCATCATTTGATTTATACTTGTTCAGCACTGTTACATGCCAAGCATAGTTATAGGAAACTGGGGGATACAGAGGTATACAAAACAAATATGGCTCCTCTCCTCTGGTGTACATTCTTGTGAACAAAACAAATGAATAAACCAGTGAGATGATTTCAGTAGTGCTAAAATTTTTAATGTGAGAGAATGTAAAGTAGAGGCAATAGTTTAATGGTTAGGAGAGCCCTCTGCAGGAGTGACAGCTAATACTTGAGTTAGGGGAAGTGTCAGGTAAAGAGAATAGCAAGTGCTAAGACCTTTAAGCTCAGAAGACCTATTTCTGGGCAGAGAAGGGGTACCACCCCTTGCTTTGCTTACACACACACACGTGCGCTCGCATGCATGAATGCACACACATACACACGCGTCATGGTTTGAAACACTACTACTGAGTCATACTTGACTTGTGGCCCATTATGGTGCCCAGATCATTTTTGCTGGTATTGTTCCTACATTCATGATTTGGCATGGATCCCCACCTTGCATTCTTATTTCTAAAACCCCTGTTTATTCTCCCATTTTGACCTTGCCTCTCTAGTCAGGAGGAAAGTAGCTGACAAATTTTACATTTTGACTCTGATTTTGCAGGGAAATGGAGGAAGCATGGAGGTATTTTGCTGACCCTCACTTGGTGAATGACTCTTCACAGACCCTCTTAAGATGTTTGTTCCACTACCTAAATTTCTTTCATTTGATCTTTGCAACAGTACTGCGAGGATAATATTACTTGTTTTACAGACAGCAACACTGCAGAGACAGCATCATGGGTGTTAAGAGTAAGGTCCAAATTAGAATCCAGCTCTGCCTTTTATTCGCTAACCTTAGACAAGTTGTCACGCTCCCTGAGCTGTTGTATTCTAACCTGCAATTAAAAATACTACTTTTCTCTCAAGTTTTAAGAAAAAGTTTACATGGTACATGGTACAGTTTATTTAGATTGTATCACACATACTGAAAGTTCAAAATAGTGCCTTTATATTAAGTATTTTACCTTTTCAAGGCACATACCTTTCTAGAGGAGGTGGGACCTTCTACTTCTGAAACTTGACTTTCTGCTTCTAGAACACTAGTTTCTATTGTGCCATTTTTCCTGCACTATGTTGCTATTTTCAGAAATTATTTTCCAGGAATTTAAAGAGGCTCAAACAATAGTAATCATGATAGAGAGCTTGGCATTAAGAATTTGGAAATCTCGAAACTGGATTCACAGCTGGTAGGTAGGAGCAAGCAGGGGAAGGCTGGATTAAATCCAGACCTGAGCATACAGGTTGGCGTGAACCCTACTTCTCTCTCCTTTATCACCAGCTGGACCTAGTGCTCGTGCCTGGGCAAGGGAACGGAAGCACAAGAGCAGGAGATAGGCCCTGCGAGTGACGTCTGTCTGGGTCAGGAGCCGGGGACACTTGGAGTGCCACACCTAGGTGCAGAACCCACCTCATTACCAGCGGGTGGCTTAGCAGAGACCAGTTACTCCTGGCTGCACCCCTCTCCTTACTTAATGCCTTGTCAGCTCACCAGGCATAACAGTTTACTGTTTAAAAGAAAACACCCAAAGAACTTGTCAAGGATGTTGAGTCTTGGGCCTTGCTGTTGCAATGGGAATGTTGCTGCTACTGTTGATCTGTGATGGGAGCTGAAAAACGTTGTTTTTTTTTTTAATTCTTTGGGTAATTCCAAAGATCAGACTGTTTTGGGAACCACTACAGTAATTAGTGATTTTACTTTTATTTTACAGCTCATGAGAAAATTCCAAATCAGCTGAAATTAATTCCCTGAGGTTACGGGTAGTATTGGTAGCAATATTCTTCTCTTTGTTACAAATTTTCTTTGCAGTTTGGTGCCAGGCAACCCAGCAGGAAAATATCTGAAAGGATTTAAATGGTGATTGTCTGCTTTTAGGGAAGATTTCTGGGCTGATCCTCGCTTTTCCCAGCATGTTTTGGGTGAGGACATTGAATTGCAAGAAAAGCAGAGACCTTCCCAGACTCTTGGAGTTCAGATGGCTTCCTTGTTTGATTGTGAGAACTGAGAATTTCCCAGGCTCATCACCCATGGAATGAAATGCTGGGTTATCTGTTGCCTGGGATTATCTGTGCCTGGCCCCTGCCACCACACAGAGAATTGTGTTGCCTGAAGCTCCCTATCCATCCAGGGTGTGTTTGCTTTTGCCCATCGTGAAAGAACAGAAGGGGATAACAATGTTTGAAGAGCCAGGTAGGCAGCAATGGTGGGGAATGGATGGGAACTCAGCTACAGAGCTCAGCTGGAAGCTGGGACTGATTGTCTAGAACTTTTTAGCCCTTCTCAGTTTGTCTCAGAGCCAGCACCTGGTACAGTGTCCTCTGGGCATCTCTGTGAAGAGAAAATTGCTGTCAAGGTCAGGGAAGCTATGGGTGTCTCAGTGGTGATCTACCTCGTGCCTTTCCAGAGACAGCAACCTGCCATTCTCAAAACCAAGCAAACTTCTGGCAGCCCTTTTCCTCTCAGTACTAGGACTCCTTCCCGTCTCTCCTCTTCTACTCTTGGCGCACACTAAATGGTTGTTTCTCATGGGTGCTGTCTATACAAAGTATGTTGTGTTCCTGCCCAAGAAGACTTTTGCAAGGATATGGAAAGCAAGAAATCCAAGGTGGTGACAAGTTTCCAAGAAATCCAAGTCTGGGTGGTCAGTGGACTTACTGCTGTTAACTGCTTTAACATGGAGCCAGGCACAAACATCTACTTTCCTAGGAGATGGTGCATTTTTTATAGAAAAGCATCTAGGTTCTCTTTCTCAAAGTGACTTGTTATTCTTTCCCTTACTTACTGGTGAGTCATATGAGATAACTCTGAAATCTGCTACGTACACAATGAGGCTTGGAGGTGGACACATGACTAGAGTTAGAAGGCCTAGATTTGAGTTCCAGTTCTGCTTCTCGGCCACATTCTTTCACCCGTTGAAACCATTACTCATATCCCAGGGTTGTTTCAGAATTCAAAGATGACCAGAGTGGTGAAAGCACTTTTGTAAACCAGAAAGTTCCTTATTGTGTCAGTTGTGGCTACCAGGCTCCATGGAAAGAAGTAAAACAAAAATGTACTTTTCAGAGTTTATTGACCAAAGGAGAGGCCAGAATCTCCTAAACTTAGCAAAGGATCGTATCTGCAAGCACTAAGACCTTCTCATACCGAGAGCCCCCACTGAGGTAGGGTGGTCAGCTAGTGATGTAGTTCTGGAAGACTTGCTGGAAGACGTTCCCTTACCTTTGGGCAAAGCTGAGCTCCTAGAGAGGCTTCTTGGGAAAGCCCCTGACAAACTGGAAAGCAGTAGCCACAGGCTCTACTGGCTGTGGCATCCAGATGCCATGGGCGGAGGTGCAGCAAGTATCTCCCCAGGAAGTGGACCCCACCCACTGCCTAGATTGCTGATTCCTGGCTGTAGAAGACAAAACTTTCTGACCTCCAAGTACTAAAGCTAAAGCGCAGCCAAGGTGTCCTCCCACAGAGGACTACAGGGCAGTTGGGATGTCATCCTAGCATGTCTTGACTGCTCTTCCCTTTTTTTCTTTTCTGTTCCTATGTCTCTCCCTCTGGAGGTCTAGACAACTCTGGAAAGACAAACCTCCCTCCCTTGTCGGGTTGATGATAGAAAGAAATAAGACAATACATTTCAAGGACATTGAAGAACCCTCTGTATAAAATAAGAGGGTTCACTGAATGGTTTTCATTATCATTACTTACCCTTTTCTCTCCTTTTCCTTATTTTTCCCATGTGTTCTGAGGAGATTAGACTGATAGCCAAGGGCCCTTCCACCCTTTTGTTTACCAATGACCTGCAATCTCAGATGCCTGGGCCTGATGGAAGTTCCTCAGACAGTGGAGACCTTGTCATCACCCACAAAGCCAGATCAAGATCTGCACCTGGCCAAATATAGCCCTGACATTTAACGAGCCCTCAGTAAATGGAATGAATGAATGAATGAAAGATGTGCTTTTTCCACCCCACTACCTCTCTAAGATGTTCAGCTATATTAATTCACTACTACGAAGAGACATCATCCCAGTCCTCTGGAAGGTACTCCATTTACCCCATCGTGTGAGTAATAGAGAACAGCAAGAGGTTACCTTACATTGCTATAACAAAATCCTATAGAGTAAGTGACTTATAAGCAACAGAAAATTATTTTTCACATTTCTAGAGACTGGGAAGTCCAAGATCAAGGCACTGGCAGATGCACTGTCTGAGCGCCTACTTCCCGACTCACAGATGACTGTGTTCATTGTGTCCTCCTTCACATGGTGGGGCATAGGAGCTTTCTGGGGTCTCCTTTGTAAGAGCATTAAGCCCACTTGTTCGGGCTCCACCCTCACTCATTACCTAATGACCTCCCAAAGGCCCACCTCTAGTGCTACCACATTGTGGGATAGGAAAGAGATTCTCAAACCTTAGTCTTCGGTATTAAGATCATTTAGGGAGTTTGCTAATTAGTACATTCCTGGACCCACCCCAGAGACATTCAGAATCTCTATAAGAATAGAAATCTTCTGGGTCTCCCAGGTGGCTCAGCAGGTTAAAGCACCACATTATGAAGCTCTCCAAAGCCACTTCAGCAGAAGTTCGATACCCTGCCAGGAGATGACCCACATGACATGGCAGACCTCTCCTGACCCACCCACTGCTCCCCTCAGCAGTGTATTTCAGATCTGCCTGTTCTGCTCCCTACTCTCTCTGGTGAATCTTCTTACCCATCACATCTCTGGCCTGTACCCCAGTTCTGTAAGCATAAATATTTAAAAAAAATAAAAATAAAAACAGAAATCTTCCCTTTGTATGTTCCCTTTTTCTTTCCTTTTTTTTTTTTTTGTTGTTTGTTAAGATTTTACATTTATTGGTGTATACCAGTATGACCATTAACAAACAAAAACCCTTCATTCTGTGCCACCTTTTTCAACTTTTATTGTTGAACTTTTCATACATTACAAGATTAGAGCCAATAGTATAATGACCCCCCTGCACCACCAAGGAGGCCCCCTTGTGTGTGTATTTCTAAAAGAGAAGTTTTGTCTTTTTTAAGATTTACTTATTCATACAGAACTGGGGTACAGGCCAGAGATGCGGAGGGTGAGCGGATTCGTATTTTTTTTTTTTTAAATCCTGAAACGAATGGTAGTTCCTGTTATCAAATGTGCCATCATATTCAAATTTCCACAATTATCTCATGAACTTTTTTTTAAAGTTGTTCAAATCAGGATCCACACAAGATCCCAACTTTACAGTTGGATATGTCTCAAGTCAGTTTTTTTGGTTTTTTACGATTTATTTATTCATACTGAACTGGGATACAAGTCAGAGATGCAGGGGCGGTGAGAGGCTTCACCAGAGACAGAGTGGGGAGCAGAACAGGCAAATCAATGAAGGACACTGCTGAGGGGAACAGAGGGCGGGTCAGGAGAGGTCTGCTGTGCCTTGTGGGTCACTTCCAGGGCCGGGGATCGAACTCACACTGAAGCGGCTGCAGCCAGCTTGCAGTGCTGTGTCCTAACCTGTTGCACCATCAGGAAGGGCCCCAGTTTTTATTTTTAATAATTTAAAACTCATCTAACAGTTGCAAAAATAGTACATAGAATTCCTGTGTACTCTTTATTCAGTTTCTTTTATAACTACAGTATAACTAGCAAAGTTGTGAAATTGACATTAGTACACTGTTAATTAAAACTACAGACTTTATTTACGTTTCACCAGTGCAGTAAAGGAGGTTGCTTCCCCTTCCTAGGGCTTCACAGGCTTACACCAAACTTCTGAGATGGGGCCTCATCTGAGTCATGTCTCATTCAAGACACAGTGGCAGGGAACAGTGACTGTCCTGTATAGTGGGTGCTACAGGGTAACAGCATGCCATCAGAGAGGCAGGAGTAACCTCAGGTCACAGAGGACCTTAAGCTCTGGGTATCCTAGCCAAAACAGCCTTCTGGAAAAAAGACAAAAATATCGTCTTTTTTCCCTGGAAGCTGGTACAAGTATTTGAGGCATCTCTGGCTTCTCCTAACCCCCACTTACCATCACGTCAGCTTATACTGAAGCGGATGCCTGGGGACTCTAAATGAGCTGGGAACTTCTAAAATTCCTTTAAAATGTATCATCTGAAATTCCTTTAAAATTCCCACCATGTAAAATCCTATGCTTTTCACTCTCCAACGGACGATCTTCTGCCCAGCCTGGAGGTACAGCAAATGACCATGTGCAAGGCCACAAAGGGAGTCAAATCACATTCCAAAGAATCTTACAGACCATGATCTCCTACCACAGCGCAATATAATTAAAAGTCAACAAGAGGGCCCTCCCTGGTGGCGCAGCGGGTTGAAGCACAGCACTGAGAATCTGAAGCCACTTCGGCATGAGTTCGATTCCCGCCTGCCGCCTGCCCCGGAGGAGACCACATGGCGAGCCAGACCTCTCCTGACCGCCCGCTGCTCCCCTCAGCAGTGTACTTCGTCGATCTGCCTGTTCTGCTCCCCACTCTGTCTCTGGTGAAGCCTCTCACCGCCCCTGAGCCTCTGGCCTGTACCCCAGTTCTGTATGAATAAATAAATAAATCTAAAAAAAAAAAAAAAAAAGTCAACAAGAAAAACATAAACCTCCCAGGGGTCAAGAAACTAAAAAACACACTTCTAAATCATCAATGGGTTAAAGAGCAAATAACAGTGAAATAATGGCATATTTAGAATGATAAAGCACAAGCAGTTTTTATTTCTTTTGTAAAGTCACCCTTAAGCACACATGCTGTTTACATTCCATTGTACTCTCTGTCCTCTGTCCAGCTCGAGGCCTCAGGAGGCCCACCTGTAGGACTATCAACAGGCTCCCTAGTGCTTAACTTTGGGTAGGATTTGCCCAGTGGGGAAACCTGGCAGAGATTGGAGGGAAGGAGGAAGAAAGGAAAGTAAGGCCCCTTTATACACCCAGTTCTTCATAGTATGGTTACTGTGAGCTGACTAAACCTAATGCCTCACAACTCCCATCAGTGGCCCCTTCCTCATAGCTTCCACTTATATCACTCCCTCCCAGCACCCCTCAGCCTGGGGTGTTGGTAGCGTTTGGTATCACTACACCATGATCATACCTCTGGATAATGCCACCTTTAAACCCTTTAAGTGCCCAGCCTGGATGTTGCATGTGTTTCCTGCAGATAACCCTGCTCTTACAAAGTGCTGGCCATTTGTCCGTAACCATGTTCTCGCTGATGGATGACTGAGCTTGTGTTATCTCTGTGTTTGTTCCCTCATGCCCATACTGATCTGTGGTCAGCTGAGGACAACAACTAGCTCAGTTTCATGACGTGATCCCCTGCTCTCGGTGCAGGGTAATTTTCAATTAAGGGTATTGATTAGGATATCAAACAAATGAAGGACCAGATCTGAATTCTTTGTGCATATGAATGTTTGCAAGCATGCAAGTGTTTGTTTTCAGGGGACCTGGGGCAGCATTAAGTCTCAGCAAAATAAAGAGAACTTTAGACTGGGGAAAAACAGATGTTCAACATAAGAATGAATCCTCAGTTCCATGAACTAAGAATCTGAAGGTTCCATTATATTCTCAAGGCAGCTAGAGAGCAAAGATCCAGGCACAGGAGAACACCCCTGCAGCATCTGTGCCAAGGTAAATGCCCACCTCCCTCCTCCAGCTCTCCCCAACCCACCTATTCACTTCCCATAGTCCATGGGTGACTTATGTAACCCATCCATCTGCCTCCAACCTTCCCTCCCACCCAAAACAAGACTAACCAATTGGTCCCTGGGCCCAGGCCCACAAGTGTGCATGGAGTGCTGATACAGGATCTGTGTCTGCCCTCAGGGGAGTATCTGGTAGGAAAGCAGGGAAAGAAGATATTCAGTGGGCACAGCGGTGCCAAAGATTTGGCAGTGGGAAATGGGTGATTTCAGTTGACATATGAGAAGAATCAGCTCAGCCTGGGACTACGTGGCCCAAGAAGGAGAAGTGGGAATCTCTGATTTGAGCACTCTTCCCGGTCAGTCTTCAGTTCTGGGTAGAGGGCCACTCATGAGCCCCAGGATATAAAGCACCCATACATTCATGCACTCATTCATTCATTCATTCGGCAACAGGGTATTTGCACCAGGCACTATGCCAGTAACCGCGGTATGACTGGGCAGACCTGCTCCCTGAACTCTGAGACAAGTGAAACACAAATGACTCTAGGAAGCCAGGACACCACTCAGCTCTCTTCTTGATGCTCCAGAGAAACTGGGCTTGTTCCCATTCTACAGTCAAGGAAGCTTGTAGTCAAGGAAGTTACAATCAAGGCTGCCTCCTTAGCAGACCAAAGAGCGAAGGAGAGCCAGCAGCTCAGCCGTTTACCCAAAGGGAAGCTAGCAGAACGATAACCACTTTCCGGAAAGGCGGGCGTGTTTCTGTACTCTGGGGGTGGGGGTCCCCTTTCCCCGCCCCTTCCCCGCCCCGTGGCCGCGGCGTGGCGGGGCCGGGAGGGCCGGGAGGGCCGGGGCGGAGCTGGCATCCACTCCGGGCCGGAAAGTCGATCGCGGCCCCCGCAGGGCAGGCAGGCCAACCCGCTGACGGGCGACTGAACCTGCAGATCCTGAGCGCTCGCGGCCGGCGGCCGGCGCGCGGGTATAGCGACCCAGCGGACAGGCGAGGACGCGCGCGGACACGCCGAGGCGGGCCGGGTGAGTGGGCGCGCACGGTTCAGCTGCCAGGGTCCAGATTATTTCTTCGGCTGTTCCGGCGTGGCACACGCGGAGGCGACCTCAGCGCGTAGGGAGGCTGGCCACCGTCCCGGGTCGGAGATCGGGGCTCCCCGCCGCGAGCTCAGTTGGGGGTGGCGGTGGCAGCGGGGGCGTGTCCTCGGGAGCGGAAACGTCAAGTCTGCTCCTCTGGGTCCTACAGCCAGACCCGCCTGATGGCGGTCGTGGGGGAGCGGGGATGAAGGAAGGGTCGGCCGGTGGCGAGGAGTCCCGCGGGTGGAGAGTGCGGCAGGCAGGAGCAGTCTCCGCCTTCGCTTTTCCTCGGATCTTTGCCCTCGGTGTCTCCCCATCGCACGGCGCTAGACTGGATTCTGGGTTCAAACGGGGGCCAGCCCCTACAGAAATTTGGAGCCAGGCCCCTGGAGCGGCAGGTGTGACCCTGTCCGGGGGTAAATGTCAGAAACTGGCTGGGTCACTCTAGGTCTTCATTTTGGGAAATCCAGATGTCCACTGCGAGTGACTGCCCACTTTAGGAATAAAAGGACCCCCCAAAGTTAGGAAACAAGGGCTAAGAGTGGGAATGACCTTACTTCAGGGAAGGGGATAGAAGTTCTTTGAGACACAGCAACTCAGTCAGGGCTTAAGAATGGGAAGAGAAGTTCCAGAGACAAGTCGTTTTAGATATACCCACCCCCACCCCCACCCACCTGCGCTTACATTTTCCTGGGGAAATACTCAGCCCTGAAATTCTGCTCTAGGAAGGTGGAAGTCACTAGTCAGTCAGTACACCCCACTAGCTGTGGGGGTGTGGGGGAGGCTCATGGTGTGATGCTCTCAGCCTCCTACCACTTCCTCACACCAGAGGCCAGCCAGGGCAGAAAAATGATCCTTTACTTGTAATGCAGAGCCCTATCTTATCCCAGTTCCCAGTTCTGCCATTGGAGATCCCCCCCCCCCTTACCCCAGTTTTGTTATGTGAATGCAGCTCAAGTCCTCTTTCTGTGCTTCACTTTCCCACGTGTACAAGAAGGGGGTTGGGCCAGGGCTACCTCAACTCTAAGGTTCTTCCGTCTAAGTGTTCCTTAAAGCCTCAGTGTGAGCTAGGTGCCAGGCCCTAATGCTGCAGGGAACAGCCTCCTTGCAGAGAGATAGAGACCCGGGTTCAGTAGAAGGGGCTATGAGAAGGGATAGCATTCATCCTGGCCATGTGCACTCGGGCAGAGAGACCAGGGTAAAAAAAAAAAAGAGAGAGAGAGAGAGAAAAAAACCAAAGATGCAGGAAAGTGGAGGACATATTCAGGAATCAGGAGGAAGTCCAGGGTGTTGGTGCAGGGAAAGGGGAAGAAAGGTAGGATGAGGTATTGAGTACCAGGGTGAGGGAAAGTGGATAACCCAGGAACCTAATTGTGGTGTGAGTGATTCTGGAAGCACTTGCCCCAGAGTTTAGAATGGAGGTAGCAAGAGGAGCAAGGAAATATGTTCCTCTTGGGTCAGGAGGCTCAGGTTCCACCCTGAGGATAGGTAGGGGGTGGGTAAGGTGACCCACCACATCTCTGAGGGGTTTTCCAGAGACAAGATCCTTTGGGGAGAACTGCCCCTACTCTCCAACTACTCCCATTTTACTTGACAGCCACCATCTTGGCCTCTCCTGTTGCAAGTACAAGAATCCTTGTTCCAAACTTCTCCACTAACTTGCCTTGTTGCCTGATGTTACTCCTCTCCCCCAACCCCTATGTGCTGTGCATTTAGTTATCCCCAGTTGTTGCCTGTTCCCATTCACTTCCTCAATCCTAGAGGTGTGAGGAGGGAAATGCCCAACAGTACTAGAGGTGTGAGGAGGGAAATGCCCAGCGTCAGCCCTGCGGTCGAAGCCAAGCTTTGTGGCTATATTCAAGCCTCAGTCTAGAGCTAGGTTTCAGGACTCAAACTGAGGAGGGTCAGAGCCAGGTCAGAGTTCAATCTGGAGCCAGAACTCCAGAGCTTGGGGTACACTTAGCCTTAGCATCAGTCTGGGGTCACAGCAATGCTGAGTTTACAGCTACACTCCAGTCTCACAAGTACCTACAGCTGCATTTCTCACAAGCTCACACACTCCCAGGGGGAGATGAGATGACTACCCAGAGAGTTCCAGAAACCTGACCTATATGGGAATGACCCAAGAAATTGCATGGGCCAAATCCATTCCCTCTATAGGGATCAGCTGGGACTAGAACAGGACACCTGCCTCCCAGCCTGGGCTCTGCTCCAACGTCTGTTCTGTGCCTGAGAGCCTTCCATTCTAAGGGGCAAAGCAAATTCATCTAGAATCCAGATGGTCTCTGCTGAACGATCAAGTGCCTACCTTCTACTGCCAGGCACTACCTTCTACTGTCAGGCACACAGTAGGCGCTCCAGGAATATATAGGTCAGGTGCAGGGGGTGGAACCCATGGTTTGTTGGCTTCAGGCTGGAGGAGGCTGGCTGGGAGGAAGGCTCAGCAGCTACCATTGGAGGAAGTGGTACCACCCTCCCCCTTTCCTCCTGCTCCTGCAGCCACAGAGACCGCCCCACTGACTGAATGAGGGCCTTTCCTCTTTCAGGGTAATGAAAGGAAAGGACATTTTTGGTAGAAAAGCCCCTAATGATCCTTGGGAATCCCCGGTGGCCGGATAGACTACGGGATATCCCAGCGGAAACTGAAGGCGGGACCCTCCCCTTAGGCCTTGTACAATGCGGTCAGGTTCTCCCACACTGTACCAGCTGGCCTGTGGGGGCTCAGAGGTCACTTCACTCCATCCTTGCCTCCCGGCAGGCCTGTGGGAGGCCTCTCATGGTCAACAGCAAGTTGATGAGCAGCTGTTTGGAACCCAATCCCAGCCTCTGTAAGATGCAACGAAAGTATAAAGAAATAAAGTGGGAGGGCTGTGGGTGCTTGGTGGGGGACTCTAGAGGTCACCTGGAATAAGGCTGAAATGCTGCAGTGAGGGGTGGGAGGACTTGTCTGCACAGAGGCAAGCCAAACACTGAGAGGGAAGTGTGGTGGGAAGCCGTTTGGTAAGAACCCACCAATTCACTCCTTGTGCTCTTGGCCCTGACAGGGCAGCCACAGGTCCTGCCCCTGGACACCTGGCCCCCAGCCCAAGCTGGCCATGGCCCTGTGCCTGAAGCAGGTGTTCGCCAAGGACAAGACGTTCCGGCCACGGAAGCGCTTCGAGCCAGGCACACAGCGCTTTGAGCTGTATAAGAAGGCACAGGCATCGCTCAAGTCGGGCCTGGACCTGCGCAGTGTGGTGAGGCTGCCGCCCGGGGAGAGCATCGACGACTGGATCGCCGTGCACGTGGTGGACTTCTTCAACCGCATTAACCTCATCTATGGCACCATGGCTGAGCGCTGCAGCGAGACCAGCTGTCCGGTCATGGCCGGAGGGCCCCGCTATGAATACCGCTGGCAGGACGAGCGCCAGTATCGGCGGCCAGCCAAGCTCTCCGCGCCACGCTACATGGCCTTGCTCATGGACTGGATTGAGGGCCTTATCAATGACGAGGATGTCTTTCCCACCCGTGTTGGTGAGTGCCTGCAGGCGGGCAGGTAGGGAGGAGTTTAGTGTGGTGGGACAGTTCTATAATAGGGGAAGCGGTGTAATCTTCACCCCCCATTTTATAGAAGCTGAAACTGAGGCTCAACCAGGTGGCCTGCTGAAGGGCTGGCATCTTGAGATAGGACTACCTGACACTCAGTTTGGGGCATTCATCTGTAATTTTGCTGTTTCCCCCCACCCACCCCCAACACCACCTATATTATGATTTTCAGGCTCTTCCAGAACAGGTGCCTCAGGTCTGCTTGGACTGTTTGAATTGCAGCCTCCTGGGCCGTCCCTCTTAAGTACTGCCCCCAGGAAAAGGAAGGGGGTGGGGACTGGGTAGGCCAGTGGTATTTCACTTCTGGGGCCTTAAAGGGCAGAATTTTCCCTTGCGTGGCCGGTCTTTGCTTATCTGAGTTGTGCAGCCCGGCTGGCCGGGTAAAGGTGGGGAGGAGAGATGAGTGATGGCCTGGCTACCCCATCGGAGGACAGCAATAGGGGCTGGCCCAGGAGCTGTGTAGGCATGACACCATGCTCATCACAGCTGCCCAGCCCCACCTGGCCTCCTGTTCTTCCCTGTTAAAGCTCTGAGACAAGGGTGGAGCAGAGTGGTCAAGCCCAGAGGGAAGAAGTCTGCCTGCTGAGGAAAGCCAGGCTGGCATTGAGTCACAATTCAGTGCCTGCAGCCCCTCCCCAGCCATTTCCTGTACTATCATGCCCAACAATGAGTATCTTCATTTCACATGGGAGGAAACTGAGGCCAAGAGAGGGACAGCACACTGAATCAGAAGGGATTCAAAGTGGAACTCAGATCCCAGATTTGATGGGCAGGGTGAGTCAGAGGGATCTGGGCTGAGCTCTGAAGAGCCCACAGGGAGGCACAGCTCAGTCAGAAAGGGGACCGGCTCTAGGGCAGGCTGGGCCTGGGTGGGCTGCATCTGGGCCCTTTTCTCACGGGGTCTTAACCCCCCGGCCTGTGAGACCTCAGATTTCTGTGAGACTTAACCCTGAATACCTGTGCCACAGCCAGAAAGAGAGCATAGTCACCAAGCTTGCCAACTTAAGGAGTGGGGAAACTACCAAAACCGTAGCTTTTTCTCAGATCTTGGCGCTTCTCTCAAGCAGGGCTTGTATCATTTATCTCTGAGGGGTGCTAAGTAGGCTTCACTCTGGTGTCTAATTAGTAGTTCTGTGGCCTTGGGCAAGTGGCTTTATCTTGGTGCACTGCTGTTCCATCATCACTAGAAGGTTTTCTTATCCAGCAGTGGCTTGGTCGTGAGGATTAGAGGCCATGCTTGCAGAGGGCGCGGGGCACGACCTGGCTCATAAGTAGAAGGTTCTTTGTAAGTATAACTGAATATTTGGAGAAATGAGACATGTCTGACGTAATTCTGGAAAATATACTAATGTTTAAGGGTGGAGGTGCAACATCTGTGTGAACATGGAAAAGAGGAAGTTCTGGGGCACATCTGGTGAGGGAGGTCAGGCTCAAATCACAAAGGCCTTGATTAGGCATCATTTCAGGAAATTAGGGCTTCCTCTTGACGGCTCATAGTTTTTAAAATGGGCCTCAGATGTTGATGAACTCCACCTGGGATTTGTACCCAGTGGTGCCACATGTGTGCACCTGCAGATGCCATGTATCTCCAGGGGTTCAGGCACAGCTTTCATCACCATCAGTCACCCCAACAAGGTTACAAAGTCCTGCTTTGGTTGATGGGGAAATGTGGGAAATGACTTGTATTTCAGCAGGGGAGAGACCCAGTTAGATGTGCACTTCCTTAAAAAGGCGAATGTGAGAGAAAGCAAACCATGAGGTCTCGGTCTCGTGTCTCCCACAGGGTAGTACGTTAGGGAGGAGGCCATTCTGGGTAGATGCTGCCTGGCAGGGGGGGAGGCAGAATGGGCAAAGCTTCATCACTAGGATGCTGACCCCCCACTTCTGCCTATCCCCTCTCCAGGAGTCCCCTTCCCTAAGAACTTCCAGCAGGTCTGCACCAAGATCCTGACCCGCCTCTTCCGAGTGTTTGTCCACGTTTACATCCACCACTTCGACAGCATCCTCAGCATGGGCGCCGAAGCACATGTCAACACCTGCTATAAGCACTTCTACTACTTCATCCGCGAGTTCAGCCTGGTGGACCAGCGGGAGCTGGAGCCCCTGGTGAGGCCTAGCCCACACTCCCCTCCCCCAGCAGGGCTGACCTCTGTGAGTTTCAGATCCAAGGCTACCTGCTTGAAGAAAATCCAGTAATAGTCAAATGATAAATTAATTGATAGCAATTCATTTAACATGGATTCAGTACTTAATAGAGAATTCGCTCACGTGTCAGTTTACAAACTCAGATTTGCAACCTGGAGCTGGAGTTGGGGGCAGTTAGGAGTCTGGTTCAGGCAGAAGAGCAGCCAGACTATGGTTTGGAAGTGGGTGCCTGCAGTTGAGCTCTAACTGACACCTTCCCACCTTGTATCTCTGCAGAGGGAGATGACAGAGCGGATTTGTCACTGACATGGACCAGGCATGGACCTTGTTGCTCGTCAGATGGACCATCTGAACACAGAGTGGCTAGGGCTGGGCACCTTCAGAAACCTGGTGGCAGATAACACTGACAACCTGGGACCCCTCCACATACTCAAAGCCCCTGGACTTCTGGTTCTATGGAGTGAGCCCACATGTCCCCCAACTACTTGTGAATGAAAAGGGGAGAACATTAAGGTGGACACGCAGAAAGGAAGGAGTCAACCTCTGACATGAAGTCTGGGGGCAGGGTTGGCTAGGGAGTTTTGGCTTTGATATTTGACCCTTACATAGGTGCGGCTGAGGTAATGGTGAGACAGGAACAAGTGAGTGAGCAGTCTGTGTGTGTGCATGTGTGTGAGTGTGAGAGAGAGATTTTTGACTGTGGGGTGTGTTAGCTGTGAAAGTCAGATGCCTTAGGCCCTCCCTGGCATAAGTGGGTGGATGGAAGGAGAGAGACTGGACCCATCAGACTGTGGCCACTGTGGGAGTAATGACAGGTCAGTGTCCCTGCCTGGGGTGTGTGACCATGTGTGTAAGTGCACAAGATGTCCTTGTAGATATAGCTCTATGTTTGAACCTTCCAGGCTTTCATCTCCTGTCAGCATGAGTTCTGGGTTGCTGTGAGGTAGCAAAAGGGGAGCCTTGCCATGAGTAATTAAACCTCTGGCCCAGCAGACACAAGTTCTGATTTGCTCGGCCAGTTCTGATTTGCTCGGCCAGAGATGGGTATGAGCTGTCATTTCACTCCTCCTTCTGCCTCCAGGAAGGCCTGATTATGGAGAGCCTCCTAGGGCTTGGGATTGTCCCTCATTTCCTGGCCCTTCAATTGGGAAGCATGTGCTCCTTTCTAACTCTCAGAATCTATAGACTTGACTCCCAGGATCTGAAGCCCAGCATAAGATAATCTTCCAACCCCAGGAGCTAGTGAGAATTAGGAAACGCTAGTCTTGTCTCCAGTCTCAGGACGCCAAGGACCATGTAGCTAGGGTTGGAGAGCCCCCAATCTACAAGTAGCTCCCTCCTTCCCAACTATCCTTGAGACATTCCAGCTGGTTGGATATCAGAGATGTCCAAGAGAAATGGACGATGCTTTAGCACTCCATTACTCAGTGCCCCAGGCCCAGCCCAATGTCCAGAGCCACATGGGGGAAACTGAGGCAGGGTTGGACCCTCCATTTCCAGAGCCCCCATGATGGGTGGCTACAGTGGAGAATCATCCAGTGAGGATCATCCAGTCTTACTCGCAGGATCATCCACCTACAGAGGAGGAAACTGAAGCCAAGAGAAGGCAGAAAGCGTCCAAGACCTCACAGCAAAGCTTTTCTGTGGAACTGGAATAGAAACCAGGGATCCTGACTCCTACCCCAAGGCCTGCAGCATGCTACATGGGGTGATCACATGTACATGGAAAGAGGGTCTGACAGCCCCCTTCCAGGACACAGCTGTTCCTGCTTAGAGCCTGAGGCCAGTGTGCTAAGCCTTGCCTCCAAAATGATGCCCCTCTTTGTGGCCCAGCAGCTGCCTGACTCTGAGGAAGCAGATGGGGCTCCTGGTCTTGGGGCTTCTGATGGGCTTGAGACTGCTGCTTCCAGAGAACTTTCCAGAAACACACTGACCCATCCATTTTGCCAAAGGCTCTAGAGTGGGGGGAATCTCAGTGGGGACTGGGGTTTGGATGGCAGAGTCTAGGCTGTGTCAGTGCTAATTTTGGGGGGTAAAAGGGAAGATGATCTAATTTTGTGAAACAAAAGATTTTATTGTTATTTTTGGTAAAATAAAGGAGGTGGACTGGAGTGACACTGCTGGGAAGCTGTGGTCTGGGTGCCACCCAGCTCTGGGCAGACCATGGAAGCAACTGGGCCAGAATTGGACAGGGAGGGCTTTCTGTCCTGAGATCCTAAACCATATGGAAGCTAGCTGGTGTGTCTGGCCCACCTCCACAGGGTAGAGACACCAAGGTTTTCCCAAGGGTCTGGAAATTCTGGGCCAAGCTGGGCTAGGACCCATGGTTGGGCTTGTGGAAACTCACTCTCTTAGAGGAATCTTTCCTTGTTTTCAGCTCACGGTCACCTGGCACTTTCTCACCCCATCTCCTTAATATGGATGGTTTATGGGGGCTAGTGGTTTAAGAGACAGGGCTGAAGTACAGTTCTAATGGCAACCTCAGCAGAGGAAACCCTGCTTAAGAGAAGGCTCTTTGTTGGGTACTGCTTAGAGTTCAAATAGGGGTGTCAGGATATAGGGGTGACCCTAGAGCTTATTCCCCAGTAAATATCTGAGTCTCTTAGCTTAGCTCTTGTTGCTGTCCCACTGCCCTATCCTACAAGCTGCCCAGACAGAAGTTGAAAAATGACTTGGTTGTCAAGAGCCAGCAAGGTCAACCTAAGGGTTCTCCTCTCTACTTAAGGAGGAGACAGCCCGGCTTTGTGCAGTGATCCCCTGGGAAGCAGAGGCCAGGGTTCCCGGTACAGCCCAAGGTACCGTAGCAAGTTCCTTTCTTCTCCTTTCCTTTCCTCAGTTTCCCCTATCTAGTTCTGACAGGTGTAAGGCGAAGGAACTGATTTAAGCCCCTTCATTACTTGAAGTCTGTGGATCATTAACAATAATAATAGTTAATACTCACTATGTGTCAAGTATAATTCTAAATGCTCAACAGAAAATGGCTTACTGAGTTAAGTTGGGCCTTGACTAGCTGCCTGTCCGTGGTACCCAGTACCCCCTCTTTCACTGCTCTAGGGCCTGAAAGGCCCTGCACTCTGCCATCCCTTGTTCTGGCTCACCAGAGATGCCCCAGTCCAGCAGTCTAAAAAGCAACTATTTACATACTTCCTGTGACAGGTCACTCACTGCCGCTTCAATCACTGGGCAGCTCCAACTCTCAGAAAGTTCAGGCTTTAGATTCACAGTTGTTTTCAAATATACCTGGTAGCTTTCTCAGAACTGGGAAAGCTGCACCTGACATGGGGATATCTGAATACATCAAGAAGCCATCACAGAACTCTGCTGAGAAGTTCAGAGAGGGATGCTTAGAAGAGGGTAGAGATAGAGGAAAAGGAGAAGACAGGAAAAAGAGCTGGGGCTCAGCAGCACAGAATAAAGAACTCCCATGTGGGAAAAAGGCAGGGAGGCTGCTGGGAGAGAGAATGTATTGTGGGTAAAAGAACAGACTATAGAAGACTTTGTTTTCCTGTTGGCTCAAAATCCATAAAAAAAAAAAAATTTATGGGGCCAGAGCATCCACCTGTTGAGCAAAGGATGCCCAACAGGCTTGGCCTCAGGAACATGCAGCTTCTTTGAGGTGTCCTGCTGTCACTACCACTACCCCACCCCTGGGAGCTGTGCGGTTTGTTAAAGGGAGTCACAAGCGTGGCTGAAGCTTCGCCTGATTTGGAAGATCCTCTCAGAGCCCTGGGCTCAGAGGTTAATGGAACTTGGGAGCCCTGTGGAGGACATAGCAACTTTGAAACCCGAGATTGGAGTAGGCATATATGACTGAGGACCAGCGGCTATTGAGACATTCAGGAAACTGGCTAATATGGTCTTAAGGACATGACACTTGGGTGGGCCTGGAAGTGATGGGTGGGAAAAGTTAGGGTGCATAGCGTCCTTAGGTTGGACAGAGGGACTCTGGAACTGACTGAACAGAGATGCTTGGGAGAAGGCCTCCTTCTCCCATCTTCACAAGACTGGGAAATCTAGCAAAGCCCTGAATGTTCCCTAAAGTTCCGGACCTCCTTCCATTGCACCGATGAGAAGGCTGAGCCCAAGAGGAAAGGGCACAAACTTTTGTCAGGTGGATAATGGGAAGGACATCCAAGAGACTCTCTAACTAGCTCAGCTCACCAGGCTCCCACACAATCCTGAGACAGGCAGGGAAGGATGTTTACTTCCATTTCACCAAGGAGGAAACACTTGGCAGGAGATCCTGAAATAAACCCGACTCAACATTCACATTACTTCATCACACTTGCAGCCTAGAGGCGTGGCAAGTGTTGGCTGAGGCATCAATTTATTTGCATCTTTTAAATCGAAGAAATGAACTTACAGGTTTTTTAAAGGTAATGTTTTCCTCGAGGAGTAAAATTACAGACATCCACACCTTTTGAGAAATTTTATAGAATTAGCTCTCGTTTCAGAAAAGACTAGCAGAAGCCCACCTAGGTAAAAGGAACTTGAAAAATTCCTTCCTGGCTTGCAGAAGCTCTCGATAAAAGTTAATTACACCAGTGGCTGCCTGGCCTCGTCCCTCCCGGCGCTTTCCCAACTTCCCCACCTTCGCCCCGAAAACACAGCGTCCAAAAGAACCAAACCCCGTCCCAGCCCCACCCATCTCCCCACCCCCTCAATACCACGCCTGCGCAGTAGCGCGACCTCGCCGCGAGTAGCCTCTAAGGCGCAGGCGCAGCTCCGCCCTCCCACGCCCCTCTCCGGTCGGGCCCACCCCTCGGGTCTAGCACCGCCTCTTCCGCGATCTCGGCGGCGAGATCTGCCCGTGGGGGTGCGCGCGACCGGTGCCGCCGAGCGTCAGCCGAGGTAAAGGCGGGCCAGCGAGGTATCCCTCCGAGCAAAACGGGACCGGGGGGGTCTGTGGGCGAGTCTCGACGGGGCTGTCAGGGCCGCCAGAGCCGCTAAGGTCACGACCCGCTTCTGTTGCCCAGGGAACAGCCGAAGGACGCTTCTTGAGGGCTGTCTTCGCCACTCCGTGTGACGAGCTCGGGCTGGGGTTGTGACAGGTGTCCGAGGTTGGAGCTGAGTGTGGGGCCAGTTTGAAACTCAGTCCCAATCAGGCTGTCTGCCTGGCCTCAAGGCTCCGGCAGTTCAAAGCATGAATAATTTTTCCTGAGAGGAATTTATAGCATGTGTGTGCTACCTAATTTTAAAGTTATCCGTTTTCATTTAAAACCTCCTGACATGTGGGCGTCTCTGTAAGGGGGGGATCGCAGTGTCAGGTGCAGTCTCTTCTGAAGGAGTCTGCAGGCTACCTCTCTGAAAGTAACAGATCAAAGGCCAGCGTGGGCGACAGGTATGAAGTATTGAAGCTCTTGGGGTCAGGCACTCCTGGCTTTAGATCTCACCTCTCCTAGGTGTGTGTTCTGGGGCAAGTCATTTCCCCGCGCAGAGATTTAAGAAAGGAAAAGGGCATAGTAGGTCATCGTGGAGGTTGAGTAAGAGTACCTGTGTCACCTAGTGTAGCATCTGTCATGAAAGGAGTGCTGAGTACATGGTAGCTATGACTTCTAGGAACCAAGTCACTTTGGAGTGAGGTACTTTAGAGAGGCCCTAGGGGAAAGGTGAGGCGACCTAGTTCTTGCAGCTTCAGTGGGATTGATAGTGCTGACCTTGCAGGGTGCAAAAGGAAGAAATGCTCATTGACACCTGCCATGTGCTAACCCCATGTTGGCAGTTGACATAGGTTAATTCAGCCAGATACTTTCAGCCCTACTGCTGTTTTCTTCAGCTCTAAAGAGAACTAGGCTGGAAATGATGTAAGGAGGAAACCCAGGATTTGGGTTTTGTATATGAACTGGGCCAGCTGGAGATTTTGGTTTCCCCTCCTTCAATCTCCCTCTTCAGCTCTTCCCTTTCTGTAATCTAAAGGGTTAACTGAGTTCTTGACTTGGTCTGGGAGGCCTGTTACTCTAGTGCTCCAGCAGATTCTGATGGTTAGAGTACCTGGCATGTGAGAACCCTTAAACGCAGATTGCATATGACTGAACAGCGGGAGAGAGCAGCTCTGTCCAGTGTGTGCTTAGGAAGTACATGCGGGCCGCCCGTTTAGTGGTTCCACGGTCATCTAGTGACTTGGCTTCCTTTGAATCCTGCCCATGGGTGCCCATGTGGTCTTGCTGAGACGGTGGTGGGCTTCATTGCCGACTGTGAAGAGTTGGGCTCTCAGCCTGATACAGGTGCCTCCATAATCTGTTCCCAAACCTCTGTCCTGCGCTGTTTCCCTTTGTTCTCCCAAACTTGTGCCCTGTGCCCCAGTCAAAATTAACTAGTTTTTGTTTTTCACGCACTCCTTACATGTTTCTTTGTTTGTATTCCCTCTTCCTGGAGTTCCTGCTTTCTCACCTTTCAGGAGCCATGTCTCAGTTGGCCTTGTTGTCTTCAAAGCTACTCTGACTCTCCTGCTGGATTAGTTGTTCCAATTTCCATCTTCTATAGCAAAGACTATAACTGATCACTGTCTGCCGTGGGGATGTCATCCCATACATGCTGATAACATTGGTGACAGGGGCCCAAGTCTTTCTCCTCCCTCCTCTGTCTGGCACATAATAGTCCTCTGCAGTGTTTATAGTTGAATGAGTCAGTGACATCTTTTATTTACTTGCTTTGGTTTTGTTTTATGAGCTTTCAGGTTTAGAGTGGGCTTTGAATGTTTTCTTCTCCTTATACCTAAGGATAACCCCATTTTAGATTGGTGATGACCTAATTATAAGAATAAAAGGCAAAAAAAAATGTAGGAGTGCTTGCAATGCAAGATTCTTATTGCTGCGCCTGTTCTAAGGCTCTCGTCATGGTTTGCTTAGTTTTCCTGAAAGGAAGGTGGGGACCTGTTTGGGGACCTGCATTGAGTGTGAGCCAGCGCTCGCCAGGGAAAGCTGCCCTTGGCCTTGGCCACCCCACCTGGGGCTGGGATTCCCATCTGGGGTCCAGCAGCTACCAACTCACATTTTCCCTTGCTGACAGCACAGGATTAGAGGGCTCTTTGTTGATCATAGATAGATACATCATTCAAGGTAGAAGGCACTTGGGAGCCCTCTGGCTCTATCTCTTTAATTTTACAGATGGGAAAGGCCCAGAGAAGGGAAAGGACATGATCATGATCACGATTATACAAAGAAATCAGTCAGCAGGGGAGATAGCCCTAGAAGTAAAGTCTTGACTACTTTTTCCACTATTTCACATTACTACTATCATATTCAGCGTTTAGTGAGTTCTTACTATGTGGCAGATACTGTTTTTAGTGCCTTATATACATCGTCTCAAAACTCTTATATTATTGTTTTGGAAACTGAGGCAGATAGAAATCATTTGGATCTACTTTCTGATTCCAAGCTCTGACTTTAGTGGTAGTCATACTTACCAGAGGGCGAAACAGTTTTCCAGAGAGCTTGCTCCCAGCTCACCCTATCTCTATAATTCAGATACATCCTCTAGCAGTGTCTCTGTCTTGAAATATATTTTGAGAGGAGTCCAGAATGTGATGAAAGATTGGATGAAGCAATGAAACAAACATGAGTATTAGTGGATTTTAGTTTAAGAATGTTAGTAAACTGTAAAAATTGTATGTTTATCAAATCAGACAGCAAATGCAGAATTTTCTAATAAACTAAGTCCAAGATCTTTCTGTAAATATTACTAGCCAACGGTGAAAAGAGTAACTTCACCAAACACATAACTGAACTCTTGTTATGTACAAAACTCTTGTTATATACAAAGAGGAAAACACACATTTCCTGCCCTAGAAGTAGTTGTCATCTCAGCCTTCCCCCTCCAGTGTAGTTGACAAGATAGATAAGTACATAAATAACTGAAATCAGACTGACTGTAGTAAAGGTAGCAAAGAATGTAAACAAAGTGGGAGTTTGAGAAAAGAAATCAATCCCAACATGACCTAAGAGGGTCTAGAGAAGGATTCTTGAAGGTAGAGAATTTTTGCTGGACCTTGGAGAAAGTTCAGTCCTGTGAGAAGCTGCAACTTGAGTAGTGTTGAGGTAGAAATGAAGTGAGTGAGAGAGTTGGGAAAACAGATGTAGTTGGTGAGAGGTGGAAAATAAGCTGAAATGTTAATTGTGGTTAAAATGTAGAGAGGGATGTGGAGAACAGAAATAACATTTATCTAGTGTTTGCTCTGCTTTGTGGCTTGTAGTACATTAGATGCTTTGTGCGCTATAATTTATTTAATCCTTATAATCTTGTAATAAGGAGATATTTATCCTCAATTTTAAAACTAAGAAACCAGACATTAGGAAGACTAAAGAAACTTGCCCCAGGTCAGGTACCTATTAAATGATTACAACTTATTAGCATACTAGTGGCCCTGTCCAAATTGAGTGTTGGGATCAAGGACCGAGTTCTTTCTGTTATAAGTAAGGCTCCAAATGACTAGGACACTGTTTACTCTGGCTATAGAATGGACTCTGGACTGAAGCAAAGAATGTCCCAGAATGGGCACATTAGTAAGGAGGCTGTTGGCATCCAGTCCAGGCCTAACTTGTGAACTGCTGATGTAATATGGGAGCTTCCTGGTCTGGTCCGCTTCTTGGTTTAGTATGTGAGTGTTTGGTAGCTCCTTTTGCACCATAAATCAGCACATTGTCATCACTAACTAGTGAAATCTTATAATTGGTTTACAGAGGCTGTTGCCACCCTTTTTAGGCACAGGTTCTAATGTGAGATTAGCAGATTATTATGAAAATGTCTGGGCAGGTAACCCATTTAGCTCATACTATTCCTTTATTTTCTCCCCTTAAATTCCACAGATAATCTATCATAAATGAAAGAGGACTACCTACACTTGGAATCAAGAGGTTGGCATCAGGTTCTGGCTCTGCTTGTTATCATCTATGAGTCCTCAATCTCAGATACTTTTTCTATAATACAGGTTCCGAGATCTCATTTATGTCATGTGGTGTTTCTTCCATGGAATGGTGTAAGAACATGACTTACAATATGAACCTGGGGAAAAGAAAAACAAAAAAAAGAATATGAACCTGAATACAGTGCAACCAGGGTTTAGATTCCAGCCTCTTACCCTTTTAGCGGGAGACAGTAGTTCGGTGTGAGGTCCCTAGAGTTGGCCTGCTCAGCTTGAGTCCTGGCTCTGTGTCCCCTCACTGTGTGACTTGGGAAAACTTTTAACCTTCCTGTCTCAGCTTCTTCATCTAACAAGCATTAGCTACATGTGGGATTGTTAGGAAGATTGAGATAATTTATGTTAAACACTTAGAACAAAAGAGTTCAGTGAATGTTTTAGCTTTAATAGTAATATTAATTCTAACATTCAGTTAAGTATTGTTTTGATAGAAACAATACTGTCTTACCCTGATATGATCACCTTCTCTTTCTTTGTATTTCCTCATCAGCAAACTTTGAAATACTAAATCGTCCCATCATGACATGCCAGAAAGTACCTGTAGGAAAAGGGTCAGTACAAAAAATCAGTGGCTGATGAGAAAATCTTACCTGACTTGGGTTTTTACATACCTCTTTCCATAATGAAAAGGAACACAGCTACAATAGCATATTTATTCCTTTTTGCGCAGTACTCAATAAAAGTGTAAGGTCCCTCCAATTCACTTGCCAAAAAGTACAATAGCAGTATCTCTGGAAAAGTGGTGCCTAATTTTGGTTCTTCTTTCTTGACAACATAAACTCCTCTGACCTTAACATAAGAATTTCTTCTTGTTCCATTTTCCATGAATATGGAGAAGTTCCTTTTGATTATAAAGGGAGGATGAGATCAAGACTTTCTCATGAGAACCCTTTGTGTACTGAAAGCCAGAATTGAGTCAGGCCTCATCTTCTCTTCTCCAGGCTAAACAGCCTTGGCTTCTTTTACTACACTCTTGAAACCTATTTTCCATTGCTTGGATCCCATTGGTCATGCTTCTTTTTTTTAACTTCTTGGCTATAACCCAGACTGTGCTTAGCCTGCTAGTAAGAGTACAACTAAAACAGTTTAATGGAAGACAACTTCAGGTGTTTTCATTCATTCTTTAACATTTGGTTACCCATGCCATCTCTTACCTGCTCCTAGCTTCTACCGTGCACTAAAATGTTATGTGCTATGAATGAATTATGCACAAGTGTGGGAAGTGGGAAACTGTTAGGGCTGGTAGGTAGAAATAAACAGTCCATTTTGTCTGGGCTACAGGGCGAGGCACTACAGAGGAGTGGACTGGGGGCAAAACTGTGGAGGACAGGAGCCGGTTACTCCAGTGGTGGTGAACAGCTGTTAGGGATTTTGGAGTAAGGAAGTGGCAGGTGCAGATCTGCCTTTGCAGACCAAGGACAGAGATATTGCAAGCTTTAGTCTTATCTGTTTCCCACCGATGTTTTGTTTTGAAAGTACTATAACAGATTCCCTGTTTATATACCTGTTGTTTTGTTTTACCTTAAAGCTTCTATAGAAAGTGTAGTTCCTGAGCTCTGGAAAAATTTCATTCCCTACAGAGCAAAAAAAAATCATGAAGCATTGTGAGAATTGGCCACTCAGCCTATCCAGGACAGACCATTCTGTTCAGTCTGGCCCATCTACCCTCTCCCAGCCCTAGAACAAGAAGAGGTGCAAAGTCAAGGAGAGGCTCCAGGGCTCATCTGTGTATTTGGTAAGGAAATATTTAAGCAGTGTGAGAATCAGAAGTTCTTGCTGAAGAGGTTAAGAGGTCAGCAGACTTTGGAGTGGTAGCAGCAGGAAGCAGGGCTGACTAGGCACTTGGAATCCCATGTCATGTACCTGAAAACCTGCAGATCTGATCCTGTCTCTCTGCCTTTGTACTTTGCTATCAGTGTGTTCCCACCTTCCCAGTGGTGGTTTACAGAGTAGCTGGGTAGCTTTCTGCGGCCGCAGTTGATATGGGAAGCCGTATCCCAAATTAAGATAATAGTTATTATTTATTGAGCGCCTACTCAATGACAGGTATTGTGCCGTGAACTTGACTCACATTAGAGCATTAAGTTCTCACAATAACACTGTGATGTGTTAGTGCCTCCAAGGAGGCGCAGAGAAGTTAAATATCATGTATATGTGCTGCCGAAGCAAACACGCAGAGAAGTTAAATATTATGTCCAAGGCTACCTCACTAGTAGATGGTAAGGCCAGAATTGGAGTGTAGTTCCTCATGACGTGAAAGTCCACGGGCTTTCTGTGTTTTCAGCCCTAGAGTGACTCCAAATGTGAGAACAACACAAAATCCATAGAGTAGTTATGTGGGCTGTTTTTGCTGTGGGCCTTCCAGAGGTGGAAAAGAATAGGAGTGGGCAGGAGGAATGTTGCTGGAGACCAGGGCACATGAGCTGGTTGGAAAACTGTAGCCTACAGGCCATATCTGGCTCATTGCCTGTTTTTGTATGGACTGCAAGCTAAGAGTATTTTTTACATTTTTAGATAGTTGGTGGGGGAGAGGATCAAAATAGAATGAATATTGTGTGACATGAAAACTCAGTATCCATAAATAACATTTATTGAAAGATAGGCTCAACTTTTCCTTTACATATTGTCTATGACTGTTTTCATCCTACAGAGACAAAATTGAGACCATGTGACACATACACAGCCTAAAGTATTTACTCTGGCTCTTGGCAGAACAAATTTGCCAACGTCTACGACAGGCAACAAGAAGGGACCAAAGGGGTTAAATCTGTGGCAAGACAAAGACAAAAAGTTAAAGTTCAGAGTGTTCAAGGTTGTGTTGTGGCCTTAAGGACAGGAAGTACAACCTCAGCTGCCCTGGACATACTTCCACGGGACTGCATGATTTATTTGGATAAAAATAAATGAAAATACAATAAGAAGGATTACATTCTATATGCTAACTTCTCTACTTTATAATAAAGAAATAGTTTGCAGTTGAAGTAGTTTAGTTATTAACAGGGGTACCTTTGTTACCAATACTACATTAGATACTGGAAATTACACAGTGAAAACGGTAAGTACTTGCCTCTGGGAAGCTGCTGGTGTGGTGGGAGAGCCACACGTCCGTGTATGTAGCCAGCTTCAGTTTATCATAGTAGTATCCTGTGGGTTTGACTAATGCTGGGTAGAGTAGAAAGGAGAGTCAGAGACTGCTTCTGTGACTTGTGGGGCTTCCAGTAATGGATGATGGGTCTTACAGGATGAATATGTGTTATGTTTCAAAGAGCTGTGTTCCAGGTTGAAGGAAAATCTGACCTTATGAGTATTTGGCGCTCAGGAGGTTGGAGGAGAAAGAGACATTGGGAATAATTTAAAGGTTCTGTGGCTGGGTGGCTGCTATCATCTGACCAAGAAGAAGAGAAAGGAAGAAGGAGTCAGTAGAGGGGGGCTGGGCACAAGCACAGTTTGAAACTCGTGACTTGAGTTAATGCTGAAACACATCCAGATTCCTTTTTAGAAATCTTGGCACAAGGGCCACAGTGCAGATGTTAAGTGCATTTTCAGAGCTTTTCCATTGGGAAAGGGGACATACATATTCATTTGGAAGAGAAATTGACAAGTTAAGTTTGACATGTGATAGCTAGAGACAAGAGGTTCTAAAAAAGCAGTGGACATAAAGCATATTAAGTCATTGGGTGGAAAACTAGCGGTAATCATGCTTTGGGCATGAAACCTTGTTCCTGTTCATAGTCTCATCATGAACTTTATCTTTCTGGCTCAGTTATCTCCTGCCTATGAGACCTGGATCTGGGCACTAGGAGAGAGGGCCAGAACTCCTTCATCTCTAAAAGTGGACAACAGGAGTGGCAGCTTTTACCTTACCTTCTGCATAAGACTCCTCAGTGAACAGAGGTGCTTTTATCTGTCATTGGGGCCCAGTTAATGACTTTTGGGGTCTATAATCCCACAAAGGAGACAGAATCTGAAAACCTTTAATGCAGACCCTTGTTAGATCTCCAAATGCATGTTGTCAGCATTTTCAAATGTGATTTTTAAGAGCCTGGGAAAATCTGTGATTGTTATATATATGTATGTATGTATGTATATATGTATATTATATGTAACTTGGATAATGTATAAGCTTGGCAGCACTTAAGTTGATCTTTTCTCTGGTCCTTTTAAACAAGTCATTATTTTGATATCCTTTCTATTTCTGCTTTTGGAAGATTTTCATGCTGGATAATGATGAAACAGAGAACAGTGAAAGACTGAGGAATGTCTGCTTCACACAGAGCCCTTTGAGACACTTCCTCTAGCTGGAAGACAGCAGCCCCAACCAGCACTATTTCATGTGGAATCTCAAACTTACAGAAGATTTACTTCCCAAAAGTTGACAACCCTATCGGTAAGATTAAATGCACCTTTTACTTAACCTTTTAAATTGCTTGAAGTCAAGAAATGATCAGATATTTCCAGAGGAAGGGTGGGTCAGAGGTTTCAGTATTCAGTTTGGCAGATTCTCTGGGCTCCCTGACATAGTCACTCAGCAAAGAGGAGCACATTTCTACCAGGAGAAAAAAGGAAGAAAGGGTATTAAGAAAGACCACAGGTAAAGCATTTATTTACTTTTCAAAGTAGAACAAATTATCATAACAAAATAAATACAACGGAAGTATGAAAAATAAAATTCTGTACCTCCACCTCCTGCGGCCAATTTCATTCCCCCTAAGCAACCATCGTAATAATAGTTTGAGGTATATCTTTTCAGGTTTTTTTATTTTATTTTATTTTTTTAAGATTTATTTTTATGTATTTGTGCATATAGAACTGGGGTACAGGCCAGAGACTCAGGGGTGGCGAGAGGCTTCCCCAGAGACACAGTGGGGAGCAGAACAGGCACATCAACGAAGTACACTGTTGAGGGGAGCAGCAGGCGGGTCAGGAGAGGTCTGCCACGCCATGTGGTCACCTCCAGGGCAGGCGGGAATCGAACTCATGCGGAAGTGGCTTTAGATTCTCAGTGCTGTGCTTTAACCTGCTGAGCCACCAGGGAGGGCCAGCTTTTAATATATAAATGGTATTTTGATGTGCCCTGCCTAACACTCTAGCCTAAGGTTTTGTCAGCCTGGCAAGTACAAAAAATGCCTGATCTGTGAGTCTCCTTACAACTTTGCTGCTGTGTTACCCATCTTTGTCTGAAGCATCCTAAAGGCACAGTGACTCCCCCTGTTCCCCATTCCCCAAACCAGCTCCCCTTCCTGAATTCTCTTCTTCTTTGATGGTATTGCTGCTCTTAGGTATTAACCATCTGATTAATAAATAGCCATCTATATATTTGGTTACATATTCATACACACACACTCACGCGCGCACACACATATTCATAATCACATATTCGGGCCCTGTACTCTGTCTAGCTCCCCACTAATCAGTGAGTGTCGAGAGGATTCAGTCACCATCCCTTCCTGCAAAGAGGCAAGCCGTCAGGGATTTCTCCGTCATCGCATCATTTGGCAGGACTCAATCAGTTGTGCCCCCTGGCTTCCTTCTGGCCACAGTGACTCTGTAATACCCCTCACCTTTCTTTTCCTTTCTCTCCCTGCTATCCCTGCTCAGCTATAGGCCCCCTTTGCCTTCCTAACTCAGCCCTACAGCTCTCTCCAGCCTTCCAGTTTTTTCTGCACTTCACTGCCAATTTGCTGGCCCTAAAGCATGACTCCAGCAATACCCAATTCCTCCATGGCCTGCAACAGTGGTTTACAAGTGTGTTCTGTAGACTTTGGGGGGTCTAGAAATCCTTTCATGCTATCTGCAAGGTCAAAACTATTTTCACAATAGTACTGAGATGTCATTTGTTGCTTCAAAGCAACAGTGGGTAAACTGCTGGTGCCTTATCACAAAACAGGGCAGTAGCACTGAACTGTGCTAGCCATCATTGTGTTCTTTATTGCTGCACATTCAAGGTTTGTTGTTTTTTTTCCCTAGAAATGCCATTTCACTTAAGAATGTCCTTAAGGACCCTATAAAAATTTTATTGAATATCAACCTTTGAGTACTTATCTTTTTTATATTCTGTGTGACTAACTGGAAGTACTTATGAAGCACTTCCGCATACTAAAGCAAGTGGTTGTCTCAAGGAAAAGCACTTGTGCAACTGCTTGAATTGCAAGCTGCACTCCCACTGTTTTCATTTTTACATGAGAGAATGAGTGACTGTTGGTTGGTGAGACTAGAAAGTAGATGGGGACCAAATATTGGAGAACCTTGCAGGCCACATTAATAATCTTGGGTGATCTGACTTCAGACTGCCTTCTTTAGTTTCTATACTATACTGTTCACACAAACCTAGACCTCTGCTGCTGCTGCTATTTTCCAGTTACACACTCCCTTTACTCTATCCATGTCCTTCTCTTTGCCATTCCTTCTACAAAGGAAGGCAGTGAAGGCTGCTTCAGAACTAGTAATCCCAGAATGCAAATGCAGGGAGACAATGGGCTTCTGAGATTCTTTTAAAAAAAAAAAAAAAGTTTTATTTATTTATTCATACAGAATTGGGGTAAAGGCCAGAGATGCGGAGGGTGAGAGGATTCACCAGAGACAGAGTGGGGAGCAGAACAGGAAGATGGATGAAGTACACTGCTGAGGGGAGCAGCGGGCGGGTCAGGAGAGGTCTGCCGCGCCATGTGGTCACCTCCGGGGCAGGCAGGGATTGAACTCATACTGAAATTGCCTTAGCTTCTCAGTGCTGTGCTTTAACCAGCTGCGCCACCAGGGAGGGCCGCTTCCAAGATTCTTACTAGCCAACCCCTTACTAGCCAAGCCTTAGAGGAGGCCGGTTTGGGTCACCACACTGCTGGCCCCTAGGCAGGCCTTAGTTAGACCACCTGCTTTCACTTTGGAGTGAGACACTGCAAGTCGCAGCTACCACCCAATCTCACTACACACAGAAATCTCAGGAAGGAACTTGAACCATCTTATCTTAGCCCCTTGGAATCAGAGACAGACCATCCTTTGATTGAGCTGACTTTACAGCTCGCTCCTTTTATCCATCACACATTAAGTTTGACAAGCTTCCGCGTGAGTATCTTTTCTTTGACCTTGTCCCCTATGGTAATGATATCATCAGAAACCATATCAACCAGCCAAAATGTAAGGCAGAAGAACATTGTAGCCATGTCTGTGATACCAGAATTGTCATGAAATAATGTAGTTGGACTGGTTTGCAGTTCCTCCTAAATAGTATGCCAAAACCCCAAATACAAAGCTACCACAGAACAAGAAGAAACTTCTGGTTAGGTTTTAGATTAATGAAATAATGTTAATGTGGTGACAATGCCCAGGTGTTTATGTACACTATTGCAGCCCTGCACAACCTTTTTAACATCATAGCACACACAGAAAATGATACTGTTCAGCCAGGTGAGGTCATCAGTATTGCACTCACCAACAAGAAAGCTACGATTTCTAAATAAAGGTATTCCAGTGCCTGGCTAACTCTGGTTACCACCTTCTGCTTTCAACATTAGTATTTATTTAAAGAGTGCAATAAATAAAAACTTGAATTCTGAGCTGGACTATCTTGATTTAAATTCCTGCTCTGCTACTTACTAATTGTGTAACCCTGGGCAAATTGCTTACTCTCTTTGTACCTTAGTTTATTCATCTTTAAAACGTGGGTAATGATTATACTTACCTCAGAGTTGTTAGTTTATATGAAAGGTGGTGTGTGTCCTCTAACTAGTAATAATAGTATACACTAGAACTACTCTTGCTACTACTTCAGAGAGGTAAGTGGCCTAACCTCAGTCTTCCCAGGGCCTTCTCTAGCTCACATCTTTTAGTCTTGGTCTCTTCAAAAATGTCCACTTCCCCTTCCTTTCATTTCCTCAGTTTTCTTTCATTTTCTCAGCTTTATACTTGCTTTGGGTCCCTCAACCAGCTAATGACTGAGGAGGCAACTGAATCCATCATTATATTCATCTTGGCTTCACTACTATTCCTTCTCTAGAAATTTCTTGTGCCTGGGGGAAATAACTCATACAAGCTGGGAAGAGGACTATATGGTAGGCTTTGAAGACAACTCTAGAACGGTTGAAAGAGGAGTGTGAGCTAAGTTAGCAGAGCTGATTAGCCAGCAAGTCATGTTCTAGGGAAAAATGATAGTCTGATATCATATATCAGATGTAGGAGCTGGCTAGACCTCTACCAGAATATGGAGAAAAGATCTGGCAACCTTAGAGGTAGTGTAGCCCCTAAGACTTTATGGGAAAATGCTGCTGTTCTTTCAGAAAACAGGCCTTGTAGGGAAAAGAGTAAGCAGGTACTTACCTGTCTGGAATAGCTATTGCTGCTGTAACCAACAATTGAGAGTCCTTGGCCCTCCTCATCTACCCAGTAAGTTCCTCTTCCCATGCAGGAGCAAAGTTGGTTCTTGAATCTGTATCTTTCACACCTTTTGTACTTGCAGTACAATCAATATTTGTTGGCTAACATTTTTCCAAAAAGAGAAGAATATGCATTCCTGTTCTTATTTTAGCAGAGAAAATAAGATAACATATGTGGAGAGGTAGAAATATTTACTGTTGGTGACAGTGGTAATACTATAATGGTGTGCCTGCTTACAATCAGCCCCTGCTCACCGCGTCCACTGATTTGGGTTTTCAGGGGCTAACCAGCCATGCCAGCCTCTCCTCCAGGCCTTAGCACATGCTCTTCCTCAGTTTCTCTCCCAGGCCCCATCCTGGCCAGTTCCCACTCATCCTTTGTCAGCAGAGCTGTCCCTTCCTCTAGTTACCAAGCGGTTACATGCCTCTCTTCTGCTCCACAGTACCTGTGCACCCCTGTGGATTTCAGCTCCATATGGCAGAGACTGTGACTTCTGTTTTCACTGCCTAGCACCAGACAGTCAGTAGGTGTCCGGTAAATACAGCATTTACTGAATTAATAAGTCCTCAGTCCTTTCACTCTGGTTTCTTATTTGGTCCTCGTGATGTAGACAGTTCAAGCTTTGTGCTAACCTCATTTTGTATATAATATTTAGCGGAGCTAAGCAACTTGCCAAAACTCACATAGTGGTAGAAAGCCAGTATTTAAAACTGGCATTTCTGAAGTTTGAATATTCAGTATTGCATTGAGTTATTTTGTTTTACAGAGTATTTCCCTTTTAAAAAATGGTATTAAAAAAAGATAAAAATAGCATCTGTTCTTTTTCAGGATTGTAAAAATATTTTCTTCAAGTCACCAATGTTCCTAAAATGTTTTCTCTTCACCGAATGTCGAATTTCACAATAAAGAAATCAGGATATGATATTAAGAACTGTGTAGTTAGTGTGCATTAGAGAAAAAAATATGGTATATTTTATTGAAAATAAAACAACTAAAATTATAATAGCATAATGAAAGGAATCAATTCAGTTGCATACAATTTGGAGAATATTACAAATATAAAGACCACTCGTCGCATAGAGAAAACTATTGATCAGAAATGACCTGGACTTGAAAGAGCAGAATTCAGTTTGCACCCCGGTTAAAACACTAAGAGATGTTCGGTATTTAATAGGTTATTTAAATTCTGAGCCTCTGTTGTCCTCACCAAATATAGTAAAATATTTATCTTTGGTGGTTTCTGTTAGAATTAGAGGTAAGTTTTATAAAATATCCAGCACAGTGCCTGGCATACAATACATGCCTTCGAATTGTGTTAGTATCAACATTTTTGCACATTCCTATAGCCTTGCTACTGAGTTGTGCGTTCATTTTGTGTACATGTTTTTTTGCAGCACATTTATAATAAATGTAGCATTAGGTCTTTACAAGGTTTCTGGAAAGAGCTGGTGTTATTTTTAAGCCTCCTCTAATAGGCAAGGAAACAAACTTTGAGAAGAAAAGTAAATTGACCTTGGTCCTTTGTCTGGAAGTATGTGAACCAGGACTTTCACTTTAGCCTCCTGAGGTCAAGCCCATGTTCCTTTCCTGTGGCCACCAAGCTCCTCTCTACCAAAACAGCCACTTGTCTATGCAAATGCAGGCCTCAGTGTGGGCCCAGGAGCTAGGAGGAAGCCAGGGCTGAAGCAGTGGGAGTACTGGGATCCTCCACACCAGCTAGGGTCTGTCTGAAAACTTAAAAAGAAGTGCTTATTTCCTCTTTTGAAGAAACAGACACATTGTCCAATCTTCTAGCAGGGTTTCTGACTAGAAAGTTAAGAACCTTCTGGATCATACGACTGTTTTTGAGAGGAAGTTTATTAGGAAATCCATAGACCCAAATAACTCACTCTGCATTTTTTGCAGGGCAAAAGTGTATTCACATTTCTTTCAGTGTGTGCACTTGGTCCTTAAAAGACCTGGGTGACATGCAGTGCACCCAGCATTGAGTAAGTGCATCATTTCCTATTGTTTTCACTTTAGTGCACATATTCTGATGGCTGCTGCCGTGTGTGCATGACTTACAGGAGATGAAGATGAGCAGGTGGCAGTCCTGCCCTTTGGGAACATTAGGGCAAGTTCAAGGCTGAGTTTTAAAAAGCTAGTGCTCTAATAAAGCTTATAGCAGCGTGTTTAGGAGTAGAGGATTAGTTCTGTACACTAACACCATCCCTTTACATAGCACCTAATTGATTTTCAAAATGTTTACACAAACCTTAATTCATCTGGGATTACCAGGGAGCTTCATAGGGGAGGAGGCTTATGAGCTGGGTTTTGATGACTGAAAAGTTCTAGGCCAAGTCAAGTATGTAAGTGAAGAGCCAGCTTGGTGTGGAGAACTTGCATCCTGAAAACCCATTTATCAAATGATTGCAGCATAATGAATTAAGGTCCCACGGACCCTGCTAGCAGACTGTGTTAAGATAGAGCATGTGGACAGACTCCAGATGGGGAACTATCCACTGCTCCCCACCACTGTGTAGAAAGGGAAGTTAAGCATGTTGATTTCATTTTACCATCTTCCTACATTTTTTTTCTCCTAGTTTCAAATACAAGTCTTCCTTCAACAAATTCTGTTTCCAAGGAAAGTCTTAACCATTTGTCCCTTCTGGCGTACCCTCTTCCATGAAATCCATGCAGAATAGACCAGGTACTCTGTCTTTTTGTATGTGAAGTCATAAAATCTAATGTTGAATGTGTGGCGGTGCTCAAAGGTATGCTTCTTCCACAAGAGGCTCCCTCAGTCCTGCTGCAGTAAAAACCAAGCATAAATTGCCGCTAACAGGTTTTCTAGCTCCAATCGTAAGTATGTCTGAGCATCCCCTGTGAAATATAATGCCGCCAGCCCTCTTGCCGCTTCTCTGCACTGCCAGCCTTTGGCTGTTCTGCTTGTCCTTAGGTTCTCCATCAGCGTATGGGCAGGAAAAGGAGAACAGGAAGTGAATCCAAAATCTGCCCTCTCTGCACTTGGCTCCCAGGGCTGTTGAGAAAATAGATGGGGACAAGTGTTGACACAGACTCATACAAGGGCAAGGCGAGAGGACAGTGGCCCCCCCCTTCTCGGCCTGCCGTCCCCATGGCCAGTGCCCCTCCCCACACTCCTGAAGATGAGGGACATGTTTTGTTTCTGTACACTCCTCCCTATGTTGGACAGCTTTGCCTTTACCTTTGGTCAGCATGGATATTTGGGTGTCAGTATTTAAGTTTAATTTTTTTAATTTATAATGAGTTGCAGTCCCCAGACGTATCTTGTGCTTGAAGCTGTTGACAATGTAACATTTAGCAATCCTCTGTGGGTTCCTTTTATCTCTGTGTTTATCTGTTCTCTAAAGTATAAATGAAAACCTGCTGTCACCAGCTACCCAAAGTGGAAAAAAAGAATTGGAAGGAAAGAACACCTAAATTGAGCTGTCAGACACTTGGCTGCCTACCACGCGTTTTGGATTGTGGTGTTGAAAAGTCCCGGCCTGTGTGCTTTCTCCCGATGGCTGTTGTGTGCTTGCTCCTGAGAACAGTGTATAGACGTGCACCAGCTCTAATCAATCTTCCTGAGCAGACTTGCCATTTCTCTGATCGTGTTCAGCTGAGGTCCTCTGAGAAGAGAGTGGGCCTTTCCCCTCAATGGGCAAAGAGCCAGCTTCCATTTCAAAATCTCAGAAAAAAAAAATTCAACAATCCAGAGCCTGTGTTTATTGAAGGTTGGTCTAAAAGTCTCTCACATCATATGCCCATCAGCACTCGAGTGCCTCTATTTTAGAAGGATGTAAAGGTTTAATCACCCTGGTGGGGATTTAGACCCAGAGACTTCAGAGAAATCTTATTATTTCTAACTGCAGGCAAAGAGTATTAAGGCTCCACTCTGGATCAGGGGCATGACATGTTCTATAAGTAATTTATCTTTAACAGGGGAAAGCCCTTACTAGAGTGTCTTAGAAACAGTACTATGATTGGGCACTGGTCCATTATCCCTCTTTTTCTCTTTCCCACTCTCAGTCTCCTGCTTATTTTTTCTGTCCCTACCCTTTGCTGCCCAGTCTGCCTGATGTCTGAATGTATGCCTCACAAATCCACCCTTTAACCTGGGGAGGCAGCGGCTTGCAGTGAGAGATAATGTTTTTGCTATATCTATATATCTATATCTTTATCTATATGATTTCATCTGGCAGTTTGGTGTAGATGTGTTAATTACAGACTTCTGAAAGGACCTGACCTTCCTCCTCTTATGTAAGAAACTGAGGTGGGAAGAGTATGTTCTGGGCTCCACAGGTGCTCGAGTCTCTACTGCTAGACAGAAAGTAATTTAGAGCCATTGCCAAACCCATCTCCTGCCCTCTTGTGCCTTCCCAGAGACAGCCTACACAGAAGGTCTTTTGATTCCCTGTGCACATCGATAGGGATGTTACCGAGCATCTGGTTTTATTTGTGTGGCCCCTGCTCCAGCCAGTGAGGGAGATAGATACGTACAGTAAGCTTTTGCTTAGCTGTCTGGGGCTCCTTTCTGGTGCTGAAGCTGGAGGGTGTCACAGGTGGGATTCTGCCCATGGATTCATGTTGGATACCAGGGGTTCTGTTTGGGCACCACTGTTTGATCAATGGCAGAGCTAAATCCATGTGCTGATGAGCTTGATTAAAGCAGACTTCTGCTATCTTCTTTTAATCTGCCCTGTCTTTCTGACTTTCTTCCCACAGTTAATGATCTTCTATAATGGTTTTGCCTTTAGTTTTGCCTCTGGGTCAAAACAAATCAATACCCTTCGCAGATATTTAAAAACCATCAGCATAAACTCCTCCCTACTCTCTCCAACCCCCTCCCTCCCACACACACACATTCTTCTCCCCTTCTGGGTGAATCTATAGCATGAGCAGGGCCATTCTATTTCCCTTACATCTCCTCTTTTCTCCCAGAGATGGGCAGCAGTGAACCTCTCCCCATTACAGACAGCGACAAGCGGAAAAAGAAGAAAAGGAAAGCCCGGGCCACTGACTCCTTGCCAGGAAAGTTTGAAGGTTGGTCACACAACTTCTTAGGTCTGAGCCAGTGACTCCCCAGGTGTGAGAGGAGTACCCTGGTAACCAGTGGGTCTAGAACACTGAGTGCACCCTGTCAGAGCCAGCTCATGGTTATCTGTGTGACAGGGGCCAGAGTGTCCACATGAGGGAGTGGCAGAGGGAGAACAAATGTGGGGAAGCTCTCAGGTGACACACAGGCCTCCTTGGAGCGGTCCAAGCACTTCATCAGGGACAGTAAGACCAGTCTATCAAATTTGAACATGAAGTGCTCCTTCCTCAACTCTTCCTGGAGGACCTGCTGAAAGCTTATAAGAGGAGGAGAGTGTGGGCTATGATGCAGTGAAATTTCAGTCTCCTATAATCAGGATTTGGCTCTTAGAGATTATAGCTACTTGTACTGTGTGAGTTAGAGTATTTTAGAGTATATGTCATGTTAGGGGGGACAATATGTTGGGTTAGCAATCATTTTGAACACTCTTTGTGGGAGGCATCAGACTCAGTGGTGGTCTGATGCTGGACTAATAGGTGAGGGAATCACCACCCACTCCCGCTGAGCACTGCTGTGACATCCCCTTCATCTCCTAGATGTGACATCCCCTTCATCTCTTTTTCTTTTCAATTGTGAGACCTGAAATCACTTCCCTTCGTAGTCCCTCTTCTGCAGATTCACTAATGAATTGATTGGGTTGGTCAGTTGGTTTCTGCATTCACTCAGTAAATGTTTATTTTTGTGTGTCTTTGGCTTCATGTCAGAAGTGGAGGACACAAGAGTGGACATACAGGGGCCCTTACAGTTGAGTCAAGGAATAGCCACCTTCTCTTATCTTCCATCTTCCCCTCACCCTGGTGAGGCCAGTGCATGGGGAGGAATGTGCACAAGTCACTGGAAAGAAGCTATGCTACCTGTTTGCTTAGGGAGCAAAAAGTGGAGTGTAAAGAATGGATGTCTGGCATGTAGACATTGCAGTATGAAACTGAAGAGAGCAGTCAGGGCTTAAAATAAGATAGAGAGGTACTGGACACAACGTGGTAGTTGGGGGAGGAGCCTCATTCTCCGTTACTGGCAGAAAGGACCCTTCCCTTGCAGGCGGGTTGTGTTGCTTCCTGCACAGTGAGGCAGGGCCTTTAGTGCCCCCAGGTGTGGTCAGAGAAGAACAGGTGGAAACAGATCCCCAAGAAAGGTAGATGATAGGAAAACACAAACGCCAAGAGGGAATGTTACAGCTCAGAATTGGGAAGCACCTGGTGGGTGGCCCTAAGGTTTAGTGGGTGGATGCCTTCTCAGGTGATGCAGACCTAGTTAGACAAATACTTCTAAGTCTAAAAGCAAGCCACCAGTCATTCCTCCAATACAGTAGCACCTGTCTCCCAAGGTCAGGTTCACACATCATCCACAGTTTTACCCTGTCGGGATAAGGACTGCCTGGGGGGGATGACTAGCTGGTGACTGCCCCACTGTAAAGGTATGTCTTGTAAAGTTCCTAAATCCCTTCACTCCCCAGCCATGAGTGGATTCTTTTGTACAGTTACTCTAATAACAAACCTCTTAGGAGCCAGGAATATGGAACCTCCAACCACCAATCTATCCTGCCATGTAAAAGACTAGTATCAAAGGCTAATACTGCATTGGTGAGAGGAGCATGCGATTTAAAATGCTTCACAAACAGTTGTTATGTTCTTTTAAACAGCTGCAAGACCCAACTGATGGAGCCAAGAAGGTAGTTAGTGCAGCGTTTGCTTGTCTTTCTGTCTTTCATTTAAATAGTGTAGTTGGAGCAGGGAGAGAGAAAAAGAGTTGTACAGAGGCCAAAGGTACAGGACTTTCTTTTTTGATAAACATGAGAGTATTTATTTCCTGTTACTTGAGGAGAACTTGTGCGATTATAGGATTTCTTATGACAAAGAGTGATAAAATCTAATGTCATGGTTAGAAAGCACTCTGCTCAGTCTGTAGGTTTAAAAGCTAGACCACCTCAACAGAAAAACACTAAAGAATGGAGGCCAGAGGAGAAGGAGGTCAGCTCAGTCGAGGCCACGTGGAAATGTGACTGCCTTTGGGGGGGACTCAAAGAGCTCATGTTGTTTGTGGGCTGGACAGGTCACGTCAGTGTTCTTTCAACCCAGACCAAGTACTCTGTTAAAACCTCTCTGACTCAATACCCTAAAAACCTCAAAGCTACTGTTTGTATCTTCCATCTCTTGTTTCCTGTGGTTGATTTCTAGAAACTTCTTTAAAATCTCCAGTGGCCTCATTTGAATGTGCCAAAAAATAAATGGTGCTTTGTCCCCACTATGTCACCAATGCCTGGTACAGAGCTCAACTAATCATATCCTATCATGATCCCCCAGGTTCCATGAAGAGATGTAACCTCTCCCACCCCTTGCTGTTTGTACTGTGTCTTATCCCTCTGTGGTAGTACTACCCCAGCCTGGTTTATTCTGGGGTCACCTGTATATGTATCTGTCTTCCCCCACTGAACTGTGACCCTCAAAGGTAGGACTGTGCTTTATTTCTCATTCTGTCCCTAGTATGAGGCTGCCCTGCAGTCTGGCACATGGTAAGTGCTCGGGATGTGTGTGCCAAGTTGAAACCCTTCCATGGGCCTTGTTTCTAAAATGAGGAACCAGACCCTGTGGTCTGGTTGTTGAAAAGCAGGGTTCTGAGATGGGCTGCGGGAGCTGGTGGCCTTCCTTCTAAGAGGCCTTGTGCCTGTGCTGTCAGCCAGGGGAAGCTGAGTGACAGAAACTCTTTCTGTCTTAGCTTGCAAAGGGGTGACTCACCTTGTTATCCCTCTCATCCGTTTTGACTCCAGATGTGTACACGCTGACCTCCGAATTGCTTGGAGAGGGAGCCTATGCCAAAGTCCAAGGTGCAGTGAGCCTGCAGAATGGCAAAGAATATGCTGTCAAAGTGAGTGTCTCATCTGGACTCCAGGCTTCACTTTGAAAATGATCAGTCCTAGCTCATCCTAAACCAGATAGATTTAGTATTTCTTAATACAGTGGCAAAAAAAATGAGTGTTCCATAAAGGACTCAGGGCGGGGGAGGAGATAATAATAAAGAACAACTATATAGCAGAGACATTTTACGGAGGTGGAGTGGGGAATGGGATCAAAAATGGGGGAGAGGGAAGTACACTGTACTATGGTGATGGCACACGGGTGACTTGATGGGAAGCCCACGGGGATTACAACTGAGATGGGAAAAGGCACGAAATTATGTAAAAATAAACTATTATATTAAAATTTTTAAAAAAGAAGAACGTGAATTATAAAAAAAGAATGAGCATTTCAAAGCTACATTCACTGAGTTCAAATCTTGGTTTCTGTATTTATTTACTGTGTAACATTGGACAAGTTAATGTATTTAATCTCTCTGTCCTTGAGTTTCCTCATCTGTAAAACAGGCATAATAGTCCCTAGATAGTATTTTTGTGGGTTTTAAATAAGTTAATATGTATAAAATACCTGGCTCAGGGTAAGCTGCAGTTTATTATTCTGGGAAGTCAGCTTCAGGGACTAGACAACCAGATTTGGCATTAGAACGCCTACCTGAATGTGTGTTTGGACAAACTACTTTGGGCAATCACTGACTTGAGCCTTAGTTCCCACATCTCTAAAATGAAGATAATACCCACCTTCCCTGTTTCATGCAGTGCTTTTGTAGATGAAGATAAAGTGGAAGCATTTTACAGATTACAAAGTGTTATACAAATGATGTATAGAACTGAGATAATGAGGACTCAGCACCCAGCTGGGGTCAGCTTCTGGCTGCACGGCGTGGAGTGGCCCACTTGGCCCCTCTGTGTTCACATCTGCGAACTCCCCGTGGAAGAAGGGGTGGAGCTACCGCAGTGGTTCTCGAAGGGTGGGCCCCTGTACAGCAGCAGCAGCATCGCCTGGCGATGGATTAGAGATACTAGTAATCTGGCCCTATCCCAAACCCACTGAATCAGAAACTGGGGTGGGCCCCGGAATATGAATTTTAACAAGCTCACTGGATGATTCTGTTAATCACGGAAGTTTGAGAGTCCCAGATACAGAGCAGTTTTAAACTTCTCATGTGTATCAGAATTACCTGGAACGCTAACAGCCCAGAGACCCAGGTTTCTTGCTGTCGAATATAGCACTTTGTAATCTGTAAAATGTTTCTGCTCTTACCAGTTCACTTTATCTTCGTCTTCAAAACCACTGCATGAAACAGTGGAAAGGTGGGTATTATTATCTTCATTTTAGAGGTGGGGGTGACGCTCAGTAGAGCTTGAAGTCTATTTTCACCAAGTTCTCCGGGTGATTCTGATGCCCACCATAGTGGAAACCACTGAACTAGACTCCAAGGGGACAGCTCATGCTGTTTCAAATCCACCAGGTCAAAGCACAGCCAAATTTCAGCTCCTGAAAGAAGCACTTTTAACCAAGTGGCCATAGTCCTAGCTGTGGACTTACAAGGAGAACATTTCTGTTGATCTGTGTTCCTTTTTGCTGAAGTTGTTGCTTCATAGGATAAAAATATGTGTGTGTATGTTGTGTGTGTGTGTGTGTGTGTATATATATATATATATATATATATACCATTAAATGATAAGAAACATAAAATATATGTGAATATATAAATCTCAATTCCTTTTTGGAAACAGATTAGTATAAATTATAATTAATTTTTAAAATATGCCTCAGTATGGTAAAAACCACATTTAAAAAATATAAATTGCCTTTCAAAGATCTGAATACATTTATGAATGATAGGCCTTTTCTTCAAAGTCGAATCACGAGAGAAAAACCTTGCTCCTTGCCCTCTGGCTTCTTTGGGCAAACACGGAACCCTGACTTGACAATTCTTTGGTATTAGAAGTTCTGTCCATGTCTTTCCTGTTCTATGAAAGCTCTCTAGAGACAGGCTACTTCTCCCCATGACTGCCCAATTCTCGGTCTTACTAGGTCTTCCCTACCAGCATCCATCTGATAGATCCTAGAGTCTCAGTGTTGGGAAGGAATTTCAAGATAATCTGATCCTGAGTTTTCCCTGTAGCCCTTCAGAGTAAACAGATCAGAAAGCCCTCAGGACAGTCTGCTGCTCTGCTGAGAGCCGCAGTGCCCCATGTCACGCAGGCCTAGTCCAGACTTATGTTTGCAGCTGGATTGGCCTGAATTTGGCCATGTATTCTCCCAGAGGGCCCCTGCTGGGGGGTACTTGAGGTCAGATGAGTGTGTATGACCGATTTTATTCTTCCCACAGATCATCGAAAAACAAGCAGGGCACAGCCGAAGCAGGGTATTTCGAGAGGTGGAGACCCTCTATCAGTGTCAAGGAAATGAGTGAGTACAGTGTCGGGTAACTTGTGCTTCTCTGAGGGGACGCTTGGACACAGAAAAGGTTATTTCTGACTCTTCCCCCACCCGATGCATATAGCTCCTTTCATCTTTCAGTGTGAGAGAGGGAGATGGAAAAAGCAGCAGCAGCAGCAGCAAAAAAACTCTTTAGGCTGAGACACTGCAAGCATCAACAATTCAGGCAAGTTAGAAGAGCGAGGAATCTGAATTGGTGTCTGTCTGGGAGGCAGAATGGGGTTTTCTTTCTTTCAAGTACCTCTGGAAATGAGACTAAGTATTACCTGGTAGAAATCTTTTAGAACTGTTTTCAACTAATAGGAGACAATGATAAGAACCTTTAAAAGTATTTGCTGTTTTCTGTCCCTAGAACATCTACATACGTGCAGCTACTGCAGTCAGAAAATCGTGTGTAACACCCTGTGCCCAGTAACTGGGCCAAGGTAGTGTTAGCCCCCTCTTAGTCTGCTCACCCCCAGCTCCAAATGAGTGGCTCTCCCACTGAGGCTTTAAATCAGGGTCACCTCTAAGACTCTGCTTCCCGCTCCCTCTACCTCCACAGAAGGGTCAGCAGGGAGCCAGTGGCCCTGCCCGGTATTGATGGCTTTGTCATTAAGCTTGGAGGATGGGGCCCCGCTGTTGATTTAACTCCAGGCAGTGCCTCTACAAGCTTCTTTCAAATTAGGCCATTTTGGCCATCTTATTTGGACGCCTTCACAATAGTAAAAGCCTGGTGTCTCCCAAAGTGGTCAGCATTTTTTTATGAGGGACAGATTTTTATTTTCAACCCTGCAGCTTCTGAGTTCAGCATTAGAGACTCTACTTGGTTTATTTCATTCTTTAAAAGAAAAAAGCCCCCAACACCTCCAATATCCAGGCTGGTGACTTCCCTACTGAGTTACAAGACGACCTTGTTGGCAGAGCACAGTAATGCTCAGGCAGACAGAGAGTGCTCACGGGGGAAGGCCACAAGTGCTGTGGTGGCCAGAACGCGGCTGTTTCATTAAGCAGCGCTTAGCAGTTAGGGTCTAGCGGTGCCCACGTTAGGCCCCAAGTCTATTTGACAGATGTTTCCATTTTCTCCAGGCAATGTAAATACTGCCCCGTGATTTATGGGCAAGAGGGAGGGCAAGTAATTATTTGCTGCTTGCCTCCAGGACACACACCTACTATTCAGTGTTATTAGCCGCAATTGCTTCCAGTCGGCTGCAGATTTTATTCAGTTTAATGTGACCGAGACTTTTTTATAACTCTACCTAGTGGGTTTTAGGGTTGGGGTTTGACAGCACGGACTTGGTGAAAACACCAGAGACCAAACATTATGGAAAGATAAGGTGACCTGAATCTTGCTAACACCACTGGCTACTTCTCAAACACGGGTCTTTAATAAGCATTTTGATTCCAGGTTGTTTTCTGCCCTGCTATAGGGTGTTGTATATTTTCATTGCATATTTCTAAGCTTTAATATCTAATACTGTTTCTCCCCTTCCTCCTATTTTCTCCTACTTAAGGAACATTTTGGAGCTGATTGAGTTCTTTGAAGATGATACAAGGTTTTACTTGGTCTTTGAGAAATTGCAAGGAGGTATTTACTGTTGAGTATGTGTTTGGACTTCTGATTAAGACCCAGGGTGGAGATCATCCATCATGAATCCCAGAGACTTCTAAAACGAGTCAAGCTAATAAAAAGGATGAAGGACTTAAAACTGCCCTTGATTTGGGAGAAGGGAGGCCGGAGGGAAGGATGATAATTAGCATTTTGCATAGCTTAGAATGTCACCTGTGTAGGCATTCTACAAATACCTTCTCATTTTAACAGGGCTCATACAGAAATACATTTAGTCATCAATTTATCAATCCATTGTTGTGGTGTGTTCACTATTTAACTAAATTAATTATGGGCCAGAAGCTCCTGCGTGCATTGTGAACTCCAGAAATGCTCACCAGAGAAGAAGAGGGTCCTATTGTTTAGGACACAGAGTAGAAAGGAAGCCTGCGACTGTTCCATCCTGCAGATGGAAAGCTACCATTCCCCATACCACCTCTACTGTCACCCCCACATACATAATCACTGGGGTGGGATATTAAAGTTGCTTTCCTCCTCATTACTCACCCAACCCCTAGGACATGTTTGCAAGGTAAATATTAAGGAGAATGTCTGAGACTGAGTGGAGGGAGGGCCGCAGAGTGGCTTGGTGGAGAGCATGTTTTAGAAACCAGTAAAGCTAACTGTGTGACCTTGGGCAAGTATGTAGCCTTTCTAAACAGTGTTCTTATCTGTAACAGGATAATTATAGCACCTACCTCCTTAGGTCTCTGTGAAGATGAAATAAGATAGATAATGTGAAATCCTTTGTATAGTTTCAGGTGGGCACTAATACAGTGGCATTAGCCTTTAACATTTTTAAACCAATTGGGGATGCAGGAAACGAGAGACACACTAGAGTCAAGCAAGCCTGAGACCTAGCCAGGAGCCTATTTTCCCCCATGCGCTCCTTAGTTCATTGGGGCCTTTGATTATTTAATATGGCACATGAAAGATCTTTCATCTGCTTCCCAGGTCAAGAACCAGAGACAATAAGTAAGCGGGTGCCATTTCTAGGATCCAAAGATAAGAACCCTGACTTCTAGTAGTGAGCAAAGGCCACACAGAATGAGCCATATGTTCTCTCCTGTGTCTGCCTGCACCCAACACAGTGGCAGTAGGGTTGTGAATATGTGTCTGAATGTTAGATGCCACTGGGGTTATCTAGGCACTTATCGCTTAGAATATAGTCCCACTTGTGGTTGGCTCAAGGCAACCTTCCTCCCCACTACCACCCCACCCCCCACCCCCAGCAATCAGGGCCTGCTGAGGGGGCATCTTCACTGAGGCCAGAGTTAATGAGCTTGAATCCTTTTGCCACCGCTTACTGGTATGTGTTCTTGAGCAAGTTGCTTAGCCATTCATGGCTTCAGGCTCTCCATCTATAAAATAAGGATAACTGTATTTTGTACAGTTGTAAAGATAAGATAATCTATTTAGAGTATTACTTAGTACTTAGCACATAATAACTATCCAATAAATGTTACCCATTGTTACCATAGTAACAATAATATGAGAAAGTTGAGGAGAAACAGCTTTTTCCCATTTTCTAGATTCTTACATGTTTAGTGAGGTTGTCGTGTTTCAGTTTTGAAATTTGTTCTGTTGTGTGCATCTAAGATCAGATGCAAAGGAGGAGAAGTTCCTAGGATTCCCCAGCCCCACATGGATTCACTTTTAGTTCTTTTTAATTTCAGAATTCAAATATGGCCCAGTGACATTTGTATTATTTGGTCATTCAAATAGTTGTTCTCTCTCCCTACTGTGTTCTTCATAGCTGATACCAGATAGCTAGCAGAAGATAGCAGTCCAGATCTGTTCAGTACAGTTTTGTGCTGGTACCACTTCCGTGCCAGGTACCACACTTGGTGCTGGACACTTAGAGATGAATAATCTAAGGCCCCATCCCAAACTTGTGAATGCCTGGCCTCGAGAAGTCATACTGCCTAGAGCCAGAAGAGGCATTCCTGTGCCCTCTGCTCTGCAGGCTCCATCCTAACCCACATCCAGAAGCAGAAGCACTTCAATGAACGAGAAGCCAGCCGTGTGGTCCGGGACGTTGCTGCAGCCCTTGACTTCCTGCACACCAAGGGTGAGCCAAGCCTCTGTCTTGCTGGGCGGGTCGGGCTGGCCAGCTTCAGGGGCCCACAGGGGAGGGACTGGTGCAGCTGGCAGATCACCCATGAGACAGAGGGAAGGGCAGGGTGGTGTTGATGGTGGCTACACATGGAGCTAATAAGCAGGGGAGAAATACAGGAGAAAGGTCAGGTAGGAGAATGAATAAAGCTTGTGTTGAACAAGCTATGGGTGCATGTGTGCATATCCACCTGTCTCATTTTCCTTACCAAGTGAGGACTGTAAGCTTGTGCATAATGGGACTTTGCTAACAGAACTACTTGGGTGTTATTCCTCCCAGCCTTTTAAAATACTCACCTTTATCTCCTTTCTCAAAATTGACATGATGGTATATATGTAGTTTCATAGCTTGTTCACAATAAGTAGTAAATGCATTTTTCTACCCACATGGTAAAGTTTGCGATGTCTGTTGGACATCATGATGCTAGCTAGCAAGCTGCTCTTGTTTGAGCTACACTTAGGTTTGCAGTCTCTTATCCAGAACTGATTATATATGCATTTGTACGGTAAATTAAATCTTTTTGCAAGTTAGATACATTTACATTTTTATAAATATGTCGGACTGTTCCGTGCATTTTTTTTTTAACTCACCCAATAGCCGTGCCAGGGAAAAAATGAATTCTGGCTTCACCTTTTTACCAGCTGTGTGCTTATTCAGTCATAATGCCTGCTCTGGAGAATAATGTCTATTCCAGAGTATAAAGGACAAGGGGAGAAAATAATAATAATAATAATAATGAACAACTATGTACCAGAGACATTTTACAGGGGTGGAGTGGGGAATGGGATCAAAAATGGGGGTGGGGAGGGAGCACACTTAACTATGGTGATGGCATAAGGGTGATTTGGTAATGGGAAGCTCACAGGGATTATAACTGAGATGGAAAAATGCACAAAATGATGTAAAAATAAGCTATTCTATTATTTAAAAAGAATAATAATGCCTGCTCCATAGTTATGAGAGTTAAGAGCGATAGTAACATCATCAGCAACAGTTAACACTTATGTGGTCACACAACACCCTTGTGATGTGCGAGGCTCTGTCTAAGCCGTTTATCCTTGTGTGCCTCTTACTCAGGTATTGGCTGTGGTTAGCATGGCTGGCACAGAGTGCCCGCCACATAGTAGTGCTTCAGTAACGTCATCTCCCCCACCCTCTTCCCCACCAGGCAGAAAACATTTTGACTCCTTATATAAATTCCCTTAAAGTAAAGCATCCTACCTGGTAGGGGTAGGGACGGGGAACTGAGCTCTGTCCCCTACTCAGCTGTGGACACTGGCAGCCACCCTGGGTGAGTGTGCTCAGGACCGCCCATGCGTCCCATCTGGGCCAGCCCCACGGTGCAGGCTGGTGCATGCGGCAGGGGGTTCAGGTTCTCTGGTTCCATCTTGTGTCCCCCAGTGGCTGAAAAGAGAGCTCCGTCCTGACAGCGCCCATGTTGGGGGCCTGACTTGCACATGGGATGAAAATTCCTAGAAGGGGGTGCCTGCTTCCCACAGCATGATGAATAGCAGTAGTTCTGTTTCTGAAAGCTGGGATGCATGTAGGTAACACCTGCCTGACAAAGATTTACAACTGCTCCCCAAGCTGCTTCTGTAGATTGCAAAACTGGGTCACACTTTTTACAAGATCCATACCTTGGAGGGGGGTAAAGGCGTTTTTTTTTTTTTTTTTTTTTTACAATAATGCACTAAAGGGAATGAGGCTGGTCGTGTCTTAGGAGTTCTGAAGTGCTTGTTAACATCTAGCTGGCCAGCTGCCCGTGTGACTAGAAGTTGGAGGGGATGAAAAACGATTTCTAGCCGAACTTGGCTGTTTTCTAAATAACTTCACTCTGGGAAGATGAATTGGGCAAGAATGGGTCAGCCCTGAAACAAGTTCCATACTTTTAAATACTGGACACACTGCAGCTCAACCTCTGGGAAATGAACCAGAAGGGCTCGATGGCTGGTGTGCTCGCAGAGGCAGGCCCATTATTACAGCGTGGCTCTCAGTTCTCCGGCTGGAGCCGACTGGGCCACCGGCACCTATTTGGAGAGTAAGGCGCCATGTGTGGCTCGTGATCCTTCTGTGGGAGCACTTGCTGTAATGGAAAATATCTTTCACTTTTAGTGCGGCGAGCTGTAGCCTGACTCAATTTGTGCAGCCTGGGCTGAGTTGCTCTGGGTTCTCATTCAATTAGGTGACTGATGAAGTTACTTAGCTGCTGGAGCTCAGGTTTTCCTCTCTAGTGAAGTGCCTCAGGTGGACTGGACCTCTGCCTCTTGTAGGGGATGGGAGGGCTGCCTGAGAAGTTGATCAAGGGAGTTTTCATAAAACAGACTGCTTTTCCTGTTAGCCCAAGAAACCCTTACTGCTCGCCGGCAGTAGCTGTTTGACTTTTACTCAGTCTTCCAGCCCTGCTGTCTCTGAGATGTACATTCTGCAGGAGGAAAAAGGAATTGGCGGTTCCTATGTCTGCCAGGGGATCGCCATGACCCTATGAGTCCCTGTGTCTGCCAGTGGATTGCCATGACCCTATGAGTCCCTGTGTCTGCCAGGGGATCACCATGAATGACCCTATGAGTTGGTTCTATTTCCCTGTCTTGGTCTAGAAAGTGAATTTACCCCAAGTGCCTTCTTAGCCAGGTCAGCAGCCTTTAGACACCTCAGAAGGTAAGCTGCTGTTGGCAGGCTCCTTCAGAGATCTGGCCAAAACCAGAAGAGGCCTCTCTTAAGAGCAGCACTGTCAGGGCAAAAAAGTCCTTGCTGAGCTCTGGCAGGAATGTCCTGGTCTTGCAGAGCAGGTGAGAACGGGAATCAGACACGCGTTGGGGACTTGATCCTCTGAACATTCAGGGAGTCCCACTGAAGGCATCTTTTTTTAAATCGGCCACACAAGAAGAAATGAGGTAGAGCAGCCTCAGCCCCCTGAGATGCTCTCAAACAAGGCACTAATTATTTCTGCATTGCTGTTCCAAGCATTGCTATTTGCAGAGCTCTTTGCTCTGTCATCGTATTAGGCTTTCTTGTTCTTCATTGTCATTCCTGAAAGGTAGACTGGCTGGGATTCATTTAGCCTTCTTATCCCTGCCAGACTTCTAAAGCTTCTGCTTCAAGAACTTGCAGAATCAACTATGCTTTTGGTTTGTGTCTCTGGTTCCTTCTGCCTCCTGCAGCTCGTTGATTTTTTAATGTACCATAATTGGGAATTAATCTGCGAACAACAGCATTTGGAAAAAATTAATTGTGTGTGGAATGTTTGATAATTATGTGCATATGTTAACCATTTCTTTGCTCTTTTTTCCTCTCAGGCATTGCTCACCGTGATCTGAAGCCAGAAAATATATTATGTGAATCTCCAGAAAAGGTACATGGGGCCTGATTTGGGATGTTACAGTTTACACCAATGCAGGGAAGCCGCCTCTGCTTTCAGTGTTAGGCCATGAGCAGTTCTTAGCCTCAGTGACCAACTTGACTGAACAATATGGGAATAATACATGGGAACATTATGTCTGATGTATAGTGTTTCTACATTCCGAGTAGGGCTAATCCTTGTCCCTCCTCTGCTCTTTAGCAGCAGCGTGATGGGCTTAAGTGGGAGAGTTTCTAAAATGTAGGAGACCCTCATAAAATGCATGTTTTCTAGTCCCACTCCCTGAATATTCAGAGGATCAAGTCCCCAAAGCTTGTCTGGTTCCCTTTCTTACCTAGAGCAGTTGATGTGAGTCACAAACAATAACTCAACCTTATAGAAAACAAATCTCTGCCTATAAATGATGTTTTTGTTGTGGTATATGTGCCAGATGGTGTCCACCACCAGAAGTAATAATTAGGAAGCAGGTTCTTAGGAAGAGCTTGTTTTCAAAGTGACCTATTCATAAGAAAACACTTTTTTTGCCATGTTTATTTATTTATTTTTACATCATTGTTCATGTTTGATTTTTCCTCTCAGGTGTTGTCCCCATAGAATTCCCACCACCAAGGCACTGTGAGCCCTCACTATAGAGTCTTGTGCTCCTCCCTCCTGTTTTTCCCCTCTCCTTTGCCTTTTCCTGATGCCCCTAGCCTGATGAATGCCTTAATCTATAGTTTCCCTGCTAGTTTTGTCTTTTTATTTTTCCAATCCCTTGTATGGTTTCCCTATGTTCCTCCTATAAGTGAAACCATCTGATTTTTTTCCTTTTGATTTATTTCACTGAGCATAATCCCTTCCAGCTTCATCTATGTTGCTTCAAATGGCATAAGTTTATCTTTTTTGAAACCCAGATATAAACCCACATATTTATGGACAGATAATCTTTGACAAAGGAGCAAAGAATATGCAATGGAACAAAGAAAGTGCTCGATAAATGGTGCTGGGAAAACTGGGCTGCTGTGTACAAAAAACTGAAGCTAGACTACTACCTCGCACCATGCACACAAGCCAACTCGAAGTGGATTGAAGACCTAGACATAAGGCCCGAAACCATAAAATGTCTAGAAGAAAAGGTGGGCAAAACACTACATGACATATGCCTCAATAACATCTTTATTTTTTAAAAGATTTATTTATTTATGCATACAGAACTGGGGTACAGGCCAGAGAAGTAGGGGCAGTGAGAGGATTCACCAGAGTCAGCGTGAGGAGCAGAACAGGCAGATGGATGAAGTACACTGCTGAGGGGAGCAGCGGGCGGGTCAGGAGAGGTCTGCTGCGCCATGTGGGTCACCTTCAGTGTTATGCTTATCACCTTCCTCTTATGGATGAGGAAACTGAAGTTCACGTGGGTTAAGAAATGTTTCTGAAGTCACTCAACTGGCCAGTTGTAGAAAAATATTAAAACTAAGGCAGTCCCGGCCCGCCCTGGTGGTGAGCGTGTTGGAGGGCTGCACTACAAAGATAAGCCAAGTCGTGGCCGTTTCACTGCGAGTTCAATGCCTGCCCTAGTGGTGACCCACATGGTGCAGCAGACCTCTCCTGACCCACCCACTGCTCCTCTCAGCAATGTACTTCGTTGATCTGCCTATTCTGCTCCCCACTCTGTGTCTGATGAATCCTCTCACCCACCCCATCTCTGGCCTGTACCCCAGTTCTTGTATGCATAAATAAATAAATCTTTAAAATAATAATAAAAAAACAAAGGACTTGAATAAACATTTCTTCAGAAGATACCCAAATGACAATCATATGAAAAGATGTTTGACATCCTTAGTCATTAGGGAAATGCAAATCAAAACCACAATGAGATACCACTTCATACCTACTAGATTGATTTTAATTAGAAAAACAAAATAATAAGTGTTAATAAGGATGTGGAGAAATTAGAACCTTTGTACATCGCTGGTGGGAACATAAAATGGTGCAACGGCTATGGAGATATGCTGGCAATTCCTCAAAAAAAATAAACGCAGTATTCTATGTCACTGAGCAATCCCACACCTGTGTATATACCCAGAAGACTTGAAAACAGACTTAAACACCAGTGTTCACTGCAACGTGAATCACAATAGCCAAAGGCTAGAAATAACCCATGTCCATCAACAGATGAATGGATAAACAAAATGTGGTGGAACCACACAATGGAACATTATTCAGCCATAAAACAAAATGAAGTTCTGCTACAAGCTACAATATGGATGAACCTTGAAAACAGTGTGCTATGTGAAAAAAAGCCCCACACAGAAGGACAAATGTTGTATGAAATCTCTGGAACAGGCACATTTATAGAGGTGGAAAGTTGATTAGATGTTACTGGGGCTGGGGTGGGGGGGGTGGTTGTTGCTTCAGGGATACGGGGTTTCTATCTGGAGTGATAGAAAGTTTTGGAAACAGGCAGTGGTAAGAGTTATACAATAGTGTGATTGTAATCAGTGCCACTGAGTTGTACACCACAAATGGTGAAGATAGAGTGTATTTTATGTTATGTATATTGATATTTTGCCAAATTTTATTTTAAAGAGAAGCTAGGTGTAAAAAAAGAGAAAGAATGTCAGAAAGAGTAAGGAGGAGAGGAGGGAGGAAGGGAAGAAAGAGTAATTGAAAGACTTGTGCAGGCTTCCCCAGCAGGTAAATGGCTAAGCTGGGACTCACAGAACCGGCATGTTTGACTCACTGTGAGCACAAACTGCCCTCCTGTTGGCTCCAGAGGTGAATCTTGCTGTCTGCAGGCAGCACACAGCCAGTTCTGGGGGGCTTCTGCTGGGTTGATGTCACCTTGGCTGAGCCGCCATCCCAGGTTGCCTGTGACCAAGGGGCTTCCTGGACCACAGGACTCTCCGTGCTTAAACCCACAAAATGCAAGCAGACAAGCCAGAATGAGTCGGTCACACTAAGCCACCTGAGATGGTCAGGGCTTTTACTCAGGTTCTCTTGCTTCTGCAAATGGGCTAGGCATGCACCTCCAGGAATATGTATTAATTTCTCTGACTTATGAGTTGTTGGTGAGCAAGCTTCCATAAGTTCGCAGCGTTTCACACTAAATTCACAGCAGACTGACACCATGAGTTTGCACAGTTTAGGAAGTAAAGGGTATGTATGTGGAGGACTTAGGATAAACCCTCAGGTGATTATAGTCAAGATAAGTTTGCAGCCCTGAGCCCCAGAGTCATGCTGGGCTCCTTAAGCAATCTTTGTTTCTTTTATTTGCAATCTTTGTTTTCTGTTTTCTTTTTCAGGTGTCTCCAGTGAAGATCTGTGACTTTGACTTGGGTAGTGGGGTGAAACTGAACAACTCCTGCACCCCCATCACCACGCCCGAGCTGACTACCCCAGTATGTATAGCTGGGCCTGCGGGGCCGCTTTCTTCTGGGCTCTTGTGCATTTAGAGCAGCCCTGACCCAACTATGGAGCCCAGAACCGAGGGCTAGAAAAGGAAAATCAAGTGAATCTTCATCTCTTCCTCCTACCTGAGTTATTTGACTCACTGCTTTATGTGGTAAACCTTTCCCCCTAAGAGGTTCATTGCTAGTGACACTGACATTAGAGCTTGTAGACGGGGGGACGTCTTCTGCCAATGATGAGCCAAACTGCCTCTGAGAACAAGCTGAGCTCTGACTCCCGGCCAGGTGAAGACAGACCCTGCTCCCAGGCCTGCCTTTCACGTCCGGGCATGCAGGCAGCTCCAAGCTCCTCTCCATGGCCAGACTTGTGGCGTGTCCCCTGTGTGGAGGCCAGCGTGTGGTCCTGTGGTGAGAATGAGTTCCCAGGCTCCACGCCTGCAGGATGGCTCTGCTAAGTTACCTTTGCTCCAGTCCGGTACAGCTTTGAGCTCATACTTCACGCTCAGACAGACATCTCATGTACATGCTCCACATATTATAATTACGATTCTTTGAGATTCGTATGCTTCATAAATAAATTTTGCTAATAACCTTTACTTAAGGCATGCATTTAAATATGCCCATATTGTGTTTTCTTCTGAACAACATGATTAGAAATGTTTCTGTATCAGCTTTTATACTGAGCTGTGTTGTTCTCAGTTATTAACTCTAATTGCCAGTAACAAAGAAAATGTCTTTTCTCCACTTTCCGTCCTCCCATCACATGAGTTGGGGAGTCGGGGGAGGAGACTATCTCTTGGTGAGTCTGAAATAAGGAATTGGTGAGCAACAAGATTGAATTTTCTCATCTGCAAGGGTGGAAGGAAAGTGTCCTGGGTTCTGGTCCTGGCTCTTCCACTGACGTGCCTGGGCCAACCCTGTTCCATCGTAGGCAGGCCTTCGTGTTCCCCATCGCTAAGTGGGAAGAGTGGGAGATTAGGTTTGTTCTGAGAACTCCCCTCACTTTGACAGTCTCTTAAATTGAAATTCATATGCTTTCTTGCTCTGAGCTAGCAGGGAAACTTAGCAGAACTTCACTTTAAGAAACCTTGCTTTCTGGAATCGGGTCTCCGCAGAGCTCCCTCCAGAGCTATACACTGGTGTGCTGGTGTACCTGAACAGTAAGCCTCTGTTTACCAAGAACTGGGGCAGGGACGGACTCCTAGAGCTTCTGACCCAGGGTCTCCGCTGCTGGAGAAGGCCTGGACAAGATAAGATCACCAATTGTGGGGAATCATAGGACTCAATATTGCGCCAGCCCAACTTCCCCGAGTGCCTTGGGGCAACAGGCAGCCTCCGACTGGCCTTCCCACAACTTCCTCTGCAGTGCCATTCCCTTGTTCAAGTCTTGTTCCATTCTGTTCTTTGCCACACCCTCCCCTGTGACTAAGCCTTACTCTTCTCTGTTATTTCCCCCTCCCCAACCCTGACCTCTACAGTGCGGTTCTGCAGAATACATGGCCCCTGAGGTGGTGGAAGTCTTCAGGGATGAGGCTACTTTTTACGACAAGCGCTGTGACCTGTGGAGCCTGGGCGTGGTCCTCTACATCATGCTGAGTGGCTACCCCCCCTTTGTAGGCCACTGTGGGGCTGACTGTGGCTGGGACCGGGGAGAGGTCTGCCGGGTGTGCCAGGTGAGTGCAGCCCCTGGGCCTACTGCATAGAGCTGCTTGGGGGGGAGAGGACAGGAGGGGTGAGGTTGTTCAGTGCCAGACAGGACTGGGAATTGTTCCTAATCTGGAAGGGGTTTAGGGTACCACTTCCCTTTGCTGTCAGAGGACAGCCACAAAGTTGCAGTGACCGTGCCCTCCACTCATCTATCTGTCCAGGGAGGAGCACGCCTGCGCAGAGTAGAAAGGAGAGTCTTGCCCCAGGAGGGAGAGCTGAGAAATACAAGAAGGGGGCCCTCCCTTGTGGTGCACCCGGTTAAAGCACAGCATACAAAGTTAGAGGCAGCTGGAGGCAGCTGCTTCAGCATGAGTTTGATCCCTGGCCAGGGATGTGACCCACATGGCGCAGCAGACTTCTCCTGACCCGCCTGCTGCTCCCTCAGCAGCATATTTCAGTAGATCTGCCAGTTCTGCTCCCCACTCTCTCTTGGTGAATCCTCTAGCCCCCTGTGCCACTGGCCTGTATCCCAGTATAAATAAATAAATCTTTAAAAAAGAGAGAGAGAATTACAAGAAAAATTACTACTTAAAAAAAAATAAATCTTAAAAAAAAAGTAATACTAGAAGGAACAGCAAAGACATAGAGACGTCAACAGCTGATGTGTGCAGGAAGAGCAGGATAAAGTCCATGGTGGGAGATGAGACCTGGGAGGAGGCCAGGCCCTTTGCGGTGGGCCCAGCAGGAAGAGCCAAGGCTGCGGGCTTTGTTCTCTAGTTGGGAGTCCTAACGCCTCACTCACTTTCCAGTAGCCTGCCCGCTGCCCTCCATGGGTATGGCGTATGGTTTGATGATTTGGGCCATAATTTGCGGCTGGGTGTCTGGGAAGCCAAGCCATGAGCTGCAGCGTTGGTGGAGGCCAGCTGGGCTTTGGGTGACCTGCCCAGTGGCACAGGGGGGCTCAGGAGGAATCTTCTTTACCTAGAACAAGCTGTTTGAGAGCATCCAAGAAGGCAAGTATGAGTTTCCTGACAAGGACTGGGCACATATCTCCAAGGAAGCCAAAGATCTCATCTCCAAGCTTCTGGTTCGAGATGCAAAGCAGAGACTGAGTGCCGCCCAAGTTCTGCAGCACCCTTGGGTGCAGGGGGTGAGTGACTCAGGGAGGGGTGATAGGCCACCCCTTCAGGCCTGTGGCATGGTGGTGAGGAATCCCACATGAGGGCGCACTGAGCGGCAGCCCAGGCGGCTGATACCAGCTGACCTCAGGGAAATCTTGGAGCAGCTTCAGTCCCTGGGCACTGGGAGGACAGGGGTGACCCAGCCAGGGCGGGTCCCCTGCTGTGACAGATTTGGCTCTGACTGCTAACCTTTGCTTCCTTGGAATGGACAGAGGCCTCTGGGGAGTTGGCACAGACATCCTACTTTTGGTAGGAGACACACAGCCCAGGAAACAGCTTGGCTTCAATATGTGGGGCCTTGGGGCCACCTCCTCATCGAAAAATAGCATCATCTGACAACATCCAAAAGCCTTATGCCCTGCTTGCTGGGTGGGACTTGTCATCTCTTCTCACCCTGTGGTTCTGGGTACATCGCTCCTGAAGGACAAAATATATTTATCCCAAACTAAAGCACCAGCTCGCCACTAGGAAACATTGTGACCATCCCTCCTTGGTTACTCACTTTCCCCGACTTCAGCCTTTCCAGGGCTGTGCCAGGCCTGCTGTGATTATTGTGTCTCCCCGCCCTGGCTATCTCGGGGGGGCTGCCAGTGGAAGAAAGCAAGCATGCCCTGCCGCGTGTTATGGCCCAGTGGAAACCCAATCCAAGAGTCTCTAAAGGGCTCGTTCCCAGCCGCCCCTGAGTCTTTACTGAGCACCACCCACCACCCACATGCCAGACACAGGAAGACTAAGACCCTGCCCAGTGTTCATGCTCTACAGGGCCAAGGAGACAAGGGAGTAAGTGACCCCAAAGGGCCAGGAGACAAGGGAGTAAGTGACCCCAAAGGGCCAGGGTCTAGGGAGCTGGCAGGGAAGAAGGGATAGAACTTCACAGGGGAAGTGACCCTCGCGCTGGCTCTTAGATCAGGACTGGGCCTGGCAAAGAGAGATTCTGCGGGCAGAGGCCGCTGGGTTGGGGGCTGTGCCTGCGCCCTCTCTCCTTGGAAGGCCTGACCAGGGAGCAGACGTGGCAAGAGCCAGGGCTGGGCCAGGGCCTCTACCCACTCTGTGCGAACTTGGGAGGGGGCAGCTCTTGAAGAGGAATCCTTGCTGACCCACACAATCTGTCCTTCCCATTCTAGCAAGCTCCAGAAAGGGGACTCCCCACGCCGCAAGTCCTCCAGAGGTAAATGCTGCGATACTCAGCACTCGCTTTCTTTGGCTCTGACTCACCCTTCTGCTGTCAGCCACACTGGGGGGCAGAGAGCACATCCCTGTGTTCAGAGACCCTCCTCCACAAGGGGCTTCCTGCCCTCCTCCCCACTTATCTTTGTCTTCTCCCTGGGTTGCAGGGTTCTTTCTCCCTGGCTTCACTTCTATTTGCCTGGCCCCCCTGCTTCCAGTACGCTTCAGGCCTCTCTTTGGGCTGTTTGGTATAGCCGCCTGAATCCTAACTATATAAATCAGCAGTTTCAGCCCAAAGAGAGGCCTCTCTGCGGGCACTGACACTGGAGCTATCTTCTGCACTGGCTTGGTGAACCACAGGAATCAGGGCCACATAAGCCGTGGGGAGCAGTCGCTGGCTACTCTGCTAGACAATAATAATGGTCACTGTATGGCAAAGACCACGTGCCAGAGGTGGGGCCAAGGGCTTCACATGCATTACCCCTGGAGTGCTCATGACACATGTATCCCTCTTAGAGATGAGAAAAGCAGAATGTAGAGTGGTCCAGCTAACTCACTCAAGGCCACTCACCAGTCTGAGTCTCAGGAGCTAAACTTTGAACCCAGATGTGCTTGACTCTGGTGACTTTTAACACTAGACTGTGTTTCCAGCGTTTGCTGCCCTAATCCCAAAGGGCCGAGGGTAAAGCATTGTGGGAACCAACCACACAGCCGGTTTCTCCACAGGGAAGCCTGCCACCTTTATCTTCTCTATTTCATGTGAGCCAGAGTTCCTCTGCCCAGCTCATTTCCCACCTAATTCTCTAGAGCTGCACATCTGGATGTCCTATGACCCCAAACTTCAGTCCCCCTTAGAACATGTATTCAGTGAGTCCAAAATGCCTATTTCGCGCTGGCCCTGAGCTGGATTCTCAGGACACACAGAAGACCCAGCCCCTGCTCCGCACCCTCCTGTGAGGGCGGGTTGTGCCTGGGGGTTTCTCATGCCAGGGCCCTTCCTCTGGCAGACCTGCGTGCAGGCCACTGGAGCTCAGAGGAGGGTGCCTGGAATAAAAGGGGGCGTTTGGCCTGTCATCCCAGGCCGGGGGAGCTGCCCTTGAGGTTCAAAGCCCCTTCAGCCCCTGTGAGTGTCAACCCTATGGAAAAACTACTTTGCAGACAAACCTGGAGGGACTGTGAAAAGCAGCAGCTGCTGTGCTGTCAGGATCTGACCGGGCTGACCCCACTGATCATGTCCCCTCTCTCCTGTGCTTTTGCCCTGCCCCTGCAGAAACAGCAGCACAATGGACCTGACTCTCTTTGCGGCCGAGGCCATCGCCCTTAACCGCCAGCTATCTCAGCACGAGGAGAATGAACTGGCTGAGGAGTCAGAGCCACTGACTGCAGGCCTCTGCTCTGTGAAACTTTCCCCTCCTTCGAAGTCACGCCTGGCCCGCCGGAGAGCCCTGGCCCAGGCAGGTCGCAGTGAAGACACGGCAGTCACTGTGCCCAGCAGCCCCAGCCCTCTGGCACACTCCTTCACACCCTCCAGACCCTAGGCCTGTCCAGGCATTGCCCTTCTGGAACACTGTGTAGCCCAAGTCTGCAGAGCAGCCAGAAGGACCTGGTCCTTACCAGCAGTTAGGCCTTTTTGTCCACAAAGGCCCAGAGTCCTCCAGGAAAAGGCTTTTCCAAAGGGATTGTCTTTGAAAAGGAAAGCAATCACTTGTCACTTTGCATAATAGCCTGCAGCAGGGTCGTCTGGTCTGCGCTGGCTCCTGCCCACCAGCTCACACCCCCCCTTCACCCACCCCCTCCCCCGCAGATCCAAGATGGAGCCTGTGTTGGAGGCAGTGGGCTGTGCCTGCAGCCTTCAGGGAACCGGGCTTGAGAAGCCCGTCCTCCCTCTCTGTGCTGTCACCCCGATTCCCCAGTCTCTCCTCCACCTTCCTCTGTCCTCTGGATGTCCTCCCCCTCTGCTGAGCAAAGCTACCCTCAATTCAGGTGAGGGCAGGGAGCATCTGCATTCCGGAAGCCAGATCAGTCTTCCAGTCTGTGGCACAGAGAAGCACATAATCTTTCTTTGCCGTGACCAGAATGAATCCCTCATTTATCATCCTCTTCCTTGTTTGGGATTGCTGCTAAAGTCAGTATTACTTCGTGTTTTTCTGTTTGTTTGTTTTTAAAACTATGCTTTTCCAGTCAAGATGAGACTTTAAACCCCCACTGCAAGCCCACAGACTTTCCTGAGCATGTAACAGCTCACTCTTCTTTCCTGAATGTTCATGCTTTGGGGTTTTAACCCTCTTACCCTGTTTTTAAGTTATTAAGATGATGAGCAGCTGAGAGGCCACCTCTGCTGTATCCTGGGACTGGTGTGCAGGATGGGACCTGCCAGGGCGCCCAAGGCCTCTTGCCTGAGGCAGGGCCACACCTGAGGCAGCCGGGCTGCCTGGTCCAGGCCAGTGGCTCCTGCTGCCAGCGAACAGGAGGGAGAGGGAGAGCACGTCCGTGCAGGTCAGCGGCCTGCCGAGTGGCCTGGAGAAAACCAATCCGCATGAGTCACACACAAGTTTGTGTAACACCGTGATGCTAGTGTGCACTTGTTTTAATAAAACTGTTTTAGATTCTAACTCTGCCCTCCCTGGCAGTCCTTTCTTTCTTTACCAGCAGAGCTGAGGAGGAGACAGACCTTCCAGAGGGGCTGAGGCAGCCGGGGAAGGAGAAGGTGCCCTGTGAGGACGCTAAATGTAGCAGCTCCCTGGATCCATAAAACAAGGTGAAGGGGATGGCTCTGTTGTCGCTGCTTTTCTTCTTTAGAGGAGGAAATGAAATTCATCAAACATTTATCCATCTCCAATTCTGGGTCAGGGCCCAGAGATGACTGAGAATCAGCCTCCCACAGAAAAGGCAGTGCAGCACCATCACACAGACCAGCTTTAAAAAGTGCTTCAACAGATGCCCCCCACACACACACACACCCTGCCCGGTCCCCACCCTGAGGTGCTGCTGTGTGCCCAGACCCTGCTGGTCCTGCAAGGAAGAGCACCTTGAATCCATACATACCCTGTGCTCTGGTGTGGCCTCCGGGAGGGGGAGGGAGGGGGGGCCTTTTACAAGTAGCTCTCAAGGAGGTGGGGAGAGAGGTCCGACAGGGCATAGACTGGGCACACCCTGCAGCTTTTATCCCTGGAGAGCTCAGGCAGACTGGACCAGGAGCACTGGCTCTGCGGGCCACCACTCTCCTCCACCGGGAGCACCTCCCTGCTGGCGATGGCATACTTTGTTAGCCAGCCTCCCTTTGCCGTAACCCTCACTACCCACCTCCCTTTATCTGTCTGGAGCGGGGTGGGCTGGAAAAATGTGCCTGTGGAATCTGAGTCTTTCATGCAAAATCTCCTGGTCCCCTGGGACCCAGAACCAGGCTATGAGTTTCTTTCCCCTGTAGACTCCAGCTGGGGCAGCAGGAATGTGCCTTCCCAGAGCTGCCAGGACAAGCCCCCACTCTCTGCCTCTGCTTTTGTTCAGGCTGCACCCTCCCCCATCTAGTCCGCTCACAAGCCCCAAGGCCCCCCCGCTTGAAACACGTTGGTGCCTCCTTTGGCTTTACTAATTCTTACTAGGTGACAGGTACACTCTGGAAAGTTCACTGGCATTAATTCTCACAGCAGTCCTATGAAGAAGGCACTATTAATCCCTTTAACATATGAACCAAGCAGAGAGAGGAGAAACAGTGTGTGGGCGGAGGGGGGGTTGGGGGGTGCTATACCTAAAGATGGTAGAGAGTTCTTCCCAGAGAATCATGGAGCCCAGTGGCCTGCGTTCAAACCCCAGCTCTGTCACTGCGGACTTTAAGACTTGATGTCTGAGTGACTCACCATGCTTCTGGTGCTGTTGTAAAAATGTTAATAAGTGTCTCCAGCTGTTCTAGGCACACACAGTGAGTGCTCAGTAAACTTAGCTGTGTTGCTTTTTGTTGTCTCCTGGGGCAGAATTACTCAGCTCCTTGCTGTCATGGAGATGAGCGCTCCCCTTCTGTGGCTCCCAGAGCCCTCTGTCTACAAAGGGTTTGTGTGGGCGGAAATGGGTAGGGACTTTGCTGACTGGCTGGCCTCCACCCTTCGTGGGCTCCCGCTGCTCAAGGCTGCTCAGCTCCTCCTGGCCAGAGTCTGTCCTCCAGCGATGGTGCTAGATGAGCCTGGTTGGGCCCTAGTCCCGCCACTGTCCACTAGGTGACCTTGGGCTTTCTGAGGCTGCGTGTCTGGCCGCTGGGCAGAGACAGGAACGGCAGACACACTGTGAGAGACTCTGGGACCTAGAACCATGACAACCAGTTCCCAGTTCCCATCCAGGCTCACGCTGGGGCTGCGCCTTAGGGGAGAGCTCGTCCACATGGCTGAATGTCCCAGACCTTTGGCCTCTTGCCTCAAGTCCAGTCAGTGGACCTTGGCCCCAGCCCCTTTTGGTTCCTGTGGACTCTGAGGACTCCTATCTGAGCCACCTTAGGGTCTCAGGCACAGGGGACAAGACTCTCTGGTCCACCTGCTGGCCAACTGTCCCCCACTAGGCCCAGCTGCAAAACTAGGGGTGCCTTGGTCCTGTGCTCACTGCTCTGGCAGTTTCAGTCAGGAGGGGAGTGAGGAGCAAACCCCCCCCCCATAGCTGATACCCTTGTTGCCATGGTAGCAGTTGCCTTGGAAGCTGCTTCCGGACTTCAGCTTCAGAACAGTCAGGAAAGCTGCCCTGGCCCCAGGGGATCAGTGAATTAATCATGCTCTTCTAGGGTCCTCAACCCTCAAGGCAAATAAACAGAACTAAACCAAGCTGAGTCTTTTTCACCCACTCTACCCCCACCCCCCACCTTGGTCTTGGTGCTTCTGGGAGGGAAAGCACCTAGCAGGTACCTTCCAGCTCTGGCCTCCCCCAGAGACAGACTTAGTGACAGCTGGGCAGTGACCAGGGCCTAGCCACACCCTGGCTCAGGAGTGGGGAGCCCGGCTTCAGGGAGGAGGGCTCTGAGGTTTGGGTGGGGGTATGGGTCAGGCTCTGGTGCCTTGGGCTCCCAGCGGCCATCACCCACACAGATGGGTTCCTTTCATTCACTCGCCTATTAGGATAAATGCAGCACCCAAGGACAAGCATGTATTTTATTTTTCAGAAATGATACAGCCTACATTGAGGAAAGAATTGGCAAGCCTCCCTCTCTATATTTGTAATCAAAGGAGGAGCAGGCATCACAAAAGTTCTGAGTAGTTTTTAATGACACTCTCCTGTCGTGAACAAAAAGATGAAGTCTGGAATGATTCTTTGAACACAATGTCTCCTCTTGATGGGGGGGGGGAGGTGGCTGCCAATTCCTCCCACCTCAAATAAGACAATTTAGAAATTCAGGACCAGAGATGAGCTAGAGGACTTTCCAGCTCACCTGGAGGCTCTGTCTGGGACTCTAAGGCCTCCCTGTGCCTCGGTTTCCCCACCCACTTCACGACAGGCTGAGCTGGTTCTGTGTGTCTGTAACTGTAGCTGATAATGATTTAATGTGTCTCTCCTCCATATTTTCTCCTCTGACTCTGCCCTGAGGGATTTGCACTGTCAAAGAAAACTAATTTAGAATTTGGTCTCCAGAGTTTGGAGATCGGAGTGTTCTGGAATCTGGCACTCAAGTTGCACGAGCCTCCCCAACTCCAGTCTCTGCCATTCCCAGTCACCAGATGAGCCAAGGAGAGCGTAGGCAGGGCCGGTGCGGGCCCCACGGTGCAGGTGGGAGGCGAGGTCCAGAGCCTGTGATGATGCCGATGTGGAAGTCACAGGAGAGAGACACCATCGCCAGCCCCGCCTTCAGCACCAGCACCCAGCGGGGACAGGAGGCAGCGGGGAGGGTGTCCCGATGGCCAGACCTCCGGATGTTAGGAACACATTTTCAGAGACAATTATATCAAGGGTTCCTTCTAAAACTAGTCAGTGGGGGATCAATTACGTGTGACAGAGACCCGGGCTGTCATTTGATGCCTAATTGAAGGGCTAATCGGACCTCCTCCGGGTGGGAGGCACAGGGCTGTTGGTGGCAGCCGTGTGCCGGTGGGTGTCCAGCTTGAGTCTTCTTACTGGGACCAGGAACGCAGCCCACGGCAACACGCCTTCTCTCTACACAGCTTCCCCCACCCACTCTGGCAGAGCTGAAGGGCCGTGCTTGCCTTAGCCCCCCCCACCATCCCCGAGGAAAGGCCCTTACTAAGGCCAGAGCCCCCTGGAGCCCACAGCCCTCTCTTGCTGGCCCAAGCCTCTGTGTTCTGTCCCTGTCCCGCAGCCTAGCCCAGCTCCCCTCTAGCCCTGGCGTCCTGTCACTCCTGAACCTGCCCATGACCCGCGACAGGAAGACAGGAACAAGGGCAGACGGTGGACACTCAGCATGGGGACATGGCAGCCACGGTAGCCAGCTCACCCACTCAGGGGCCACCAGGAATCTTGGCAGAGTTGCAGCTGGCTGAGCAGAATCGTGCTGGAGATGAGGTGTTCTCCAGACAGCAGGGGCCAGGCAGGTACAGCAGGGGGCCGCGGAGGTGGAGGTGGCCAGAGGAGGTGGCTGTGGAGGGAGGGGAGCAGAAGGCCTAGGTCCAGCTGTGGCACCTGCGATACAGTGGAGAAAGATAGGGGTGCTGACGGGAGGCGTGCGGCTGGCGATGGAATCCTGGGAATTGGACCCACCTGTCTAGCAAAGGGCTAGAGCTAGGGCCATATTCTGGGGTCAAGGATGAACTGGGGGTGGGACAGGGCTGAGCAGGGCTGGGTCACCGCTGCCCAGCGTGAGTGGGTGGACCCTGAGAGTACATCAGGCAAAGGAGCTCAGTCCTGGTCCCGATGTACCAACCTGATCTAGCTGCCTGCCGCTGCTGCCAACACCCAGCCCCTGCTGATCCCTCCTCCTGAACCTCTAATCTGAACCAGCCTTCCTCCTCAACATGCCCCTACAACCGCTGTTCATCCCCACCAGCCCCCCTTGCACCCCACTGACGAAGCCGGACAGCTGGAAGTCCTCAACTTCTCAGCAGTGGCACCAGAAGGGGTCTAGGTGAGCATCAGATCAACCGGAGAAGGGCTTCCCTTGGCATCATCTTCCAGTAGGACCCTTCAGCCCTGCCCAAGAGTCCACAGGTTGATGGGATGGGGGAGTGGGGAGGGGCAGGCAGGGCGGGATGGAGACTGGACTTGGAGGGATACCTCTCCCACCTCCTGCCCCACGCGCTGTTCCTGTTTCCCAGGCCTCGTCCAGGCCTCCTCCCGCCTCTGTCCCCAAGTCCCCCAGTGGAGGCCCAGGTACGCCTGGGGAGGGGACTGTAGACCCTGAGCTCGGGGCCTGGAGTCCTGGAGTCTCCTTCCACAAAGCCACTGGCTCCCCTCCACCCCACCAGCCCTCGGAGCCAACAGTGGAATCTGGGCCCCTGGGACCCAGCAGGGGCTCACATTGCAGCCTCATGAATAACCCAGCACCTCCCGGCTGCCTGCATCACCAAGGAACCATGTTCCCTGGACCATGCCCCAATGCTTTAAACTTTAATAGGCGAGGCTCAGTGGCAGCTGAGCAGTTCCAGGGAGGTGGGGCAGGGAGCTTAGGCCAAGCTGTCCTGAGAGGAGGCTGGTGGGGAGGACCCTGCGGGGCAGGCCCAGCTCTTGAGAACCTGGCAGCCTAGGCAGGGTGTAGGCAGGAAGGAGCCCCAGGTGAGGGCTCCCGCTGCAGGGGAGGAGAAATACTGAGCAGGGCCTGGAGGAATAGTGAGATCTTGGTTCAGGGCTTCTGGGGGCTGACTAGAGGGCTGTGGGGTGGGGTTCCAGACAAATCCAGGGGTACCAGTGCAAGAATCCACTTAGAAGCTCCCAGTCTGAAGGTAGAACTTCAGCAAGGGGTCATCCAGCAAGACTGAGCCCTCCCGCCTTTCCAGGGCTGGCGGCTGGAGGCGGTGGCCCGCAGGCTGCATGGACATCCCCATCAGCAGCAGAGACTTCCGCTGCCTGCAGCTGGCCTGTGTGGGCCTCAGCCTGGTGGCCGGCAGCATCATCATCGGCGTCTCCGTGTCCAAAGCCACCGCTGCCGTGGGTGGTATCTTTATTGGTGCCGCTGGTCTGGGTGAGCAGGTGCTGGGCTTGGAGAGGGAGCAGGGCACCGTCAGGTGAACAAGACATGGAGGGACAGGCTGGGTCCACAGGAATGGGCTGGGAGGTGAGTGGGAGGGCACGGGGAGGGGTGGGGGCCCGGGCGTGGTCCCCTCATGGCTTCTGGGGGTGGGAAATGGAGGAGTGGAGGAGGTGGCTGTTATCCTGCTCCTCTCTGAATGTCCCCCCCAACACTCTCCAGTCCCAAGACCCCGGTTCTCGGGTTCATGGTGGGAGGCATAAGCTCCCGGGGGGGTGAGTGGGTGGGGTTAAGAAAGAGGTCCCCAGCTGCGTGCTCCTTCCGCCAAGGCACTGCCAGCTCAGACAGGTTTCCTTTCATTCCTGGTGTATCTCAGCAGCTTCTGAGCCAGTCCCACTGTTAACCCCCTGTGAAGCCAAGGACCATCCCTCACCCCAGTCAAAAGCAGACCCCAAAGCAGCAGCCTGGGGCTCTGGGCATCTGCCTTGGGAACTCCGGCCAAGGCCACAGAGGCTTGGTCTGGGCTGAAGCGGGAGTGGGCAGGGCAGGGTCTGCCCTGACTCCCTCTCTCCAAGCCTGTGGAAGGGGCATGCCTGCCAGGAGCCCCGGGGGATGCCGGGGAGGGTGGAGCAAGGGAGAGGTGGTGGTGGTGCTGTCGACTGGACCCACCGCAGCCAGCTGAGGAGGAAGCTGACTTGCTGGTCCCTGGGCGTGGGGAGCCCAAGTCTGGGCCTTGGCAGCCTCTAGCCGCTTTCCCAGATAGACACTGATTGCCACCTGGGCTCCTGGCACTGGGCTTTGGGGAGCTACTTCTGCACACCTGCTCTCAGGTTCACATTTGCACCCACACTGCAGCCCTGTCCACCCCTGCTGCCCCCATGAGCCCTCATAAACTGCCTCCTCCTTGCAGCACACCCACAGTTTCATTCAGCTGGTCCTAGCCAGGGCCCTCCCCACCATAGAACCCCTGTCTCTCTTCAGGGCTCCTTATGTTGGCCTACCCCTTCCTGAAGGCTCGGTTCAACCTGGACCACATCCTGCCTGCAATAGGTGAGTCCTCTCCCGCCCTGCCAGGGCCTGTGGGAGACCCCAGGGGCAGTGGAGCTGGGCGCATGTGCACAACTGCTCCTGGTTCTGTGTGCACACACACACACTCACATGCACACACACACATTCACACACGGGCCTGCAGGCGTTGCCATGACAACAGAGCAGCCGCTACTACCTGCTGCCTGTCACCACAAAGGTGCCTGCTCTGAGCTCCCATCTCCCCTAAGAGGTGCCTGCTCTGAGCTCCCTCTCCCCCACAACCTTCAAGATATTCAAATAACCCCACTTCATCTCTGAGTCTCCATGAAGACCCTCTGTCTCCCCTTCTGTACAAGTCTGCACCTCATCTTAGTTTCCTTCATACACACCCCCATCTCTAGCCATCCAGTGCAGCTTTATTATATCCCAGTTCTCCCCAGAACCCCCACCTCATTTTTTTAAAATCTACCATTTTTTCCTTCAAGGCCTCATTTCTTCTTCATGGGGCCTAAAGAGAAAAGATAGCAGCAAGGGTGGAGACTAGATTAGGCAGAGGGAGGACTTTCCTTCCCAGAGCTGGACTTGGGAATGACTTGGTAATCAAAGGGCTTGGGGTGGGGGGGTCTCATCCTGCAGGGAGCCTGAGGATCCATCCCCATCAGGGGCCAGACCATGGGGAGGGAAGATCCAGCACAAATGGCAATAAGGAGGGTAAGTTCCAGAAATTCCAGAACACATCTTCCATCTTCCCTCTCTGACTCAGCAGCTTTATGGGGCCCAGGAAGAAGCCTGGGGGGTGGGGGGGGGGGCTCAAGGGACTCTCAGGGGCTTCCCACCACAGGGAGCCAGCAAAGTTGGTAGTCCTCCCTCGTTTCCAAGCCAAGCTCCAAGCCAAGCAGAGCTGTTTGTCCCTGGGGCTTCACTCTGGTGTCCAGTGTGCACACCAGACAGGCCATTCACTGCCCTTCCCATTCCCTAGTTCCACGGCCCAGTTCATCTTCTCACACTCCATTCCCATGGTGGAATCCAGCTCACAAAGCTGGCTCCTGAAACTGAGCATCTTACTCCCCCAGGCTTCCACAGGAAGGGTCTAGGGCAGGAGTTTCTCAAAGGTGGCCAGACCCAGCGTCTGCTGCCAGTGGTCAGATGGCTCAGACTGAGCAACAGGTTGCATTCCAGACACTGTTCTAAGCACTTTGCAAATATTAACTAATTTGTTCCTTCTCTGCACAACCATATGAGGGAGGTACAATAATTTGTCCCAATTCCTGGGGCAACTGAGGCACAGGGAGATTCAGTGACAGCTAGAAGTGGTGGGGCCAGAACTGAAAGCAGGCAGTCAGCCCCCGAGTCCAGTCTCCAAGCCCCACACTACACGCCTGTCCTTTTGAGGGGCCATTTTGACCACCTTTGCCTTGGCAACTACCCCCGGGGCTCCCCCTCCTTATTCCATTCTTCTTGGACCCCTCTGGTTTGCTCTGAGTCCCTGATTCATCACCTCAGACAGCCCCCTCCTGGTCATCCCCACAGGAGCCCGCAGCAGCCTGTCCACCGTGAGCAGGACCCTGGAGAAGCTGAAGCCAGGAGGCCGGGGCGCTGGGGAGGGCTGAGGTATAAGGGTCTGCCCTGCCCTGTCCTCCCAGCCCACCACCCTCATCCCAGCACCTCCTGGGGTCCAGACCAGAGGTGAGCCAGGCCTTGGAGACACCAGCCCCACATTCGCAGGGACCAAGGCTCTGGAAATGGATTCCGTGTGGCTCAGCCCTGGCCTGAAGCAAGGTGTCACTGAAGGTCCCTCGTGGGGAACACCTTGTTTCTTGACCTGGGTTTTCTTTCTGGATTGCAACTCCACTTCCCTTTTTTTATCTACTGACTACTTTCTCTAGAATCTGGGCTTAGGGGTCCCGTCCCTTGCTTCAGCCTTGCTAGAGAAGTGAAGCGTGGGCCCACAGGAACCATACGAAGAGCTCTAGTTGAGGCCCTTAGTCCCCAAGACCGGGATCTTGGTCTCCAGAACTTACCAGCTGTGCAGAGGAATGGGAGCAGATTCTTTTTCACATCAAAAACTTCTCAGAATATCAAAAATAACAGCAACTCCTCAGGCAGAGAACCAGACAGGGACACAGCCTTGAAGGATTCCTGGTCCCCAGGCAGACAAAATGGTCACTGCCATGACAGGAGCCCAGGTGAGGCGTGGGCCTGGAGGCTTCCCGGAGAGGCTGACTCCTGGGCAGAGCACTGCTGAGACACCCGCTGTTTGACTCCACCATTCCAGGCTTTTTGTGATCTGGCTCCAGGGGAGACCTCAGCTTTCCCTTTTCTTCCCAACCCACTCATGGTTCCTGAACAATCAGTCTCAAGTGTCGAGAAGCGCCCTCCCTGTCTGCCTAGCAAGACTCTCTGCCTTGACAGGCCAGTTCCATCCTACCCGCATGACCCTTCTCTTCCTCTTCTGCTGCCCCCTGTGTCTTAATCCTCTAGGAAGGTCGAAGTTATCTTTGTCACAAAACAAATAAACAATCCTATTTAAGCTTGGTGTGTGGTTGCTTTTTTTCCGTTCTGGGCACCATCAGGGCACATAGTAAGTGTTCAATAAATGCTAAAGACTTGAATTTATCAGGGGAGCACTTCCACAGACTTGCCCTGGACAGACACTTCAAGGCCCTACATACCTACAGGCTGGGGCAGGGAGGTCCTGGCCTGGTGCATCTGGTGTGCAGGAAGCATCCCACCTCGTGCATCTGCTCCACGTGGCCTGACCCAGGCAGCCGTGCTGACACGCCTCTCCTCAGAAGTCGCTTTGACTTCCCTGTGCTGCCCGCCACCACAGCTACACCACGCTAGTGAGCCTTGACTATGTTCTGCAGTCAAGAGTGGAGGTGGAGGGCAGGTTCGCGGAAGGTGCCTGTGGATGACCAAAACAAACCAAAGAAAAAGTGGGAGAGACCACTCACTGTCCATATGGGACTCGCCGAGCCCACAGGGAGAGCTGGGGAGCCCCACCGCAGGCCCTAACGCTGTGTCCTCTGCACAGACCCAGGAACTACAGTGGACCACAGTGGACAGACCTCCACTGTGGGGCTCCGTTTCAAAAGTGTGGGCCAGTTGTGGGGACTTTGGTTTCCTCCAGCCTGAGGGAAATCGGCCTCCCCATCCTAGTAATTCCCTGTTGGGTTGAAGTGACCGCTAAGATAAGCAGCTCCAGAACCAGAACCGGTCAATATTTCAGCTTGGGAGGGGCATGAACCGGGCCTGGTCACCAGATCTGCTCTTTCAGTTGTCTGTTCAATAAATGAAACCAGCTCTGTCCGTGCTGTTCTGACGTCAGCTATGCTCTGCTCACCAGGGGGCCTGAGTGCTGGAAACACACCTGTGACCTAAAGTGGGGAGCTCTGGTCAGGCTGGGCGCCCTACAAGTCACATTCCTGGGGGGCCAAGCTGCAGGAGTAACCAAGCATAGACTCTTCCCCGTTTGCCCCTCCCCCTCTCTCCTTCCCCCTCCCCCTCCCTCCTGCGCACAGAGCTGCAGCCCCGAGCCTCCTCTTTGCATCTGCCGAGAGAGGATGAGTGAGCCTTCTTCAAGCCTTCAGGGTGAAGGCTTCCAGGCAATGGTTCATATCAGGAGTTTGTGAATGGGTGAGTGGATAAGGAACCAATGAAGACTGAGGTCGAAGGAGACTCTTCTCCAAGGTTCGGGGAAGTCAGTACCTCCCACTCCACCCGGTCCTCTAACAGTCCAGCTAGGGGTGGGCTCCGTGCCAGCCTTTTCTCCTTTCCGATCCGCTCCCGCAGCAGGTCCCAGGAATCCCCCCAGGATTTCCAGTGGTCTCCGGACCGGGCTTTTGGCCACACCCCTTTCTGGGGCAGGATTGGTGGAGGCTGGTTGGGGCAGGGGTGCTGAAAGCAAGCCCCAGCCCTGGGGAAACCTCCCCCGCCCCAGGTCCACCTCCCCCGCCCCTCCTGGGAAGGTGGGGATCCTTCTGAGGCAGAAGAGAGAGCCAGTAAAAACACCCAGACCCGCGCGCTCTAGAGCGCGGCAAAGCACCCATCCTGAACTCGGAAAGTCCAGACTGAGGCCACCTAGGCGGCGAGTTCAGTGCCAGGAGCCTGGAATACGCGGTACCCAGAGAAGGGGAGAAGGAGGAGCGGAGCCTAGGGGGGAGCCTAGTCCCTGCCAACGCTGCTCCTGGGGTCAAAGGGGAGCCAGGGACTAACGCGCGCGGAGCTGAGCGAGAGGGGCCCCCCCTTTCGGGGCCCGGCCGGCCTTTTGGTTTCTTCCCGGTTGTTGCCCGGGCGGGCGGTTGTTGGGTGCCAGAGCCCCAGTTGATCGGTCGCTGTCTCTTACCACCTGCCTGCCTGAAGCGCACCCTTCCACCAGCGGAACCCCAACTGGGGATCTCCAAGCCACCAGGCTGGTGAGTGAGGGGGGCAAGCTTTTGCTGGCGCCCCTAACCCAACCCTGTGCCCTACTCCCCTATCCTACCCCACCCCATCCTGCCCCCCCCACCCTGCCCTGCGCTCCCACTGGCCCCCTGGCCAGTGCTTAGAGGTCAGCCTGGGCAGGAACGCAGAGAAGTGTCCTCCAGACCTGCTCAGGCAAGACAGAGCCATTGGAGTTGGGGGGGAAGATCACAGAGAAAGCAAGGAGATGAGATGAGGTGAGCATCCCCCTGAATGCCATAAGGACTGGAGGAGACACTCCATAGATCCCAAAGCCCCAGGGCAGGAGAAGTGTCTAGGGCCCCCTGCTCTATCCTGACCCCCCCATCCTCCTTAATTCAGGGAGAACCTCCCCTAGACTCCACCTCCAGTCCCCACCTGCCTGCCCACTGCACCCTCCCAAGGCCCAACATGAAGAGGGAATCAGAGCAGCACAGAGCAACTGTGACAGAGACAGATGAAGCCAGGAAAGTAGGAGACATATGGGAGCCCCTCTGACCAGCACCTCCCTTTTGTTTAACCAGGGGTCCCAGGTGCCTAGGGGGAGGCAGGCTCTGCACAGTGGAGACAGCAGCAAAAAGGTGACAGAGCCCTGGTCCTGAAGGACGATCACTGGGGCACCAGACCTGGACACAGGCGCCATTGAGCTGATTTGGGAGTTAAGGAAGGCTCCCCGAAGAAAATGAGCCCAGCTGCACCCTGAACTTGGCAGGTAAAGGTCAAGCGCATGCATGTTCAGACACACAGAGCAGCATGAATTCAGCTCCCCTTGAGCAAAATCAAAGAGGATCTGAAGAAGCCAGGCTGGGACACAGCAGTGAGAGCCCAGGAGGGATTTAACCAGCTGAAGGGGACCAAGTGGGAGCCAGCGAGATCACTAAGAAGGAAGAAGGGATGGATTCTAGAGGCTCAGAGGGAAAACTCTGCAGAGCTTGGAGGTAGTTGGATAGGAAATGTGTGGAAGAAAACCTGAGGGAAGAGGAACAAGGAGCTCCAGGTTCTGGCTGGGAGACTGGGCTTTGTGGGAGAAGATGAAGTTTAAGTTTCCAAGAGGAGGAGAATGTTTCCAGGAGGGAAGGTTCAGAGTCAAGGCTGTGGGTTGGTGAAGTTAGCCGAGGACTGAACAGCACCCATGGAATCCTGCCAACAAGGAGGTGCTGGTGGCCTTAGGGAGAGAGTCTGACATGGTGGGGGCAGAAATCAGACTGGAGTGGGTTGACTCTTGCAAGGAAGGTAAAGCAGGGAGGTCCACAGGGCTTTAAAGAAGGGAAATATGTTAGCTGGAGGAGGGCATGGTGTTGAAGGAGGGTTTTGTTCTCAGACAAGAGGGATTTGAGTGCCTCTAGGGGGCAGGGGCAATGAAGGGCCCTGGAGCACTGACTAGGAAGGACAAGCCACCCCTCCCCCCATCACTACCATCAGGTCCCCAGCCTGAAGGCCGAGACAAGCTACTGGTGGTTTTCTTTTCCTCCACTGGGCTTAGCAGGCCAGACATAGACTTAGGAGATAGAAAACCAGATTGAGGCAGCACTGAGACTTTGTAGAGGATTCCAGGATGGCCCCAGGTCCCCTGACCTAATGTTGCAACGAGAGGCACCATGGAGCATGGGGGAAGAACACAGATTTGGAAGACACGCAGCCTAGGTCCCAACCCCAGCTCTGCTACATACTATCACCATTTCTGTGACCTTGGGGTAACAATAGCATCAACTTGGACAGTCCTGCTTCCAAAATCAAATGCTCGAGCTTGGAATGATGCATGTTACAACTCATTGGCCAGAACTAGGCACATGGTTCCAAACTAATCACAAATTAGCCATGAAATGCAGTCTTAACCTGTTCAGAAAGGCAAGAGAATGAAAAAGATAGCATGAATAGCCCCAATGACACCCTGCAACAGAGCAGGCCAGAGCACCCCAAACAAACCAGTATCTGACATTGCCACAGCTCCAACTGATGGACCCCAGACCATCAAAGGGAAATTGACATGCAACAGCGGAAAGATTTCCACACCTCATCCCTGTGCAGCCCAGGGCCCAATGAACCAGGGCAGAGGCAACTTCCGGAATAAATCCAGTAGCCATCTGCCCTTAGTGCTTTCTCTGCTTGGGATGGAGACTTGGAATGGTTTTGTCTTCCAGGTCAGCTCTGCTTTCCAGAAGCAGATGAGGATCCCTGTTGGCACTTAGCACTTGGAAGCTCTGCCTATGGGCAAGTATTTGCTTTTGTGCTAGTGGAGGAAGGAGCTAAGTAGAGTTTGCCATCTTTGAAAACACACAAAACACACCCCATCTTCTGTTGACATTTCAGCTGTGCAAGTGCTCATTACAGGAGGTTGTCTTCAGGCTTGAGGAAAGCTGACTACTCCTTGCTTTAGTCATTCAACAGGCATTAACAAATCTGGCCCTGGGGTAGGCTGAGAGCTCAGGTTATTGGGTCAGGACTCTGGGTTTCAAATCCTGACTCCACCACTGCCACCTAGTGGTCTTGGGTAAGTTTAATCTTTCTGTGCTCAGTAGCTTCCTCTATAAAATGGGGCAATACTAGTCATCATGCCATGCTGTGAAAGTTACATTAGTTGTTATTACAAGGTGCTCCGCGTGGCTTAACATACTTGGTTAGTGATCTGAAAGAGCTAATTTCATTGTCTCATCTAGACTTCTTTCTGGCTAAGATAGACTGGTTTGTATCAGAACAACACATCATCAAGGACCTAAAAAAGGTGCATAAAATGTGTCATAAATCTGTTTAAAGGCACAGAAAAGCTGCCAAGGCAGTGAAGACTTGAGGGGACCGAGATCTTGCAGAGAAGTGAAGTAATACATGGCTTCATTATTTTTTCCTCTTCAGACATTGTCTTTAAGGTCTGTTTGTAGAGGGCAGTGACTGTGGGGTTGGGAAGCTCAAGTTGAAAATTAGGGTTCAAAAGGGGAAAGGCTCTGTGACACACCTCCAGCTTTTAGTCAGGGACAAAGAAAGGGCTGTCTTCTAGGAATAGCAATTCTGGAGCAGACTCGAGAAGACAGAAAGCTTCCAGGCTGGCATCCAGATAAGGAAGGCCCTTTCGTTAACTGCCTGTCAGAAGCAAAAGTAAATCTTCCCTGGAGGAAGAACGCATAACCCAGCACCTCATGCTGTCTCTAGTTTTTCATGCACAATGTTGGACAGTCACCAAAAAATTACCTGGTCTCCCAGATACAAGACTAAATGACCTAAATTAAAAGCAACGACAGAGACAACAGGGAGGCCAAGATGTTGGCGTGTGTAGATATGGAGTTCACAGGGCTTCATTTGTTCAAGACAGTAAGAAGAGGGAGTCATCCCATAGAAAACTAGAATCTACAGACGTAACCAAGTAGACATTCTAGAAAAACTATAACTGAAAAAAAATATTAAGTTGTAGCAACTAAAATTAAGAACTGAATAGATGGATTTTACAACAGAGAAAACACCCGTAAAGGGGTGATCAGTGAACCAGACATCCTTGTCCTTGTCGGCTTTCAAGACTCCGTTGTGGGGGGCTGGACTCCGTCCACTTCTCAGTCCCAGGCTGAGCCTCCCCTACCTGAGGGAAGAACCTGCCTTTGTCAGTTAATTTAAGATATTGGTGGCATAGGGAGACGCGTAAGCAGGGGGCTCTGGGAAGAATCTCACAGCCCCTACTGAAAGCAACAGGAAAAAGGTTTGGGAACTGACCTCCCCATTAACTTCCGTCTAACCCTTGCCTTACTAATGAAACAAGATGCTCCATGGGTGCACCAAGGCCTGTGTTCTGACTCGGGTCTAGGGAAGTCTTTGCTCCTTCTAGCCACAGGAGCCCTCTTCCCCACGTAAAATCTGACTGTACCAAGCAGTTGTAAGAATCGATGATGTCCAGGTGTCACCGTGCCTTGCACACTATAAATTACTGGACCTCTTTAGTCTAGTAATTTGCTATTTGTGCCTGCAGGCTAGAGAGCTGGTGGTCTGGGCAGATATGGGGCTTCTGGAATGCCCTGTGGTCTGCAGCTGTCTCAGGGCCTCTCGGCGGTCCTGGCCCTCAGCACGTGCTCGCTTTGCCACGACTGGCGTTCCTGACTTCCTGCAGGGTGGTGTGTCGCAAGCTGCTTCTGCCTGGAGTCACACTTCTCACACGGTGGCATCAGACCTGGGCAGGAATGGAGGGCCCTCCAGGTCCTCAGGACTGCTAGGGCCCGGTGATCCCAACCTGTGCCCGGAGTGAGCACCCAAGCTGCTGCTCCCTGACGCCGGCCTCATTTTCACTAACCTAGTCTTCAAATCCTCTCCAGTCCCACGGCGTGCAGGCTTTGGGGTACTCCGGAAGCACCCCAAAAGAGAGCCTGGCCCTGAGGCACCTCCACCCGAAGGGCAGACCCCACTGAGCCCCCTGCCACATCTGAGACCTTACAGCCCCCTTCCCCATCAAGCACCACAATGCAGCTTGCATTTCCTGAGTTCTCGTTACGTTCCAGGCACTAAACACTTTATTTAGCTTAAAGCATTTCACTATCACTATACCCCATGAGGTAACTTCTCTTCCTCCTCCTCCATCACAGTGTTAACACTGAAGCAGAAAGCTCATTTGTCCAGGTCATGCTCTCACCCACGGGACCACCTGCTTCCTTCCCTCTCACCCCCATTCAGGGCCTTTTTCTGACATGTTATCACAATTCAAACACAGCTACAAGGCTGTGATCTTATCCTTTGAGAGCCTTTATACCTATGATGTCATGTTACAGAATTCTCAAATAGAAGTCTTAAATCCCTGGCTTCTGATTGTATTATCCTGGCTCTGCAGTCATTCCCAGAATTCTAGAATCCAGGGAGAGATCCCAGAACCGGACACAACTAGAGGATCCTAGAAAGGAATTCTAGTATCCAGTGGTCAGATTTTTGAATCCAGGTTCAAGAGGAGAATCCTGGGGAATGGGATGGGGTAGGATTAGAATCTGGTAGAAAGTCCAGGCTAGGAAGGACCCAAGGACCCTGGTCTGCTCCAGCCTAACTCAACCCTTGTAGAATCTATCCCTTATCTGAAACATCAGGAGCTCCTCACTCACAGCATCACTCAGTTGTCACTCATCTGACGTCCAGGAAAGTTAATGTCACTGCTATGCCTGCCAGAGCCTAGGGTGGGGAAGCCCAGGCCACATGGCAAGTGGTTTAGGCCCTGGTCCTGGGTCCTGGGACCAACTGCTAGACCACTCCAGGTTTTTTCTTCATCTGGACAAGGAAGAACTAGGCCAGATGCCTCTTCCATGTCGGGGGAGCAGGTGTCTAAATCCCAAGGGCAGCCCCTGCCCCCTAACTAGGACTACTGATAGTAGCATTTCAGAGCACCTGGGCACTTTACAGCTATTTGCTCAATTAGCCTAACAAGGCTTCCTGGAGGAGGCAAGGTTGGCTATAATGGGTCCAGGTGGGTGGGGAAATAATAGGCAGATCTGCCATAGGGGGTGGGTTGGTGCTCAGGCAGCGGCAGGGGCCTGGGTAAGATGCGCTCTGCACTGCCAGGCACTGACTGTTGCCACAGAACTGAACGGGGTGGGACACAGAGACGCTGACCCTGCCCTCTGTGTCCACAGGGGGACTGCGAGCTGGGCCCTGACCGATGGGCTGGCCCGGGCCCGCTGCAGGAGGGAGCTGGATGACTGCCCCCCAGGAGAAGAAACAGGGCCAGGGCCCCACCCGGGCGCCCGCCGACCGCTCCCGCTCTCGTAGCTGCAGCCGACTGGCCCGCCTGCCCTCTCCGGCGCTGCTCTGCGCCTGCGGTCTGTGCGTGCTGCTGGCGGGCGTGAACGTGACGCTGGTGGGCGCCTTCGCCTCCTTCCTGCCCGGGCACAACGCGCCGCTGGTCGTGGGGCCGGCGCTGCTGGCGCTGGCGTGCGGCCTCTTC
>NW_004567109.1:25301171-25312200 GCF_000260355.1 Condylura cristata | reverse complement strand
GAAGTGGCTTAAGCTTCTCAGTGCTGTGCTTTAACCCACTGCGCCACCAGGCCCTCCTTTTTTATTTTTAAAGAATTATTTATTTATGCATGCAAGAACTGGGCTACAAGCTGGAGGTGTAGGGGTGAGAGGCATCACCAGAGACAGAGTAGTGAGCAGAACAGGCCGATCCATTGAAATTACACTGCTGAGGGGAGCAGCGGGCGAGAGAGGGGAGGTCTGCTGCGCCTTGTGGGTCAGCTCCCCGGGCGGGGATGGAACTCCGGCTGCAGTGGCTGTGGAGAGCTGCCTAGTGCTGCATTTTAACCCAGTGTGCCTCCAGGGAGGCCCCGCCCCCCTTCTCTTTTTTAGGAGACACTCCAGATTCTAGCCCTAGCCTCCCAGCCCAGCCCAATCTTCCCTTGTTGGCAGAGATCTGGAATTACACAGCCAGGGCTCCTTCCTCCCCCCTTCCCCCCATAAAAGATCCAGGTCCAGTTCTGGGATGCTGCCGGCTGGGAGCGGTTTGAGCATGTTGTGAGGGCTGAGGCTGTGGGCCACAGATCCACGTGAGCATGAGCAGAATAGGTGTGGGGGAGCGCCCTGGAGTCTCCCATCTCTGGCCCCCCAGCTGAAGAGCACCACTGTCCCATCCATGGCCCTCAGGTACACCAGGAGAGGGTCTCCCCAAGGTCGACTTTCCAGCCAGCCAGCCCCCTCCCCTATATCTCCGAAGGCCCACCACATGGGGGATTCCTCCCCTCTCGGGTGAGAACTGAGGGACAGGCCCTCTAGGGTGGTGCAGCCAGCGCAGAACCCCTAGCACCCCCCCCACACACACATACACAGAGAATGAAGGTGTGCTCTGTTCACACCCTTCTGCAGGCCTGAGCAGATCTGGGTTCCAGGGAACCCATGGAGGTGGGTGGCAAGATTTTCTTGAAGGTGAGGACACAGTTCTGATTATGACAGCATGAGGAGGAGTCTGAGCAGGAAGCAGGGACCCTGCAGAAGGACCCTGAGGGCTAAGCCCTCCCACTCCCACCGCCTTGCGACTGAGTACCTGTCCTCAGAAGCCCAGGGACTGCAGTGGAAGACACACAGCTGGGCCTTCTGGAAGGAGGGGTGCTCCGTAGAGCCCGGGGTAACTCAGGGGTGGCACAGTGAAACCTGCCTCGCAGAGGGAACTGCTGATGACCTGGCAAGAGAGCCTGCTGCAGGGCGGTGCTCAGATTCCCCCCTCCCCTTCCCACTAGAAGAAATAAGGTCAGTTGGCCACTTAGGACCATTTTTAATGAAATAATTCAACAAATACTCCCTGAACCCTATGGCGTGCCCAGCACTGGGAATATAGTGGTGAACAAATTCTGGTGGCACTTACATCCTTCCCGGTGGAGATAGACAATGATGAAGTAAGCAAGCAAGCGGACAGTAAATATTTGTGGGCAACACTATGCACAAAATCGTCACGGGGAGGCTGCTGGAGGGACTCGTGGGGTGGCCACACAGGTCTGGAGCAAGATTCCAAGCTCAGGAGAAGCCCCAAAGGTGAGCATGAACTTGGCCTCTGTGTTTCAGGCCTGGAAAGAAGGGCTGAGAGACGGGTGAGAGATGAAGTTGGAGAGGGCGTGGAGGTGTATTGTTCAGCTCCTACTCAGCTTAGTAAACCAAGGGAGAAGCTGGGGTTTTATTCTCAGGGAGGCAGGTGCCACTGGAGGGCTTTAAGCGGGGAAGTGACACGGTCTGATTTATGACTCTAAAGATCCCTCTGCCTGCTGTGTGGAAAATAGAGTGTTGAGGGGCAAGAGAGACAAGGGGCAGGTTAGGAGGTAATCCGGCGGTGAGATGTGCTGGGGGCTGGGCCGGGGTGGTGGCTGCCAAGTGGACAGACTCTACACTCATTTTTAAGGTTTCCTGCTGTGGAAGCTTAAGAGAAGAGAATGACAGGCATAGGGGAGGAAGCTCTGGAGTTTTGGTTTGAGAAATTGAGCACATAGTGGAGGAAAAACCAGGGCCGTGTAAGCCAGGGGAACTGGCCTGCAGGAGCTGGAGCCACTGGGTTCTGGAAGGAGGAGCATACTGGGAGGTCGGAGAAGTCGTTGGCATGGATGGTGGCTAAGCCATGACGCCAGGGAGGTGTGTGTGGAGACATGAAAACAGGAAACTCTGGGCCCTCCCTGGTGGCGCAGCGGGTTAAAGCGCACCACTGTGAAGCTACTGCAGCCGCTGCAACACCAGTTCAATGCCCAGCGAGGGAGCTGGCCCACATGGCATGGCAGACCTCTCCTGACCCCCCGCTGCTCCCCTAAGCAGTGTATTTCAGTACATCTGCCTGTTCTGCTCCCACTCTGTGTCTCTGGTGGATCCTTTCACCCCCCTCACCTCTGGCCTGTACCCCAGTTCTTGCACGTATAAAATAAATAAACCTTTAAAAAAAAAAAAACAGAAAATTCAGATTCTAGAACAGTCTAACCTCTGAATCTAAAGGGGAGAAGAGAGCCAGTTTCCCAGTTCTGAATCTCATCCACCCTTCTGCTGATGCCAGTGACTTTCTGATGAGGTCTGTGGACTAGGTGTTGGAAGTTAGGGACAAGTGAGTGGTATGCACTCAGTGCTTACCTGGCACAAGGTAGGTACTTAATAAATGTTTGCTGAGTGAGGATAAAGTGTAAATCTTATCACATGACTGACAGGATTCCAGGACCCCAGCTACAGGGAATTATCAAGATGCCTGATTCTGGGCTGGAAGGGAGAAAAGCTCCTATGTATGTGGGAACTCCCTTTGCCTATTCCTGCTTCCTACTTCTTAGTGAGGAGGTGGGGTGAAACATGGACATACAACTGGCCAGAAGGCAGGGGTATCCGGATTTGGGAGCTGGCCAGCTAGATGGGCTAGGCCCGAGAGCTGCATTGCCAGGGAGCGCCACCAGAGGGCAGTGTGGGCACATGACAGGCGAGCGCCTCTCCAGACTGCGGAGCTTAGCCTTTTCCTCTTGAGGGCCACGGTAGTGAGGAGTGGGGAGAGACAAGTGGGCGTATGAGGATGCCGATGTTCAGCCACCTAAATTTACTAAGGGGCATCTTCAACCCTGAAACTTGATCTTATAACGGAGTCCTGACCCTAAACATAGACTTAGCCCTTATCAAGTTCACAGTTAAGTCCTGAATCTGATCATTGATGTAGATTAAACCCTCACACTCAATCTTGACGGAGCCTGACCCTGGTCACTGCTGAGTCTTGACCTTACTCATACACTGAGTTTGATGCTGGTCACATTCTGAGCTCTGAGTACCTGGTCCATACACAGAACTCTGATCCTGGACTGAGACTGAGGGAAGTGGCACTGAATCCTACCCTTTGTCAAAACTTGAACTCTGGCCTGGAAATAGACTGAGTCTTCATCATGGACATACACTAAGCCCTAATTGTGCTCACAGACGGAGCCTTGACCCTGATTCCAAACACTGAGCCCCAGTTCTGGAAAAGGACTAAGTCTGACCCTGATCTAAGAGTCCCGAATCTGGTCCAACCCAGACTCTGACACTAATCCATACATTGAACTCTGACCCTAGACAAAGACTGAGTTTTTATTGCAGCCACCTTGATCCCTAAAACTTGTTCTCCCAAACTTGTTTCATTGACTTAATGACCTCCCACATGGAGTTCCCACGCCAGGTCAGGCTCCAGCCCCAAAAGGAATTTCCAGGGCCACTTTTGAGAAGAGAAGAAATTCTGGGTCTTAGAAATGATCAAAAGGTTCCTGGACAGTGGAGCAGGCAGGCAGAGAGACCAGGTAAAGAAAGGCCGGTACTATACTTGATCTTAGCAGAAAGTCCCAGAAGCGATAGAAAGGCCAGTACCAGACTGCCCAGGACATAAGGGAGGGAGGACAGCTGGCCTTCTCCAGGTATCTTCAGCGCTCCAGGGCCACTGCCTGCCTTCGCACCTGGGGGCCTCCAGGCCGGAAGCCTCTTCCACCTACACTTCAGAGTCTCCAGGAACCTGGGCTAGGCTCTGCTGCTAGCTGGGCTAGGCTCCCCTAAATGTGAGGGGAAGGTGATGTTCTTGGAGAAGAGAGTGGGACCAAGCCATGGCCAGGAGGAGAAGGCCCCTCACTCTGGCCTGTCACGGGCACACCAAATGGGCAAGAAAAGTGAAACCTGCCCGGGGGGGGGGGGGGGGCACAGCTGCCTCAGGTCATCAGGGGTCTGTGGGACAGGAGCAAGGTGGTGTGTGGGTCAGGAAGCGGGACTTCCCTGAAACCCCTGTCATTCCTGGGCCTGCGTGTGTGAGGACCACACAGCCCTGGGTGGGCATGGGCGGGTGCCGTGCACACTGACCCATTTCGTTTCTGCCCTAGCCAGGCCTGGGTGCCTGGCCCCTGCTGACCAAGCTGGCCCCTGCCAGGTCCACCCCCCTCCAGCTCACCTTGGGAGGTAAGAGGGCAGGGGTGGGGGCAGAGCCAGGCAGGAGCCAGGGCGGGGGAGGGGGCTGCTGGAGTCAAAAAACGCTGACGCGGAAGACAATGAGCTCTCCGAGGCTGAGGCAACTCATTTGGTCCCGGCCACGCTTTATTAAATTCTCATAAACCTGTCAGGGGGGACAGGGCTCGCTTCAGTTTACCTCATTAGCCCGACACAATGACAGTGGGGGGGGCAGAGAGAGGGGGCAGCAAGGGGAGGCCCCAGCTCAGTGCTGAGAAGCGAGCCAGCCGGGAAGATAATTGAATTAAGTGGCTTTTGTTAATGGTTTTTAAGACTCCGAAGTGTAAATAACATTTAGGGGCTTTCTTTTAATGGGTCTGGGGTTTTAGAGACCTTGGGAGCTTAGAGGAAGCCCTGCTCACTTGGTACCTGACCCACGCCCCCACCCCAGGGAGCTTGGGAGGGGTGGGAGCTTGGGAGGGGGAGAGCCACTGGGGTGCCTCAGGTTAGGCTGCAGGCAGGGGGCCCCTGAAGGTAAGACATCTTCTGGTGGGTCTTTTCACAGAGACAGAGGGGACTGATTATGGTGGCCTGCCAGGCCTGGAATCCCACCACTAGACAAAATGGCCAGGGCTGTCTGGGGTGTGACTGGAGGCATGGCTTGTGAGTGTTCAGGAGGCCTGGCCTGCTGGGGTAGCCAGTGGTCATACTTACTGAGAAGGCAGTAAAACCAGGACCTCAGGACCATTGCTATAGCCAGCGGCCCCCAGCACAGTACGTGTGGGAAGGCTGTGAACCTGAGCTTCCAGCCTGTGAGTGAGCCAAGTGTGGGTTAGACTAGACCCTGCTTCCTGAAGGAGACTGCACTTGTGCTGATCTAGAAGGCACTGTATGGAGGGGCGGGGAGCTCACTTCTCTGGGCACACAAGGGCCTGGGCAGTGTGGAGAGGAAGCCTGGACACTGGGCAAGTTGTTTGGTAGTCCAGCACTGGCCCATCTTCTCCCTTGCTGCCAAAGTGACCAGATCCAAGAGTTGACTAGGCTGGAGGCTACATCCCAAGGAGTTGGAAGTGAGAGGGGGCGGGTTGGCCCTGGCCAGTCCACAAAGGGTTAAGGCGTTAATCGCCCTGCATGTGACAAAGGGAAGTGGGTTTTCTGATCCAGAAAGGATCAGTCCCTGGGACGCCCCATCAGGCCCTTCAGCGTGAAATTACACCCCAGCAGGGGTGCCCCCCCAACCCCCCCCCCCACATACACACACACACACAGTCCCTGCTTAGGCCTGGCACAGGATTAGGGCCTGGAGTCATCAACTTAATAGATCCCACCTCCCCTCCCTAGGCGAGATCTCCCCCACCCCCACCCCAAGAGGCAGTCCTGCCTCTAGGCTGGGGCAAGCTCTTTCCTCACTGGCCTTCCACCTGACTGTCAATCTTTCTGGTCATCTCTGGCCTTACAGTTGGTCTGGTCATTCCATCTGTCTCCTTTTCTGAACCCTGACCGCAGACCCACACTGAAGTCTAAACCCACTCCCTATTTTAGTTTCTTATAACCTTTCATCAGCACCCAAACATATTGCTTCTGTGCCGTCCTGCTTGATGTCTCCCCACTAGCAGGTGAGTGCCTTGGGTGCTGGGACCTCTCCCTCAACATTGACTCCCTGGTGCCCAGGCTGGATCTGTTCAAAGAGCATCAGCTGGCCCACGGCCCTCCCATCCACTTCACAAAGACTGGGGTATAGTCCCTAAACTCCCCACGTAGGTGTTCCCAACAGTGAGGGAGCTCAAGTGTGTGCCAGGCCAGAGCCAAGTCCTCATGGAAGCTGGGGCTGTGGTAGGGTCTCTGCTGTCAGGCCCCTCATCTCTTAAGGACACCATCAGTGAGCTAGGCCAGAAAAGAGAGAGGCAAAGGGTGCCAAAGTATGCTCAGGTGTCCTTTGGTACCAACCTGGGAAACCCTTTCACCCCGTTTCCTTGGGCCTCTTCTGGGCCTTTTGCCATACATGTCCACCGTGCTCACAGCTAGCATGGAGAGGTCCTGCAGTAGCTGAAGAAACAGCTGGTGAATATTGCAAGGAAGAACAAACTCAGCAGGACATTCCAAAACCCATGCTGTCCAAGGCAGGCAGGTAGAGACACTCTAGCCTCTACAGAGCCCCAGAAACAAACCCAGAAAAAGCCAGGAGTTGCCCAAGACCACAGAGAACGGCCACACAGGAACCGAGTTGACTTGACAAGCACAGTAGTGGTGGAACACCAACTCTGAGCCAGGCTCTGGGCCGTGCCGAGTCCTGCCCAGGCATAGGTAAGAACTGTACATGGTGGCCAAGAGTGGAAGTAAACCCCCCTCTCCTGGGGCAATCACGCAAGGCTTCCTGGAGAGGGTGGCATGCTCTGAGGAGTGACTAGCCAGAAGGAAAGCTAAGGCAGGTGGAAAAGGGCAGTGAGTGTGAGCAACCATGTCGAGTTGGGTGAGGCACTCCAGAGCCATGAATAGACAAGTTCTGTGTGCTCACCTCTCCCTTCCAGGCGAGGCCGGGCCTGATGAGGAAGTGGCAGGTTTCCGCTCAGTATGCCTGAAAGTCAAAGTGACAAGCTGCCCTGCCAGGTGATGAGTGCCCCTTCCCTGCAGGCTGGTGGGAAGGGGCTGGGGTTAGTGATGCCAGAGTGCAGGCTGACCTAGAGACCCCCAAGGAGGTCTGTCCTGTGAACCTGTAGCAGGAACGTCCAGACCACCCACTGGCCTGGGCTTCAAGTAGGTAACCCTCCACTGCACCCTTGTCACTGGCTGGAGTTTGACGGGACCCCAGGGGCTAGAATGGGAGTGGGAGATGAGGAGAGAGCCAGAAGGACACCTGGTGCCTGCTGCAGTTCTAGCCTTCAGTGTGCTGACTGTGGACCTGTGGCCCCCAGCCAGTCCTGTGGGAGGGACTTAAGGTCAAGTGTGACTTTTAAATGGGGACTGAAGCCCGAGGGGTGGCGGTGAGAGAGAGAGAGGGAGAGGGAGAGGGAGAGGGAGAGGGAGAGAGAGCTGGCAGGCAGGGTCTGAGGGAGGCTTATAATTTCTAAAAGAGCCCAAACTCCCTTTCATCTCTCCAGTGCTGTCACGTATCCACCTTAACCTAAGCTGGATTCTTCCAGGGCTTTGGGGCTCCTGCCTCCTGAGTTCTCTCCTCTGAGCCGATCTTTAAGTGGATACGTGTGCCCCACCCCCGCTGGCCAGCACTTGGACATGAAGATGAAGGCTGGATGGGGGACCTGGGAGGGACCCAGGTGCGGGGCTGCCTGGCGGGCTGCTCAGGTGTGGAGCGCAACAAAGCAGGCTTTGTGCGCTCACACTCACGCTCACACGCACCGCACACGCCCACCCAGGCTCTTTCCAAGAACGACTTGCAGCCTGGTTGCCAAGATAAAGGAGCCACCCAGCCGTCAGCCCCCAGGAGGAAATATCGCTCCTGTGGCCTTTGTTGTTCAAAGGGCTTTGTGAAATCGCCAGGCTCCTCTTGGAAAGGATCCCGGGCTGAGGTGGCGTCTCCCACAACTGGAGGCGTGGGGGGGTGGTGAGGCAGGCGGGGCCCCAAGGCCCAGCAAGGGTGGGAGCCCCAGGGGCCAAGCTTGGCGTCAGGAGTGGCATGTTAATCCTTCACTTCCATTATTAGCTCCCTCAACTCCCAGCAGACTGGGGGGAGGCAGGGATCTCCCCTTTTACAGATTGTAAAACAGAGGTTTTCCTAGCAGTTCCACAGGAGCTGATGCTAGAAATGGAAGGGCCGGGCACCAGCCACAGCCTGACTCAGCCCTGCCCCACAGGTCTGCACTCCCCTCATTGTGAGTCCCAACGCTGGCCTCCAGGGAAGCCGGTAACCCTGCCCCTGGCTCCAACTGATCCCTGACCCTACCCTGGTCCCGTTCTGAGCCCCACCAAAGGCCCCTAGCAGAGCTGTGACCCACCTCAGAGCAATCCCTGAACCGGCCTCCTGGCCCAGGCTGGAGCTCAGCCTCAGGCTGGCCCCTGATCCTATCCTCCAGAGGCCTCTCCTATTAGCAAGAATCCTGTGAGGTCAGAAACCTGCGCTTCCCATACAGGCCAGCTGCTTTAGATTTCTGTGCATGTAACTGAGTCACCTCTATTTACCTACTAACTGTATGACTGGGTCTGTTTGGGCCAGCACTTACAGTCATGTAATGATAAGCATTTATTGAACACTTACCAAATACCAGGCTTCATGCTGTGTGTAACAGATGTTGTCTCATGTTATCCTCACCAAGAACCCTCAAATAGGTGTTATCGTGTCCCCATTTTACAGATGAGAACAAGGGGCCCCGAGGTGTGCTAAAGTACTGTGTGTGTCCATCACACTCACCTGCCCGTCAGGTGGGAGGGAAGCCTCAGCTGCAGGAAGTAGAGGCATTTGGGCAGGTGGGAAAACCGAGGCCCTTCTAGGGACTCTGAGTTTCTGAAGCCACAGAAGGGCCAGGTGAGTCCGATTGAGGTAAATTGTGTGAGGGAGTGAGACCAGGTGACCAGGTACATAATTTATGGAGTTCAACATGAAATAAATGTTAAAAAAAATGAGGGCTATTGGGGCCCTCCCCGGTGGTGCAGTGGGTTAGGATGCAGCACTGTAAGCTGGCAGCAGCCGCTTCAGTGTGAGTTCGATCCCCGCCTGGGAGGTGATCCACATGGCTCAGCAGACCTCTCCTGTCTCGCCCGCTGCTCCCCTCAGCAGCGTACTTTGTCGATCTGCCTGTTCTGCTCCCCACTCTGTCTGGTGAATCCTCTCACTGCCCCTGCATCTCTGGCCTGTACCCCAGTTCTGTATGCACAAATAAATAACTCTTCAAAAAAAGAAAAAGAAGACTGTCAAGATGGCAACCTCCAGGCAACCTCCAAACTTTCCAGGGCTTGCGCCCAGGGCCCTGTGTGATGGCACAGGTCACAGGCCCATGGAGGTGACCCACAAGAGGAGGCGTGTGTGGGCTTAAGCAGCCCCTGAGAGGGATGTGTGTACTCAGGGATGTGGCTGCTAGGCCTGGGGTCTGAGTTTCACGCGGGCCTTGGGGCAAGGTCTTTGGCTGTGCAGCAGTCACGGGGCAGCTCTGGGCCCCAGCATGGCGGTATGACCAGTGGGCCCAGTACACGAAGAAGAGCTGGTCCACCCGGGCTGGGGAAGCCTGTCTGCCGGGCAAGTGGGAAGTGTCTGGGGGGGTGGAGCCAGTGTACAGGGCGGCATCTAGACAGTGTGCATCCAGCTGTGACAGACGGTGCACAGCTGGAGGGTGTGAATGGGGTGTGTACATGATTAGGACAGACGGACTGATTGTGTGTCTGAAGGGCCAGTGCAGCAGTCAGAGTGTGTGTGTGCATGGCTGTGAGTGTGCAGTGTGTGGTGTAGGGCTGATGTGAGAGAAGTTGTGCCCATTGACACCCACCTTCCCGGGGGAGGGGGGTGCTGCCCTGGTGAAAGTGTCGCTACCCCAACCCCAGCCTACCCAGCCAAGCCCCTGGGCCTTTGTGGGGCCAGGTCCCCACTCAGAGACATTCCTGCCTGCCACAGGGTGTGCAAAGCCACGGAAGCAGCCTCCTAGGCGGATGGGGTGATCCTGGGCCAGTGGTGTCAGGTTCCAGGTGCCCTGCCCTCCCTCTGCAGCCCTCTGAGGGCCTTTGTTGGAAGTTCAGACAAACTTGTCAGGGGGGCGGGCAGGAGGCAGCCTCCTAATCGGCTTTCCCAGAAAGGAGAAGAGAATAAGAGATTGGGGGGAGCAGATCTATGGGAAAAGGGGGAGGGGCAGGCCTACCAGCCCCCAAAGGGGTCCATCCCCCAGGATCGGCTAGGCAGGTGCCCCTTCATGAGGGTCCCTAAGGAGCCAGGCCCCTGGACTGAAGGCCCCTAAGAAAAGGAAGGTTGAAGCAGGAGCTTCAGCGAGCCCCCTCCCCACAACACCCCCCACCCCCGCCGGCCCCCTCTGTCCCAGCCACCCTGGATCTCTGAGCACCTACTGAGTGTGGGCAAACAGCCACCTCAGCCCCCTCCTTTCTCTCCTCCCAGCCTCCCAGGAAGCAAAGAGCATGGTTAGTAGCTTCCCATTAACAGAAGAGGAGACTGAGGACCAGAGCAGGCAAAGAGTAAGCTGTGAGCAACTTGTCCCACCTCCAACATAGAACCTTCTCTGGTACATAGTGAGTCCCATCGTCAGCTTCTACCTGTGTCATCTCTCTTAGCAACATCTCACTTAGTTCACCATGTCTCTGTTGACAACTGTGCAGGTCAGGAGCACGGATTCTGAGGTCGGCTGGGTCTATAGCTTAGTTCACCCATTAGCTGTGGTCACGGACATGCCACTTCCCTCTCTGTGCCTCAGTTTCCATTTCTATAGAGTAGGGGTAATGATAGTACCTACCTCACAGAGTCGTATAAAAATTAAGTGGTTTAATATTTGTGAAGTGCCAGCCATGGAGAAAACACTCTGCAAGCATGGAGTTAAAAAACCTTCAAGGGCCCTCCCTGGTGGCGCAGCAGGTTAAAGCACAGCACTGAGAATCTGAAGCCGCTTCCGCATGAGTTCGATTCCCACCTGCCCCGGAGGTGACCACATGGCGTGGCAGACCTCTCCTGACCCGCCCG
>NW_004567109.1:25273067-25300815 GCF_000260355.1 Condylura cristata | reverse complement strand
CTCTGTCTCTGGTGAACCCTTTCACCGCCCCTGAGCCTCTGGCCTGTACCCCAGTTCTGTAAGCACAAATAAATAAATATAAATAAATCGTTTAAAAAAAAAAACCTTCAAGTCTATTTTAGCAGTGACACAGACCCTTCTTTTGAGCCCTGATGCAATACACCCCAGCATCTTCCCTTGACTAGATTGAAATGTCCTTACACGCAGCAAATCAGACCAGCCGGAGCTCAAACTCATGCCCTGACATTTGCCCCAGCCCAGGAGTCCCCATCTACCCTCTTGACAAACCAGGCACGCCCACCCCCACCCCAGCCCTTCCCAGGCCTGGAGTCACCAGAGTACTTCAGCTTCCTAAATTGCTCAGCAGCAACCTGACCCCTGCTCCCCTCCCTTTTCCCCCAGTCTAGAAGGCAGGACAAAGCCCTCCTCCTTCCCTGAGCCTCCACCGGGCAGCAAAGGTATGGGTGGAGGACAGCAAGATTTACTAAACTGCAGGTCCTACCACCTACTCCCCCACCAGGCTTGCAGGCTCTCCTGCCCTTGGGCTTCAATCCAATCTATGGTTTCCCTTTCCATCCCGGCCCCTGACACCGTCCGTCCTCGCTGTCCTCAGAGCTGCCCAGAGGGCCCTGCACTCCGTTCACAGGGACCCCTGAGCCGTTCCTCTCCTGAGACTGCTTCGCCCTTGCTCTCCTGCTGAACACTGGGCCCAGGGGACTCAGCCCAAAAGTCTCCCTCCCTGCAGGCTGTCCTGTTCTCCCCAGGCTGAGCCTGAGAGAGCCCTGTCTGTCCTCCAGGGGTCTCTGTTTTGAACCCCAGCTTCCTTTTGAGTTGCAGTTGCTTCTAGAACAGACCCTGTTTTCCTAGCTTGTTTCTATGTACTCAGCACCCAGCCCTGGCAGGCACACAGCAGGTGCCCAGCCAGGGCCGTGGAGGACTGGAGTTGCCGCATTCCCAGGGTGCCTCACGCAAGGACAGTGTGGGCTGTGGGGCTGAGGTATGTAGGAGGCAGGGGTGGGCGAGCCATGGGGGCTGGGGGCAGACATTTGATCTGCTGGGCCCCTCCCAGGGAGGTGGAAAGGCTAGGCTAGGGGGTTGCTCCTCGCCCTAATCCTCAGTCCCCCTGGGGAGAGAGGAATGTGTCTCCTGGGGTCTGTAGCTACCAGGGGAATGAGGAGGGAAGGGCCCTCCCGGCCCCTGCAGCCTGAGGCACTGCCCCTGGAAAGCCCGGTGCTTCCCCCACCCCCCAGGAAATCCTCAGGGGATCCCCACCCACCCCATCCTGGCCCAGCTCAAACCACCCCTTCTGGCTCTTGGGCCCAGTGCAGGCATTCTGAACCCCAGGGAAGGGAGGTGGAGCCAAAGGCTGAAGCCTGAGTAAGGGAGGTCGCCTGTCATCTTTGCCTGGAAATACAGCAGTAGGGGCAGAGATTTCATAGCCAGCAACACGTTGTGTGTTTTCCCGCAGCTGATGCCTGCACACAGTCTTCACCTCCCTCTCTGCCCTGCTCACGCACCAGTGCGCAAACACTAAAGTATGAATCCGTGGCACAGCACTCACGCCTATAGACACACAGGTGCCGGCTCCACAGGTCTGAGGGGCCTGCTTAAATCTTGAATCCATTCTGCCTCCCCCAGCAGGCACCCTCCTGTCATCTTCCCTGGCTCATCTCTGCGGAAAGAGCGCTCACTTCCTCCGCAGTCATCTGTCCTCCCTGGGCCCACCTGTCCTACAGACTACCCGAGTACCCCAGGTTCCCCTGCTCTTGTGCTGGGGTGAGGACCCAGCAGTACACATAAGAGGACCCTCCCCTCCCAGGCCTGGCTGCTCCCTAAGACTTCTCTGAAGGGGCTGTGGAGGAGGGGGGCTGGTGCCCCAGTGGCCAGTGGTGAGGCCTGCCTCCCCATCCTCATCCTGCACTGGACGGGAGACCCTGCCCACTCAGGCCACCGCAGGCGCCTCCTGAATGAATCTGGACCCAAGGCTGTGCTGCCAGATTCTCTTTTATTAGTCAAGTAGGACAAGGAACAGGTCACAACGTCACAGAAAGTCAAACAGACAGATACACGGGACAGTGTCATGCTGCACTACACGGGGGGAGGAGGGAGAAGGGCTTGAGTCTTGTTTTCCCAACTAACAGAATAAATAAATACGGTACACAGTGTTTTTGCCACAGGCTGGCATGACCTCTAAGCACAAATGGTCACAAAACAGCTGGTTTGGAAAGCAGTGTATACAGGCCACTGGCCAGTGGCAGGGGAGGGCCCGGCCCCTGGACTGTGCTCTGGGGAAGTGAGGGAGCAGGGAGTGGATACCTCAAGTAAGAGGGAAGCGTGAGGAATGATGGACAGGACATTCAGAGCCTTGACTCCGCCCTTAAGGCCAGTGAGAGTGGGAGGGTTTCAGCTTCAGTCTTAGGTGCAGAGGTCACTCCGAGTAGAGGTCCCCCTCCCCTGACTCCTGGAGAAGAAGCTGGTGCCACCTAGAGATACACACTCCTCTTGCCCCCCTGGCCACTTGCAGTAACAGGCTGGTCCGCAAACCAGGCTGAGGTCTGCCTCGGGGCAAGGGCCAAGTCCCCTCTGCCTTCCCTGGCTTGTGGGATGGGGACAATTGAAGGAGGAAGTGTTGACAAAGATCTGGCTTGAGTCTGCGGTGGCACCACTCTGCCAGGACACAGGAGGTCAGGGAGTCTTCTGAGGAGCGGTGATGTCTAGCCCCGCTGAACTCCAAGACTAGGGTAGACATTTGCATCCAGGGACAGGCAAAAGCTTCAGTGTCTGTGCCCAGTCAAGACATTTTTGTTTCAGAAACAAACCTTCCTGGAGCTGATTCTAGAGGAAAACCAAAAATCCCTCTGTCTCCTAGAGTCTGGGCACCGCCCCATCCCCATGCCTGCCTTCCTTGGATGCTCCAGTGACTGGATTCACCTTCCAAACGCCAGATTCCAGATCCTGGCTCCACTGACCTCCCCGTTGAGAAAGCCTTACTGTCTTGGGTGTGCGCCACGTGGGGGTGCATCTTCCATGCGGATGCAGAGACCATAGCCCCACCTCTCCTGCAGCCAACAACCCTTCCCCACCACCTTCTGTTGCTTCATTCACCCAGCTTTCCTGACCCAGACTACCAGTCCCCTCACTGTTCCTATCCAGAGCACTTTCCATCTGCCCCAGCCCAGATAGAACCCCAAGGACGATGGGTATTGACTGTTGTACAGCAATTCTACTGAGGCACCCACAGATACACACCCCACCCTCACTCCCACCACAGCCATCTTTCCAGGGAAGAAGAGACAAGCCTCTGGCATCCAGTCTGCAAATGCAGTTTCTCTCCACAGGGGGTGGCGGAGTCTGTGCTGAGCCACAATGGGACAGGGCTCAGGATCCATCCCTTGTCCTGTCCTGGGCCCCAAAACTATGGGAAGGAGGTGATGTGAGAAGAGGCTGGCACTGGAACTCAAGAAAAGCAGGATCAAACCCAAACTGTCTCCATGAGAAGGGCCCCATTAAGCTTATCGAGACTCTGGGGCCCCAGAGACGATGACCACCTTGTCTTCTGCAGAGGACAGAGCACACCTGTTGCTCCACAGCAGGCAGCTAATGACTTCTGCCCTGTGCTCCCAGACATGCAGAGTGTAGAGCTGGTGGGACGTCACAGGTGAGCTAATCCGAACGTTTAGAGAGGCCGAGAGAGGCTGCAGGCTGGGCCAAGGTCACATGGCTTTGACAGCGAGCTAGCAGAGCTGTGTTCCTAGCCATGAACAGGAACGCTCCTTTCCGTGCCATGACTAGCTGGACAGAAGCCCAACAGAAGCCTGAGACCACACACCGCTGTGGGCTTGCATTCCCTGTGATGAGGAGCCAGCCTTCGGCCTTCCTTCCTGGCCCCTGCCGTGGGCACCGACTGCTGAAATGGGAGGCTGGGCCCGGGAGAAAGGACCGGAGCCACTGCTCTGAAGACACCACTCTCTGAAAGCAGCTCTAGGCAGGGGACCCCACCAGTGGGGTCTACGCCCGGGCCCGTCCTGGATGGACACGGCCCCTGGGACAGAGGTCTCACAGGCAGGGATGCTGCCGCTCCAGCCGCACGCCTGCCTCCACCCCCCTCCTCAGTCCTGAGAAGGGGTGGGGGGGCACTCAATGCTGACCAGGCCCTTTTAGATGGCAGGCCCCAGGCAGAGAGCTGGCCCCAGGCACAAGGCCGATGCCACCTCCTGCCTGCAGCTCGTGACTCCAGGGCCTCCGGCTGGGGCCTCGGGGGCCTCGTCACCTCTATCAGAGATGGAAAGGAACAGTTTCCTAGAAAGGGAAACAGAGGCCGGCGGGGGCAGGTGCGGGGCAGCAGAGGGAGAGGAGGGAAAGGAAGAAGCAAAATTACTAAAACTAAAAGCACATCCCCAACAGGACCTAGCGTGGGAACTGACAACACCAACAGTCAGCACCAAAGAGAGAAAACCGGAGCAGGGGGAAGACCGGGATGGGGAGAAAGGCTGGGCACAGGGCAGTTGCAGGGAGAGGGAGGTCGGGAAGATGAAAGGCGAGAGCAGAGCCAGCAAGAGAGAGAGCAGGAAGGCCAGCATCCGGGAAGGGGAAGGGGCGAGGTGCAGGGAGGCAGGGGTGGCGGAGATGGGGGGGAGTGGGACAGGGCCTGGGGCAGCCAGGGCCTGAAAATATAGCTTTATATATTTATATTTATATCTCACATTTCACACATCCACTTACTAGGGGGTTGAAGGGGAGCGAGGCTGGGCAGGAAGAGGCGACAGACACTGAGGTAGGGGCTAGAAGGAGAGCTCACGGCCCGCCTCTCAGCTCCTCCCCATGCGGCCTCCAAGCAGGGCCATGCAGAGGGTGTGGGTGTGGACACCCCACCGGGGGCTGGGGCGCTGGGGGCGGGGCCAGGGAGAGCACTGGTGCCCAGGACCCCTGGGCTCACAGAGGTAACTACTCCTGGAGAGCCCTTCAGGGGTAACCGTAGGGCTGGGGGGGCCGCCGCTCCCCGGGCCAGGTGAGAGGCCAGCAGTCAGTTGGGCAGCGTATCAAGTCCCAGGGAGGCCGCGTGCTGCTTGGCCCGAAGCCGCAGGTTCTCGATGCTCGTGGTTTTACTGTTCAGGGCAGCCGAGGCAGGTGCCAGGCCGGCCGGGGGTGCGGGCAGCAGTGGGGACCCCCACACGCCCTGGTGGGCAGCAGCAGCTGCAGACAGGGACTGGTAGTAGGACTGGCAGTGCAGTGAGCCGAGCGGGGCCATGTTGACGCCCAGGTAGGGCACTGCAGCGGCAGCCGCGGCGGCAGCCGGGGCCGGACCCCCCACCTCGAAGGATGAATAGTGCACCAGGTTGTTGGTGGCCGCCATGTGCTGGCGGAATTGCTCCTGCAGGCGGAAGAGGCTCAGCGGAGATGAGGAGTAGGAGTGGGAGGGGCCCAGGAGGCCGCCCCCAGGGGCTGCAGGAGCCAGAGCCAGGCTGCCTGGGGAATCTGCAAGCAGAGAACCAAGAACTCAAGACCAGGGCATCTGGCTGCACCTGTCTGCCTCCCCTCAGCCTTCCCGCCCCTTGGTGCTGCGACAAGACAAGCTTCGGCTAACATCCCCTGAAGCACCTGTCATCATCCTGGGAGGGGAGGGCCCAGACTGCCTGCGGGAGCCCAAGGAACCTGCAAGGCCCCAAGCCTGGCTTCCTGGGGAGACTCCGTTCCTTTCCAAGGGCCTCAGCTTCCCCTCTCCGTGCGGCAGCCATTCCCTTCCAGCTCTCACGCATAGCCAGCCCCTCCCGGCGCAAGTCCAGAGTTTGTATCTGAGCTACACGGCATGCCAGGTCGCCATCCCTTCAAGACACGACTCCAAGTCTCTGCTACCTGGCACCCTATGTGCGCCGCTATGTCTGCAAAATACTGCGATGTTTCCATGCTGGCTGCACAACTTTTGCCCTGAACTCCTTGAGGACCCCTCCCTGCCACCAGCCTCTCCTGAGAATACACTAGATTCCCAGGAGTTAGTGAGCAAAGGGTCAACATCTGGCGCAGGCCTGCTGTGGCCGGCCCGCGTGCCATGTGTGGCAGGCTCCAAGCACCTCGTATACCCAGTCCCGGTCGGCCCTGACTCCCGCCCCAGGCCGGGCCCTGCCCAGCCCACGTCTCCCACCTCACCTGCCTTAGGGCTGCCCCTCTTGCAGCCCAGTCCCTTGACCTCAGTCCCAGGGCTCTTCTCCGCTTTGGGATCCTCGGCCCCTGCCCGGGGGTCCTCCTCCCGATCAGGCTGGTCCTCGGGGGCTGACTCGCTGGCCGACTGCTCAGACAGGCTCAGGTGGAGTTCAGCAGGGGGGTCGCCAGTGGGCAGGCTGGGGGGCTGGTCCGTCTCCAGTGGGGTGTCGGAGCTTGGGGTCTCGGTCTTGCCTTCCCCATGGGAGCCCTCGGCCTCCTTCTGCTTCTGGAGCTGCTCTTTCTGCAGGCTGCGCTGCTTCTTCCGGAACTTGGCCCTGCGGTTCTTGAACCACACCTGCAGATAGGGAGAGGAGCAGCAGGAGGTGGGAAGGGAAGAAGAGTTGTCGGTGTCGGGCAGGGAAGACATGTGCAAGATGGCATGGCCCGCCCCTAGCAAGCACCCACACTCAACCCCTTCCCAAAGCCCCTCCTCTCACTTCGAGGAACACCAGCTGCAGTCTGACCCCAGCAAAGCAACATGGCTCCCCTGCCACAGGGAGCCGGCCACGGGGAGCCTGCCACGGGGAGCCGGCCACGGAGAGCCGGCCACGGGGAGCCTGCCATCGGGCTGTGCTTGTCGGCAGACTCTGTTGGAGCAGCTGGGTCTTACCTGCACGCGGGCCTCAGGCAGGTTGGTGCACATGGCCAGCCTCTCTCGCATCACTACATCCGGATAGTGAGTCTTCTGGAAGGTCTTTTCCAAGGCCTCCAGCTGCTGAGCCGTGAACGCTGTGCGGCTGCGGCGCTGTTTGCGGTGCTGGGAGCCATAGCGGGCCTCCAAGATGATGTCTTGAAATGTACAGCCGTTGGAGGACAAGCAGAGGGCCCATTTAACTATGGGAACTCGCTTTTGAATCATACCCTGCTCGGACCCACTCCAGACACCCAGGCTTGCACCAGAGCTGGACAATGGCCCTTTCCCTTAAAAATCACCCACCCCTGTCCACATGACTGAGTTCAAGATCGCTCCATCCCATTCCTCACTGCCAGCGATCCAGAAATGGAGCTCATCTCCGTGTCCCCTGTCAGAAGTGTGACTGAGGGGCGCTCCTTTATTCGGCGTGGGGGTGGGTGAGCAGATACTGCCCTAAGAAGCCTCAAAGTCCTAGGATACCATGAGCGTAGTATCCTGTAGAGAGGCCAGGAATCTGTAAAGGCACGTCACAACGTTTTAATACCCTCCAGCCCCCAGCATCTGGTATGAACAGGGTCCTGGCCTCTGAGCACAAGGAGCCAGGCTGTGAGCCGCTCCTCAACGGCAGTCTAGTTAGGAGAGGTCTGACTGGGCAGACAGCATCCACTGGCACTTGGTTCTCTGTCCTCTTGGTATGAACCTCACCATCCCCCTGGCCTGGGAGCCCCTGAGGCAGGACCTGAGGCTCCTGCTCTTACGTCTCCTCAACAGAAAGCCTGGCTCTGGCAGGGCCCTCAGAGCACAGGAGAGACTGGTTGCATCCAGTCTTAACCTCTTCTGGGTGTTTCCTCTAGGAGAGAAGGACAGAGACCAGGTGCTAACTACCAGGGCTTACTGGGAAGACAGACTGACCGCAGGACTCCAGCCCACGCTGGCCACACGGAAACCACTCAAGATAGATGTCTGCCAAAGGCTGGTGTCTCGCCTCCAGCCCTTCTGCTTGACCAACGCTGGAGGATGGACCCTGTGCTCACTCCTGCCATCACCCGGAAGTGGTTCCTGGGCTTCCTGCCTTGCTCCAGGCTCCCTGTAACCCACCCCTACGCTCCAGGCCCCTGCAACCCGCCCCTGCGTTCCAGGGGTGGGGACTCATCCACCACACTTCAAATGTGGAAGAAGATGGGAACCGTTGTCCAGGAAGCCACAGGCTCTGGGCTGTTCCTTCTGCAGTTTAAAGAGGAAACCTCCAGGAGTCCCTCATAAACCAGGGCTAATTCCAGCCCAGACTGAGCCCTGAGCCTCTGCTGGTCACCCTGCGGCTGGGCACCTGGGTCTAAAGGAATGGGGACCCCCTCTGTTGGCTGAACCCTGTTCAGGGGAACAACCACTCAATATCCTACTACAGGGACTGCAGCTGTGTGTGCCACCAGCAAGACCCCCTTTGTGTGGAAGTCCTCCATGCAAAGGTCTGGAGCCCACCACCCTCCTCCTTAAGGATTAGAGAACTGAGGGGGGGTGGGGGAGATATGAAATATGACAGTTCCTCTGCCCCCACCAGCCAAGGGGAGACTCCTCCCTGACTCTTCCTGTCTGGGTCCTGGAACACGATGTCACTAGCAGGCCGGGCTGAGGGGACGCACTCCAAACTGGGGAGAAGCCAGAACAGCCAGAGCCAGACAGGAATGTACACATTCTCTCAGTGGAGACAGACGTCCCCATGTTGAACTACAGCTGGTTTGGCCAACGGCTCCATTTTACCCACTGAGCTCTGCCCAGAGGACTGGCAAGTCTAAAGGGGTAGTGTGGACCCCCACCTCCATGGCACATCAGCCCACTACCCACACAGGTCCTCATTCCCCATCCCAGATCTGTGCCTTAGCTCACGCTGTCCCCTTTCTGCCATGTCTTGTAAGGTCTGGCCCTACAGCAGGCCTCCAGGAAGCCCTCCTGACCACACTGCGCAGCGCTGAGCTGCCCATCTGACCCGATTACATTCTCCTTGCCATGGCCTCAGATGTGTCTGTGGCAGCTGGTCTATCTGGGGGTTTTGTGAAGTCCTTTGAGGACCACCTGGTACCGGGCTGGGCCCCCATGGACTCACCAGCTGCTCAAAGTTTGGCCTGGGCAGGATGGGGGAGGTGGCATCATCTCCCAGGAAATCACTCCCCACTGTCAAATCCTTGCCATGCACACTGAGTCAGGAGGGGACTAGTCAGTTGAACCAGGAGTGGGGCCAGGCTACCGCTCCCTCCTGGGACTTGGAGCACCTGCCAGTCTCTGCCGAATCCATTGCATGTTATCTCAGATAACTCCCCAGCCATCTGATGTGCTGGGCACTGCCCCTGTCCTGTTTACAAAGAGGGAAACTAAGGCTCAGAGAAGAGAATACGCAGATCCTACAATGGCTTGGAGTCTGATTTCTAAGCCCGTATTTTGAGTCATACTGTTACATCTAATCCATACCCCACCCCCACCTGGGTTTAGCCTTTCTGGGCCTGTCTCCTCGCCCATGCAATGAAGACGGCATGGGTGGAATGGCTGAGGCACATGGAGAGGGAGCCTAACACAGTGCCTGGCAAACAACTGGCCATGGAGACACATGAGCTATTGTTATTTAGATGACTCCCGGTGCCTGAAATAGTCTCACTGGGCATGACAGCCCTCTTCTAGCTTTAGTACTCTGGATGACTCTCTTCTCTTCCTACCTCAATTTCATCTGTGAGGTTGGCTAGTGAATCCCACCTCACAGGGTTGTCCCTGGGACAGGAAGACACAGGGCCACCTCCCATGCCCGACATGGGACTGATAGGACAGTCCCCATTTTGAATTGACATCTTCCTGTGGCTGAGTGATCCAGGCCTTTCTGAGCCTCCCAGAGAAACTTGCCGGGTGTCCTCCCTCCCCCCTCTTCATCTTTCAGAGTCTCCTCCCCAGACTCCCATTCCCCAGTCCTGTCCCCCAGTCCCGTCCCCAGGGCCCTTACCAGCCAGGCGCTCAGCCAGCGTAAGTGCATGCACCGAGGGCCGGTAGTCAGGGGCGTGCTGGGCCTGCTGGGCCGCCTGCTGGTGCAGGTTGTACATGGCACTGAGCGAGTTCATGGCGTGCAGAGAGTAGCCGTTCACCCCATAGTGCTGCATCGTGGCATGCGCCTGCAGACAGGGAGAAGGAGAGGGGGCGTGAGGCGAGCGCCATGCCCGACCGACCCGGGAGACACCATCCTCAGCCCAGGCCTCGGATGCCAACCTCAGCCCCGAGTTTCGGCCTCCCCATCAGAATGGGTCCTGTGTCACCCATGGCTAAGAGAGGGGGCTCCTGCCTCATGTACCCATTCGCCCACTCACTCATGACTCCACAGCACGAATCTCTGGGCTCTCAAATCAGACTACCGGGGCTGGAATCTTAACCAGCTTTGTGGCTGGGCAAGTCATTGAACTTGTCCCTCAGTTTCTCCATTTGCAAAATGGGATTTATAATAGCACATAACTCATGGGATTGTTGCAAGGATTAAGAGAAGCTTGTATAAGAGGGCTGGCGCACAGTGTGTGTTCAACAACATTAGTCATCATTCAACTCATGAGTGCTATGGTGACAGGAGAATTGTGGGGGCTACAAACGAGGGGAGAAATGAAATACTGTGCAAAAATGAACAATGTAAAACAATTTTAAATAAAATTTTAAAATACGGCCCGCCCTGGTGGCTCAGCGGTTTAAAGCACTGCACTAAGAAGCTTAAGCCAATTCCGCATGAGTTCGATCCCCACCTGCCCCGGAGGAGATCCAAAGGGCAGGGCAGACCACGCCTGGCCCGCCCGCTGCTCCCCGCAGCATTGTGCTTTGTTCTTCTTCTTGTTCTTCTCCCTTCTTTGTCTCTGGTGAATCCTCTCACCCTCCACATCTCTGGCCTGTACCCCAGTTCTATACGAATAAATAAATAAATCTTTAAAAAATTTTTAATTAAAATAAAAAAATAATATATTCATCATTGTGATTTACTCATATTTGAGGCTCTAAGCACCTCATCAGTTCATCACTCAGACGCTTGCATTTCATCCTCACAAATACCCGTGCGGGGTCAAGTCCAGAGCAGGACTGAAGACACTTAAGTGTTCAAGCTGATGAGACTGTGAACTAAAATCTTAAGATGCTGCACAGAGAGATGAGAACCCGGCTCTGACAGCTACTAATCTGCAGCCATGACCTCCTCCTAGTCTGACATGTTCCCAAGAAGCAGGCAGGCTGCGAGCAACGAGCCCCATCTACAGATGAGGGTGCCGAGGCTTAAGGAAGGAGCGGTGGGGTGCTGAGGTCACGCTGCCAAGCCACGACCTGCCCTGCCCCACTGTGCTCATTTCCTGGGGGGCCACTTGTCAGAGAGCACGTCCCTCCTGCTGAGATGGCTCAGCTGAGCACAGGCTGCCAAGGCCCCATCAGCCCAGGGCTCCCCAGACACTCTCACGCCTGGCCTGAGCGCCGGCCCTGCATGAGTCCAAGATACCATTTCTGGAATGTGATTCAATGTCCGCGGGCTCCCAAAGGCACACCAGTGTGTCCTACTCCCTGGCAGGAAACAGGGGTGGAGGGAAGCAATGGCAGGTCCATCTGCCAAAAGGGAAAATGTGCCTGGTGTTCCAGCTCCCCACCCTCACTGATACAGACACAGCTATGAATAACCACAGCATCCACTGTGCACCTGCACACACACACACACAGGCAAGCGCGCACGAGTTTCACCAGCAGCCACATACACAGCCAATACCAGCAAGGCTTTCTCAGAAGCTGTCACGTTCACTACAAACTCAGCACTATTCACAAACCCACTGTCATCATTCCCACAGTTCCTCACACAGACATCCTCACAGATATCTATCCAGGCAGGAAATGTATCTACATGCTAATATTACAGCCACACACATTCATTACACATATTTGTTCCACGAATATTTACTAAGCACCGACCAACTGAGTAACAAAGTCTCTGCCTATGCGGAATGTATATCCCGGGGGAAGAGGGCTGTAGAACAACAAGTAAATATATGTAATCGCGTCCATCCGACAGGAGTAAGTGCTCTGAAGAAAAAGAAGGCTGAGGCAGAGGAATGCCAAGAGTCAAAAGGCAGATCACCTGAGAGCATGTGGTCCACAAGGGCCCCCTGATATGGAAGCACCGAGAGAAGGTGTTTCAGGTGAAAGGACAGCAGGGACAAAGGACCTGAGACATGAAGACACCTGGTACGTGCTATACAGTGGCAAGAAAGCCAGGGTGGCTGCAGCACAGAATGGGGGAGGGGATGAGCATGGAAGAGAGGAGGGGTCAGCCCTGATGGCCCATTGAAAGGAGCTTTAATTTTATGCTGAGTATGGAAGGGAAGCTCCTGGGGAGTTTTGAAAAGGGGGTAACATGATACAATTTGTGGCTAAAAGTGGACTTTGGCTGCTGTATGGGGAAAGCAGGATCAAGACACAAAGCCGAGACCAGGCTACTGCAAGTCTGGGCCAGTGGCCAGGTCCTCGCACCAGGGCCTTGACGGCAGAGCTAAGACAGGTGAAACTCCCTGGCGGTAGAGCTGACAGGACCGCGATGGGTGAGTTGTCAGAGGGGAAGAAAAGAAGGCAAAGAAGCAGGATCCAAGTGTTTGGCTTGAGCAACTGAGTCAAGATGGGTCTCTTCCTGAGTCTGGTGCACTGGGACAACTGGGAGGGTGGATTTTGGGGGACATGACAGGTGTGAAATCTGATGGAATTTCCAAGTGAGAAGGTGCATTAGCATTTGCATATGAATTGGGGGGTGAGGGCTGGATTTAAAGATTTCTGAGTCAACACTCCCACACATAACACCTGCCAGCCAGCATCACTCGCTTATAGAAGTCCATTCCACGCACTATCACCACAACCCAAGGCAGAGACCTAAGGGAAAAGAAGAAAGAGCGAATCGAGTTGAATCATCTTTGTATCCAAATCTACGACAAGCTAAGCTAAAGACAGACCACAAACCCTGGAAAACCCTTATCACTCATGACACAGCAAAACTGATAAAAATAAATAACAATCAAAAAAAGGGAAGCTAAAATACATTAAGAGCCTTCAAACAGAAACAAAATAATGAGCACCTTAATAAAAGATGGGCCAAGGAAAGGAAGAGACAACTTATTAAGGACAAAATATAAATAACCACTATCCGATGACAAAAATCTCAGTTTTACTTGTAACTCAAGAAATAAAAATAGAGGTGATTAGATATCATTTTTCACCAGTCAGATCAGCAAATATTGGAATGTGAAGAATTACGACCCCAGGTTCTCTAGGGCAATAAGAAATGGTCCTTCCCCTGCCTTGCTGACGAAGAAGTCTTTATTCCTTTAGAGAAAGCATCATTTCTAAAAATGTAGCCTTAGTAGGCAGAAAAATGCATACAGAAATATTTACCACAGGTGTGCTTGTGACAGCAAGCAACCAGAAACCTCACTGTCCATCGAGGAGAGAGGATTACTTTGGGAAATGAGGGGACAGTTGTGCCCGAAGTGGAAGGCAGGTGACAGTTTAAAACAAGGGTGTGTATCTGCATGTGCTGATGCAGAAGAAATAGGGATGCTTGATGTGATCCCATTTTTGTAATGTATGTATAAATATGCATAGGGAAAAAAGGCTGGAAGGTGATACCTTGAAATGTTAACAGAGGTTATCTCTGAGAGATGGCAGATTGGATTACAGGCGATTTTCACATTTGTAGTTGTTCTGCCTTTTTTGAGGGCAGGGGTGAGGAGGGTTATCTGGTGCTTCACAAGCTCCAGGTGGGGAGGAGAGAAACAGTTCAGAAGTAATTTTATCCCTCCCCTCCCCCCTCCCTGCCAGGCTGCAAGCCCCTCCCCAACCAAACTCAGGGGGGTTGTTGCTTTAAAACTCTCTGCTGTTAATGTGGTAAGTGGCATTTTAATTGACTTAATTATTGCTGATCTCACAGTTTTTGATGCACAACAAGTCTATTAACTGAAGCCAGGAGGGGGACCTCTCTCAGCTGACCGACAACTGCCTCAAGTCACCGCCCTCTGAAGTTCTCTAAGATGGCCCCAGTCTGTCCACCACTCCAGCCCAGTGCCCTTCTCCTTCCATGCACCCAGAAATACCAGACCACCCTCCACTTTGCTCCTACTGGACCCTCCATCTGAAACACTATTACTCTTCACCTGATAATTCCTCCCTCTCTATCAAGGTCTAGCTCAACTGACACCTCTGAAATGGGGCCTCCCCCCAACTACCCCTAAAAAGGCATCTCCCCCTTTGCCAGGGACCAGGTCAGGTGATGGAAATGATAGGGACTGCAGCCAGGATCACGAAGATAATAATAATAGCTGTCACTTACTGAACACACTCTCTGAGCCAGATACCATGCAAAGGACCTCCTCTGCTTTTCCTTAATTCTAGCACCTGCATCAGGATAGTGTGATGGCCCTTCTACGTCCCCACCCCCACTAGACTAAACTCCTTGGAGCAGAAAGTGAACCCCATGCATTTCTGGACTCCCTAGCCCAGACCAAATCACAGGACCTCGCACAGAGCTCAGGAGATGAAAGTTGGACAAATGAAGTAACAATAACTATTTGTTAAGTGTCTCCGAGACATTTCCATCGACCCTCCTGCCGTCCTAGATGTGAAAACTATCATCTTCCCCATCTTATGGATGTGGAAGTGGAAGATGAGAAACCTGAATCATTTGTTAAAGGTCACGCAGCTAGGAAGTGGTGGAACAGGTTTCCACAAGGGAAGGTCTCCCCAGCAGCTAGTCTCCTAAACCCAGACACATGCCGGCTCACCCAGCCTGGTCCATTCTCTGCCTTCTGGCATTTCTGACTGAATCCCAGGCAATAGGAGGACAGCAAAGACGAATGCACATCCCACTCTGTCACCCATACATGCTGGTATGCACACGTGTGAGCTCTGTGTGTGCGTGCTACAGTGTGGGGGGTGAGGCTGTGTGGGAGCCTGAATCTTCCCAGCTGAACTCTTCTCTCCCCAGCTCTTCTGTCACTTCTCATGCTCTGGCCACTCCAGGTGGACATCAGTGTCCCAGCTCTCCTGTGAGGCCACAGAGGCAGGGCCCTTGTCTGTGGTGTTTACCATCAAGCTGCACCCATGTGGCACCAACGTCACATGTCCACCCCTCACCCTAATATTCATGTGCAGCCCTAGGTGTGCGGCCCCACGGCAGCCAGTCACAGCTGTGTGTGCGTCTATGTTTGTGTGGATATCTGTGATTATTTGTATGTCTCTGTGGAGGTGCCTATCTGTGGGCCTGTGTGTGTATGAGAGAGAGAGACCGGAGGAACACATGATATACTGTACCCTCAGAAATCATATGGCTCAGAATAGGTTTTGAGAGAGAACAAGAGGGAAATACAAGAAAGAGAAAGAAGGAAAAGGGGGAAAGAAAAATGAACTAGAATAAATGCAGAGGTAGAAAAACAGATCCACAGGGAGGACAGAAATATAAGTTGTCACTCATTTTTTGTTTTTGCAACGATTAGCACAAAGCCCAGCACACAGACAATATTAAATAATAAATTAAATGGTAAATATTAAATGCTGAGTAGGTAAGAAGAGCCACTGGCTGAGGGATGGCGAGGGAGGCCAGGCCAGCACAACCCAGGATGGTCCCTGGGGAGGAAACGTCACTCAGAACCAGGCCCAGTCCCCTGCTATGTCTAGCACCACAGTGTGGGTGTGCGGAAGACTTGGCCAGCGGCCTTTTCCACCAACTGGAGCAGCTGAGACCTACTCCCCAGGGGTCCTCAGTCGTATCTGGCATAGGGAACCCCATCCACATGCAGTCCAGAGGGCCGCAGGGCCCAGGGGGAGGCCAAGAGCCGCCAGAATGGAGTCCCAGGGCCTGCAGGAGCCTCCAAACAGGGCCCTGCACTGCCGGCCCCAGGCCGGGCCCTGCGTGGGCTCAGCCCACTGCACACTCCAAACAGAATCAATTATATATTTAAAAGGTGCCGCCCTGCAATTCCTGGCGAGCCAGGAGAGCCATCCATCATGGTGCGGCCGCGTTTCACAAGCTGTCGAATTGTGCTTACATTGGTTAAAAGAATCTTTATATTTCATTAAGCAAGCAGATCGGCGGATCTCCCGCCACAGGCGCCATATAGATGGCTTTAATTTTCCAAATCTGCAAATGCATCCGTTATGTCCCCGCGTCGCTGCTGGCTGCGGCCTAATGCCCAGCCAATCGAAGAATCAAGCAGAATTTTATTAGGGGGCATTTTTTATAAATTAACAGCAGCACTGCTAGGAAAGCGCACGTGAGGCGTCTTTGATTAAAAGGAAAGTGGCCCCTTCCTCAGCCACGCCCTGCCCGGCCACCATCAGCCTGCCCGCCCCATCTCTCTTCAACTCTCCCTCTCTTTTCCTCAACTTTTAACTGTCCTTTCGTTTCTTCTCGTTTGCACAGCCAAAGGGCAACAAGGCAGACTAACTTTATTTAAAGAGAAAGCTGAAGGGGAGGAAGCCACCTTCTATGAGTGACTTGCTCCCCGGGTTCCAAGCCCCCTCAGGCACTTTGTCCCAATCTCAAGGACAGCCACCCTTTACTGCACATTACCAGGAGTGGATCCCTCTTCCACCCTAGCAAGCTTCACTGCCGCCCTTCTAGGAAGGAATCGCAAATCCCTTGCATGAGTGAGAAAACAGACTCAGGAAGGAAGTAGTCACCTGCCCGAGACCAACAGTTAGTAACTGAGACCAACAGTTAGTAACTGGTAGGGGAAGGGCAGGACCCCAGGTCAAGAGGATCTACTTGACGTTGGTTGCCCCTGTGGCCAAGAGACAGGCCTGGTGCAAGAGGGGGCGAGAGCTGCGGCCATGACTTCCAAGGAAAATGTGCTGCCCCCTCACGTCCTGCAGGCTTCCTGGTGGCTCTCTGGTGCAAGAGATCCTTGCAGCCCTCTGTTCTGCTTAGCAATTTGGACAGCCAAGGGACTTTCCCTCAACAGGTAGAACAGGCATACGTGAACCCAAAGCACCAGCCCAGGATGCCACCCCAACCCCAGGGTGCTGTGTGATCTTGGCAAGTCCCGAATCAATACGGACCCCACAACTGTCTCCAGAGGGAGAGATCTCTTGGCTCTAAGAACTGTGTGAGCTAGAGCTGATTAGCCCCCTCAGGGAAAAGGAGGAGCGATTCCTCTGTGTGTGTGTGTGTGTGTGTGTGTGTGTGTGTTTTGAGGGAGAAACATACAAAATGCTCCAAAAGTCTTCCATTTCTAAGCTAGAGGGTCCAAGATTTTAGGGAAAGCTCTGTGCTGGCCCATGTCAGATAATCAACGTTGGGAACATTATTGATTTTTTATTTCAACTCTGAGAGGGGCTCTGTTATTATTTCTACTGTACAAAGGAGGAATTAGGCTCAAAGAGGGCGAATCGACCGAGCAAATATGTTTGGAAATTAGGAAGGCTGAGCCCCCATCTTGATGTGTACACCGACTCCCACATATGTCTTTGGTGCTGAGTAGCCAGGAATCAGCAGTGTCTGTGATGGAAGGGGTTGCCAAGCCGCCTGCCCTCCCCTGGCCAGCCACCCTGCAGGCAGACTTGAGACAAAGCTAACCCCACCTGCTTCTGCTCAGATGCTATTCATTTTATGAAGATTCCAAGAGCACCAGACCCATTCTCAGGTCACTGCAGAACCTCCAAGTTCCTCAGGTCTCTACTCTCAGCATCTGGCATTCAAAGGTGCAGAAAGCTCAAGAAGCAGCCTCTTCCCTTGCCAGGGGCCAGATTTCCCTCAGGCACTTCCCCCATTGAGGGGGGTGAGCCAGGGCACCAACAATTCAGTGATTCAATGTGGTGAACAAGGTCATAGGGACAAGGACACATTCTAAAGCCATACATGTCATCGTTCATTTCTGCACTAGTAGGAGCTGAGAGACCTAGAGTACGTCCACTTCTCTCAAACCCTCCCCTCTGGATTGCCAACTTCTGCCCCATTGTACTTCTAAACCCATCTCCATCTCCCCTAAGGAACCCATGTCTCAAAACAGTTGCCTGTGATCCCTTCAAAGCCAAATTTCTTTAAAAATACAATGTCCAAATTCACCTCACTTGCCCCCCCCTTGCTTGCTCTTCAAAGTCACTCTCTCTGCCTCCCCCTCTAGGAAAGCTGTCCCTTCCCCCTTCACCTGGAGAGCTCCTGCTCCCTGTCACCAGGCTGGGGCACCCAGTCCTCCAGGAAGCTGCACTGACACCCAGGTGACTTCTTTGCTCTCGAACCATAGCATTACCTCACCACATTGTAGATGCCAGTTTGCCTGCCCTTCCCCAGAGATACAGAAATGATTTTATGGTTTTCCAGATAGAGACCTGACAGGCAGCATCTCAGTCAATTCTCACAACCTCAAAAATCCCATTTGATAAATTAAAATCCAAAGTTAAAATCACTTGTGGCACAGGGGGTAAAAGTACAGCACTGTGAAGCTGTGCTCAGCCACACCCTGGCCAAGGAGGTGACCCACACAGCAGCAACAGACCTCTCCTGCCTGACTGCTGCTCCCCTCAGCAGTGTATTTCAGTCAGTCCACCTGTTCTGTCCCCCACTCTGTCTTTGGTGAATCCTTTCACCCCCTCCAACGTCTCCGACCTCATACCCCAGTTCTTGTATGCATAAATAAATAAATATTTTAAATAAAGTCACTTGCCCAAAGCCACACAGCTAAGCAGCTAAGCCAAGATAGAATCCAAGAAGTCTAACTCCAAAGTGCTAGCTCTGTCCATGCGCCAAGAGGCCTCACCAGTCCTGAGTTTCTGTGGGACAGGGTCTGCTCTCAGAGCCAACACTCGGGACCTCCCACAGGGACACTAGGCAGTCTTCCCACCAGTGCAGCCACTGCTCCTCAGGAATGGATTCTGTGGTAGTGCAACTTGTTCCAAGGCCAGGGCTCAGATTCTAGGGATAGTCAAGTGACCAGATGCCCCAGATCACTTGGGGTTACCAACTCAGAGATTTGAGGACATCAGAGTCCAGAGCTGAGTGACAAGGCCCAAAGTCTCTTCTCACCTGCCCAGGCCTACTCCATCAGAGAAGAACCCGCATCCCTACCAGAAGGAGGGGCCATAGCTGCAGCCCTGGCCTTGCCACACAGCGAGCCCTGGGCCCTTGCCCCTGGGGGTCCTGCTCTCACCTTGACCCCAGTAGCATCTGATACAGGTATGTGATCTCCAAATTGCTACCGTTAACCCAACCTACACTGCCTGACCCATGCCAGGAGGGCATGGGCTGTTGTTCAGGTACAGAAGCTGGCATTTTGGTTCCAGTTCATCTGAGGGCTTCCAAAATGTCTTGGAGTTAGAGCTAAAGACTGCACATAGGTAGGCTTCAGGGTGTATGACTTCGCAACAATCAGATCAGATAGGGAGCCATTCACTAGAGCTCACCATTCCTAGAAGGAGTCTCTTGCGCTTCCTCTTGGCTCAGGAATGGGGAGTGATCTTCTGCCACCTCCCAGCTCCCCCTCAGCTTCCCCGCTCGGAGGCCAACCCTGAGGCTCCCGGTGCAGGGTAGGTCTCAGGACAGACCCCGCCCCTGCGGCCCTCCAAAGGAGTCAGGAGCTTAGTTCCCTACACAAACTGTTATCCATTAACATCCAATTATCCCTCTGTCCGAGCCATTAATTATAAATCAGCCGCTAATTGGGGTAATTAGCCCCCCGCAGGCTAATGGGCCGAGACCAAGGGAGGCCCCTCCGCCTACCTCCTCTGGTTTTCTGAGGTGCTTAATGTTGGGGGGCTGCAAAGAAATCAGACGGCTGAGGTTAATTTTTTTTTTAAGACCGCGAAATGCAGCAGGGGGAGGGAGAGAAATGCAAGTGCCGGGATTTGTGTTTTCTCGAATCTCCTCCAGCTTCGGCTCTTGAGGGAAGCCTGGACCTGGAGGTCTGACAGCAGGCCCTGAGAGTAGAAGCTGCCAGGTAATTGCTTGAATCTCCGCTTCCTTTCCAGCAAAGATGCAACTAGACTGCCAGAGACGAAGACTAAGGAGACTTAAACGAAGCAGCCGGGGTGGAGCAGGGGCCTGGGTCGCCCGCCAACAGGTCCCCTGACTCTCACTGTCTGGGAGGAGGCGTCCTCACTCACCTGGTCCACCCGAACCCGGAGTCCCGCGGGGACCTGGGCCCAGGTCAAGGCCTCGGGACCGCTGGAGGAACCCGGGAAAGACAGCGTCTTTTGGGCTCTAAGAGTCGGTTCAGCCCAGTGCAGGAACAGACACCCACAGACAGACAGACAGACGCGCGGCGGTGGGTGGAACGCCCACAAATTCCTTCGGGTAGAGTTGGGAAGGGCCTGAGAGACCTCGGCTGCAGTGATCTTGGGGCGCACTGAGGCAGCGTCTGAGAAGGCGAAGGACTGACTGGCAGCAAGGAGAACCCCGGCCAGGGAAATCACTTCGCCGGAGGCCGCGGACCCCGGGGACTCTTCCCTTGACCGCGGCCAGAAGCCGGCCCCAGTCCGAAGAAGAGTAGGGGTCAAAGATGGGGTTCCGGGTCTGCGAGCGCAGAGAAGCCCGCTCACTGGGGCCAAATAAAATAAGCCGTCGGACGAACAGACGGCGGACCAAACGCACAGAACGCCGGCGGTGGGAGGCGGGACACGACAGCCGAAGAGAGCCCAGCTGAGTGTCCCTCTTACCGAAGGGGAAACTGAGGCTCAGGGAGGGACTACGAGTGGCCCAAGGTCAGAGACGAGGGGCAGTTGAGTGCAAGACGAATTTCCAGACCCGACTGCGGGCTCCGCGCCGTGTTCACCCGCCCCTCCCAGCACCCACCCCACCCCGCCCGCCCGCCCGCTCAGTAATGGGCTTTGGCGGGCTGCGGTGGCGTCGCCCGGGGCCTTGATTAGATATTTATTGCTGTCATTTACATGGGCACCGCAGGGCGGCCGAGCGGGACGCTGGGGCGTGGGGGGGGGGAAGGGGGGCTCTGCAGAGGGGGGATAAGTGGGGGCTGGCTCCGCGAGGCCCCGAGACCCGTCAGGGGGAGTGAGCAACGAGGCCCAGAGAGAGCCGCGCGAGTTGCAGGCGCGCGGGCCCTAGGGCTGTGCCCGGTGGAAGCGCGAGATGGGGCTGTTGCGCCTCGGAGCGTGGCCCTGGGGTGTCGGCGCATGATGGCGTGATTGTCCGTGAGAGCCTAACTAGTGTGTATTTAGCTGTGTCTGTCAGCGGGGCACTGTGAGCGTGCATCCAGCGAGTAGATGGTTCTGTGCGCCCCTGTGTGTGTGTGTGCTGTGTTACTTCTAGCCTGGGTGTTTCAGTTATCCACAGTCAAGTAACACTCAGGCATGCCTGCAGTCTGTGTGGCTGTTGGTGTGTGTACGTGTGTCGGTGTGTGTCCCTCGTTCTGAACTGCCGGAAATATGTTTCGATGGATTAGCATCGAAGTGGATACCCTTTGCTCTGGGAAACCTGCCGGTGGGGTCCAGATGTCCTCCAGGACACAGTTGTGCCTGTTGCCCCATCCGGGCCCACCTGGTCAGAGCACTGTGAGCTGAGAGTCCGCTGGAAACTTTGTTTCCTTCCCAAGGTTCTCTAGGCAACTGGAATGAAGGTGGAGTGCAGGGCCACACTGCAAGTCATGTGTGTATCTGAGATGGAAAAACTCCTTCAATATCATGACCCCTGGGGAGATACTGTATGAAGGTGGTGGGGGTGTAGGGGTCTCCCAGATACTCGGGGTCACCCATGGAGCTGACCTGTGAGCTGCCAGTGAGCCCAGCTGAGGTTCCGGGTACTCTCCTTCGCCCAGGGCGGGTTTCCACTCCTCGGCACCTTTGCCCTTCCGTTCTGATTTCCTTGCAAGGTCTGTGAGGTAACCAGGTTCCCCAGTCTTTACAGGAGTCGGAGCCCTAAGATATGCAGGGTTGGCGGAAGGTGTTTACCTCCCTCCTGAGTAGCGATTCCCAGCTTCTTGTCCAAAGACTGTGTCTACCCCCAGCCAAAGAAGAGAGAAATTTGAGCCAGTTAACCGGATAATTTGCTCTCACTAGGCAGTAAATTCGATTTCTCCCCCCCACCCCCCCGACGGCCTACACACACTTTAGCACAGTTGGTTTGCGCAAAGAGGAGGTAGGAACTAAATTCACCGATCCTTGGGTCAGCCTCTCCCCTTTCCCGGGACTGGCTATCCACCGAAGCAAACGAAAATCCTTCAAAATTGAAAAGAACTCCCACCCCACCCCTGCTAAAACCAACAGGCAGGACTTCCCAAGGAAGACAGCTGGGCTGCCAGGTCTACCCGCCTGCAGCGCACAGGATTCCTAACTCTAAGAGGGGCAAAGACACAAGCCACCCAGCCGCCAGCGGCCAACTGGAAACTTGCACAATTTCCGCTGCTGCACCAACAACCTTCTCGGTGCGATCAGTCTCAAGGCCCATCGGAGTCAAAGAAATCCTCCTCTCTCTCCCACATCCTTAAACTGGCCGCCTCTGAGAACTAGCACCGGCCCATCTGGCCGAAGGCATCTGCTGACCTTTCTAAAACGAAAAAGATGGGGCCCCGCAGCTCTGGGCTAAGGGCCCTGAGGCTGGGGTGGAGGTTCTAAGGGTTCCTGGCGTTGGAGGATGCCAAAGAGCCAAAGGGTTGGTAAAAGGCCGTGAGTTCCGGCCTTAGCTCACTCCCCAATCTGGACCGCCCTCATCATACAAATCATGAACCTGAGGAACCTCTCTCTCCACACCGAGTTCCGCCAGAATGGGACACAGTTCTGGGCCGCGGATTCGGGGCGACTTTGAAGGGGAGGTTCTGGTCAGGCCCCGTAAGCCACCACCAGGGCTGCCACGGCTCCGGCGAGGAGTCGGGTAACTTGTGGCAGGCGACGAGAAAGTTCAGCCGGCGGTGTCTCGAACATCGCCTGTTCCAGTCCAAGACTGGGGTCGGGATCTGGGCCAACAATGGTGGGAGGCCCAAACCGGAGAGACCCTGGCAGTTCTTCCAGCCCCTTGGCCTCCTCACCCGAAACCTGGGGAAAGCGGTCCAGGGACTGGCCCCAGCCTGCGGTTCCCCGCCGGAGCTCCCTCGACCCACACCAGCAGCAGCCGCGGGAGACAAAACGAATTCCAGGAGACTAGGCCCGCTGCGCCCCAAACACCCAGCTGGGGGACCCTAGCCCAAGGCCGCGTTTTCGAGGACTGAGGCAGGCTTATTGCTGAACCACCCCCAACTGGAGAATTCGTGCAGAACCGCAGTCCCGAGAGAAAAGGCGCACTCGCCGGTGGCGGAGTTTGAGCGGGAACGACGCGGACAAGACCAGAGCCGGATCTCTGGCCATGCCCCAGGCACCGCGGTTCGCCCCGCGGCTTGGACGCGGAAGCTGGGGCGGCGTGGGCGGCCCCTACGATCCCCTGGCGGGGACCCGGGCTGCGGGCCGCGCCCCCTCCCCAGCCCCGGCCCGGGGCTTCGCGACGCCCCGGGCCGCATCTGCTCCGCATTACCCCGGCCACCTCCTCCCCGCCCCCTCCAAACTGAGAAGGATTTGTCTCCGCTTAATATCCAAACCTTTTTTGTATTTATTTTTTTTTCAGGGGCGAAGTAATATCTTCCAAATGAGGCAAAACCGTGACGGATCCGAAGCGTTCTCTGCGGGTGCCTGCGTCTCCACGAGCCGAGGCTTCCGTCTCAGCCTTGGCGCGTTCCTGCCCGCGGCTCGCTCTGCTCTTTCTGCCTCGGAATGTCGAGTTCTGCGCTGTCTCCTTGGGTTGCTCGCTCGCTCTGCCTGTGTTTTCAGCTCCGAGTACCGCTCCCTCTGTCTCAACCTGCGTGTTTCCCCTTGTCTGTCCCAGATTTCTCTGGCCTTCCCCTCGCTTCCTCCGTCCTTGCGCAGTCTGTCTGCTAGTCTTTCTCCAAGTCCCTGACCCCTGCAAACTTTCCGATTCTCGAGATTCGGGACTGCCGGACCGCAAGCGGGTAGGCGGTCCCGAGGGCTCCCGGCCCACGTCCTGCCCGCCCCGCGCCCATCCCGGCCCGGCCCCTCCGACCCCGCCCGCTCGCACCTGGTCTCCCGGGCCGGTACCGCCGCTGCCAGTGCCATCTACGCGCGCTGCGGCCGGGACTGGAGTTTTAAACGGCGTTTCCCGGGCGCCCGGCGCGGGCCCAGGCGCACCCTAATGGCCCCGGTAGCTGCCAATCACGGGCCGTTCCCGCCCCCGCTCCGCCCCGCCCCGCCGGTACTGCAGGGAGGCTTTGGCCTAGGCTGCCGGGGTCCGACTGTCGGTGGGTGTGGGGGTCCGGCCAGTGTCCGTCACCTCCTCTGAATCTCCGTCTCTTGGTTTCCCGGTCCTGGAGTCTGTCTTTCTTGGGTCTGCAGAAGCTGCAGGCAGGCACCTAGTGCGAATATGGGTCTTAAGAAACCTTCCCCTCCAGAGACTTCATCCTTGGCTAAAGGCTTAGCACTAGGGTCAGCAGCGACGGGGGATCCCTAGCTGAAAACCCTACCTTTATTATTCCTGCAAGGTCAGTCCCGAGCCACAGGCGCGCACGCGCGCTTGCGCGCACACGGACCCTTTACCTATCAGCCCCACATTTCCCCCCCAACCCCCCTCCGCAGCCCTACTCACAACCACCCTCCACCCGTGCCTCACACCACCCCACAACCAGCAACCAGAACTCACCGCCCACACACCAGCCCATACACAGGACGGCTATCCTGGCATCGCATGACCTGTCTGGCAGCTGGATGTCGCTGGAGAGGTCGCTGCAGGGAATTCGGCTTCACACAGCAGCACAACCACCTGTGCAGGTAGACAGAGGCAAGGTGGGTGGCCCAAATGGGGACAGTGGGGGCCTGCCTTCAAGTTCCTGCCAGACCCGGCACTCCCTCTGACAGGACCTGTTCAGGGGAAGACGGGGTTCTGGAGCTGGCTCTGGGGCCAAGCAGTGATCGTGCTGGTCTTCCTGAAAGATGTGTATCTGAGGTGAATGCCAGAGGGGTAGGTTAAAGCTCACACTGCTAGCGGTACCAGAGTGGCAATCAATGGCATCGAAGCTCTGAAGGTGTGGCAGTGTGAAGGTGACTGGACAGGTGACCGACCACGTACAAGTAGGGTGTGTGGAATGTGTCCCTAGATGGCTGGGATTCTGTGCTGTCTACCTTTGGCCACAGTGGTAGCGATGGAGAGTCACATGTGGCATGTGTCCTTGTGACAGGTGTCCTCATAACCACAAGCCTGTATGTAACTGCATAGTCCTTTTTAGGTGTATAGCCAATACAACCGCGAGTTCACATGTTGTGAACCCAGGTGACCCCCACACAAAGCCTTACACTTGGGCTCTGTACCCCATTTTAGACTGTAAACGAAGCTCCTGGATCTAACTCAGGGAGCTGGACTGTTTGCTTAAGGGAAAAGGCATGGGGCAGCTGGAGGTATTGGCTGTCTGCCGTCCAATGCTGCCAGTGGATTTTAAGAGTTTTGACCTGGGTGAAGGAGGTCAGGAATTTTGGCCTGGGTGGGGGGGCGGGGGTAGAAGGGGCACTGACAGGTTTGAGGATCGATCCCCAGGCGGAGTTAGGGGCTGAGTCCTCTGGAGGGGGAGGAAGGGATCGGTGGGCCTCAGAAGGGAGGGGAGAGAAGGGGGCGTTAAGAGGATTAGGCCGCTTAGCCCCTTCTCTCCCACCAGGATCCCCCACCCCCACCCCAAAGCTCCAGAAAAGATTTTTTCTGCCAAAGCAAAATCGTTTAGGCTCCATTTAAAGGGACAAGAAAGGTGGAGGCGGGGGCTTTAAATAACCTTTTAATTTCCCTTCAGGGATTCAGCCCTGTGAGGGAGAAGAGGGGAGGAGAAGGGAGAGGAGGGAAGGAGAGAGCGAAGTCTGTCTCCCTTTGGGGTAGTCAGGACTGTGAACTGGCAGCCACTCAGGCTGGAGAAACAGTGTCGGAGCTGTGCGCCCCCACCTGGCTGAGCTGTGCGCCCCCACCTGGCTGAGCTGCACACACAAACCTGCGTATAGACCATCCTGGAGAAAAGTGTAACCCCACACGCACAGTCTCACGCACAGTCTCACACATGCACACATGCAGAAATTCAGTCACACGCAGACTTGAATACAGGGACACAAAGGGAGGGTCACATAGAAAGACACAGAAACAGTGGGAAACTGTAGGTGTGGAACCCCTCCTTGCCCCTAGTCACCCCTGCCAGGGGGTGTCAGCAGGGTTTGCTGAGCGTCCTTTCTACCCCCAAGGGAAGTCCTGGCTTCAGTTGGGGCTCCCCTTCCAGAAGGAGGTAGTGTCATTTTTGTGTGCCCAGGAGCCCAGCTCTAGTCCATCCCTTCATCCCTTCTTGTTTGTGCCTCAGACAGGTCAGGGGGTTCTGGGCAGAGTGGAAGGGTAAATGCCTCAACACAGCCTGGGCCTGACTTGGGACAGGGCTGGCAAAACCCAGACTTGGGGCACAGGTGAGCATTATGCAGGTCCTGCTGGTGAGCCCAGGGGTGCTGGGGGCTCTGAGCTAGGGGTGCCAGGGCCCAATCAGGCATCTGTTCTTTGTGCTGAGGAAACCCAGAGGTGGTGACCAAGTGGTCAGTATGCCCCAAGGTCCGAGGTACATGCTGGGCTCCATAGACTGGGATTCCCGGATGCCTGGAGAGGTGCCCACTAGCAGGCCTGACCCAGCCCCCCCAGAGGCGCACAGGTCTCCTCCACACACAGAGCTCGTTCGTTGGCAGACAGCATGCTGTCTCTCATCACATCCCCGCCCCCATGCAGACAGACACTGCAACACGGGGCTGGGCTCTGGGTTGATTGTGGATTCTTAAGGGAAAGGGGGTACAAAGTCCCTGGCACAGGCTGAGACAGAAAGTCCAAAAGGAAAATGAGGTAGGAGTCTCTAAGGGGAAGGTGTCCTTTTGAGAGGCCTGGGGCAGTGGAGAGCTTGGCATGCCACAGTGTGGGTGGGTTTTACTAATTTAACAAAAATGATTCCGAAGGTGCCACCGTCTAGACAGGAGCTAAGAAGTGGAAATGATTCAAGACCTCCCCCCCTAGCCTGCTCCTGGAGCCTTCCCACCTACCCGCCCTGGGGCTGTGGCTGACACCTTCAAAGGGCTTTAAAAGGAAGGCGTCCCCAGACTGGCTGGGGACCCGCCCCCAATAGGCTTTCCAGGGCTGCTGGGGCTGGGAGAGGAGGTAGCAGTGCATTTCGGGATGGGCTTGTATATTTGTGCTTCATTATCCTGGGAGGGATGTGTACATGAATAGTTACATGTATAGACCCCGTGTGTATGACATCTGCATGTGCAGGCTTAAACTGTGCGGACTGAGTAAGGGGGTGTTTGGGAAGATGTTTCCAAACTGGACTGAGGAGGTTGAGATGCGTTAACTTGGTAACTTCCGAGAACAGGTCTCAGCAGGCCTGGAAACCCTGGACCACCAGGTCACAGAAGACTGTGCAGACATATCTAGAAAGTGAGGGTCTGATGTTCCCCCCAAAGGCCCAGGGCAGGCCCCCATTCTGCCATTTCTTGTCTCTGGGTTCAGTTTAGAGTAGCAGAGCCAAAGCCATCCACCTGACCCCTCCAAACACAGTATTCTGAAAGCCAACTAGCGGCAGCCTCCGCCTCTCCCTGCGAGAAAGGGGTGGAGGGAGAAGCCGGCCGATGGGGCCACTCTCAAGGTGCCCAGTTAGGAAAGGAATGCCTTCAAAGAGTGGGAGCAAAGGCTGCCATAGAAGCAATAGAAAAGGCTCTCCCCGAGACTTGGGCCCGAGCCCTCTGCGCTCCTTCCCCAGACCCACGCTCCTCTGCGCCCTAATGATTCGCGAGCTGGAGAGCCAGAGTCCGGTTCAGGGTCCGGGGCGACCGTCCAAGCCCGATCCCGGTCCGCTCCAGCCCCCATAGCTGACTCTCCGGGGGGCAGCGGCTAGGTGGCGGGCGGCTTAGAGC
>NW_004567109.1:25258168-25272919 GCF_000260355.1 Condylura cristata | reverse complement strand
CCGCGGCGATTCATCATCTTGATCCATGGCGCACGCTGACGGCGGCCCCGGCCGCGCTGACAAGACTAACAAAGCAATTTGCCACGAGCCATCTCCTGGACAGGTTATTAGCGCGGCCGCCGCTTAAAGAGCCCTCCCTGCCACCCCACCCCCAGCGCGGGCAGCTACCTGCTCTATCCCCTCCCTCTCGCTGGCTACTCCCCCTCGTCGCTCAAAGGGACCCCGCTTATTCCTGGTCCTCTCCGACCACCCCAGAGTACCACCGCGCGCGCACACACACACACACACACACACACACACACACACACCCTTGTTGGCTGCACCTCGGTTCCAGCCTCCCTTAGTAGGGGATACAGCCTTTTCTGCCCCTCCCTTCAACTGCTTGCCAAATCCCCCACTATTCCTGACCGGTCTCATCACCTCTTGGCCTTTCCCCCCAATGCCCTCATACCCTTACTCCCACCCTCACCTCCCCTGGCCACCTCTTTGCCATCAGGACTGCAGACCCGTTTATTCCTGGCTTTGGAGGGAGGGGCTTCTCTTGCAGGTCCTTTGAGCCAACTGAGACTCCCCCAACCACTTTTGCCCCCAGGTACTCTTATTGGGAGAGGGCTGAGCATGGCAAATCCAGTTTGGTGGTTACAGGCATGGGGGGACATCCCCAGGCTGCTGTGGCTAGGGACAAGGTGAGTTTGGTGAACTTTCTCTGAAGGGGGGAAATGTTAGATCCCACCCAAACGGAGGTCTGCTGTGTGTGTGTGTGCGTGTTGCCAGATCTATCCATATCCATGTGTGTAAGTAGGACAATGAAGGAGAAGAGAGTGTCATACATTCAGATCCCCACCAAAAGCAAAGTAAGTATTTGGTCATTTCAAAATGAATTCTATTTCAGGAAAGAATTCTCTGGGTAGAATGGATGCACAAGGTTCTTTAGATACATCTCAGGTCTGTGCGAAGGAACTGGACGTGCACTGCATGTTCCTGGGTGTGTATCTGGGTGCGTGCACACAGCCCTGTCATATAGGTGGGTGTGTAGGCGAGTGCTGGTGTCCTGTGTATCCCTGGGAACAGATGGGAAACCCTTACTCTGCGCATGTGGTGCTGTGGGGCCAAAGTGTGTCCCAAGCAGGTGTGAGCCTGTCTCTGCACATCCAGGGTAAGGAATGAGGCTTCCATCCACCCCCTTCTTCATTCTTTCCTTAGATTCAGCCTCAACATTCGCAAACTGTCAGCTTCTGAAGCTGGATGGCAGAGAGACTGCAGCTCTCAGGACCTGGGGGAGCACTTCTGAGGGGTCTGGAAAGAGGAGAGAGCACGTCTGCAGGGTAGGCAGTCTGGAACCTCCATCACAACCTTGTTGGTGCAGGGGGCGCGGGTGGGGGCAGGAAAATGGACCTGTGCCATGAACCTGGCTTTTTTCTTTTCCTCTGGCCAACCAGACCCTGTCTTCACCCGCAGGGAGGCCCAGCTCTGTTGCTCCTGCGCCACCACTGTGTCCCTGACGTGAAATATGGGGGGCGCAGGCCGCGCTGGGGAGATTTGTCATCTGTGCTCAGCGGGTGACTCTATCTGCAGACTATTAGAGTATAAAATATATTTTACAAGAGTTTTAGCTACAGGTGACTTGCTCTTTATTACTAGATGTGGGCAAAATCAATACTTCTGTAACTAAAAGATCATTTATTTTGCTTTTTGAAACATTTTTCAACAGGGGCACTGGCTAAGCTTGCAAAGCTATGATTAAGAGTTATGGTGGCGCCTGTTTCCCTTAACCCTTCGAGGACCGCAGCCCAGGCTCTCTCAGCCTCAGCACCTGCCTGTGGAAAGCCAGCCACGCAGACACACATCCTAACTGCAGGAAACAGACACCTGCCTGAAGTGCATGGCAGGTATGATGGCTCCAAGAAAGCCACCGTGCGGACACAGGCCTCTCTCCCAGGTACCCACAGAAAGAGGGTACTCCGTCCCACCAGAAGCCCACAAAGCAGATGCACAAATGCACCATCACCAGCATGCACTTCTGCACATAAATACCCACTGCCTCATCTCCTCACACCCTCATACTGGGAAACGGACGTACTGAATGTACAGTCACACTGTGCCAAATTCTGGCTCCAGACCAAAGGCCAGCCAGGGATGGGGATTCTGATAGGAGGATAGATGCTGGGGGGGGGGGGGACTCATGAATGGAGCTATGGCTACTACCCTTGATGGAGAGAGCTCAGGAATGTTAGGGTCCAAAGAAGGTCCCTGCTCCAGTCAGAACCCAATATACATCAAGCCCTCATCCCCAGGACAGCCCTACCCCTTTGCTGTCAACTAAAGCAGGGGGCGGTTTTTCTGGAAGCTGCCCTATGAGAAAGCTGTAAAATCATATGACTCTGTCAAAGTGACCACTCCTGGCATGGATGGGTTCGGAACGATTGACCAATCCCTGAATGACATCACTTAACTAGCTTGGAGGTATCCTCTAGCCATTATCTGAGTCAGCAAATCAGCTTTAGCCAGTTATTATTTATCTCAGAGTTGGGGAGGGTTGTGGAAGAGACAGTGGTTTAACAGACCCATAGTTGAAGTCCCAGTGGTGAGATTCCAGACAGAGACCACCTTGGTATATTAATTATCTATTACTGCACAAGAAATTACCCCTAAACTTAGTGGTTTTAAACCAACATTTATCTTTTTTTATTAAAGATTTATTTATTTATGCACACAAGAGTTGGGGTGTAAGTCAGAGGTGTAGGGGTGAGAAGAGTCACCAGAGACAGAGTGGGGAGGAGAATAGGCAGATCAACTGAAATACACTGCTGAGGGGAGCATCGAGCGAGACAAGAGAGGTCTGCTGTGCCACGTGGGTCAGCTCCCTGGCTGGGGATTGAGCTCATGCCCTCATGCCACAGTGACTGGCAATAGCTTGATAGCACTGAGACTTAACCCTTGTACCACCAGGAAGGCCTTAAAACTAACATTTCTTGTATCACAGTCTCTAAAAGTCAGGAATCCAGGAGGGGGCAGTACTGGCCTGGGTCTTTCATGAGTTATATTGGTTAAGGCTACGTAATCTGCCATCGTGCACCAAGCTGGTGTCTCCTCTTTGAAGAAAGCTATTTACATGATGTGGTTGTGCTGGTGTCTGCTCCTTCCCCAGCTCTTCCCCAGGCCTCTGCAGCAGGTAGCTTCAGCCTCCTTATATGGGGCTGGGCTGCAAGAGAAGGCCAGAGAGAGTGGTCAAAACAGAAGCTGTAGTTTTTTATAACCCAACCCCCAAAATGACACCCCATCACTTCTGCCATATTCTAGTTATAATAAACAAGTCAGTAAGTCTAGCCCATACTCACAAAGCTCCACCACTCAAAAGAAAAAGTAACAAAGAATTTGCAGGCTTGTTTTAAAAACACCACAACTAAGCAAGAGGCATCTTTCCTTCTACCCAATGTCTGCAAGATGGTGAGCACCTCTTGATGGCTCCAAACCCCGGGAAAACCATGGAACATCCTGAAGTAGGGAGAACATGACCATGGGACGGCAAGGGGCTCAGGGTCACAGCGTTGTCGTGATTCAGTGCCTGGGCCCTGGAGCCAGGCTGCCTGGGTTCCAGTCGACTTACTCGCTGTGTGACCTTGGGCAAGCCACAACTTATTTGTATCAATATTGATTTTCTTATTTGTAAAATGGGGTGATAATAGTACTTCCTCCTGGGTGGTTGTAAGAATCAAATATGTTACCATTTAACAGTGTCTAATATGGGGTAAATGCCACAAAAGTGTCAGCCAATACTATCACTTCCTACCTGTCATTGACAGCCTGTGGACACTTGCTTGAAAGAGATTTATCGAGCACCTTCTATGTTCCTCTGGCTCGCCCCACCCACCACCACCCACCAGCACCACCTCAATTACCCTGGGCCCCCCAGCAAGAGGTAAGATAGAGGGGCTGGAGACCGTGAGCGCCATTTGACCCTGCCATTCCAACACTGCCTTTTGTGGCCTCTCTGGGAATGTTGTGCAGTATGTTGACCACAAACATTTTATGAGCAAGAGGATAGGAAGAAATTTTCCTCTATCGACCGCAGTCAGACCTGCTTCTTCCTCCTCCTCCTTGTGAGTCTCCTTGGCAATGGCGGGGGGTTGGGGGGGGGGAGTCTGGGCTCTCAGCAGAGCCCCAGACAAGCAGCCTAGTCTCGGGTCAGCCTGGTCTTGCCCTAACCTCAGCAGCAGCAGCAGCACAGACTGAAACAACTGTGGCCCCCCTGGCATGGGAGAGCAAGAAGCCTGAATGTGCAGGGCTGGCACTGTGTCCTTGGGGCAGATACCACGTCCAAGGAAACGTGGCTTAGAAGCCCCAGGACATTTCACCTAAATATCATGGAAAGAGAAAAATAAGGTGTTCATAGGCGACGATTCATGAAGCTACAGCAATTCGACTCAAAGCTCGGTCCTCTCTATTTTGAGTTCTATCTTTTCAACTTTTTGATGCTAAAATATCCTTTCTTTTATGAAATGATGCTGAGGGCAGTGGATAGTTTTTCCTCAGTGCTCTTATGTTGCAGAATAGCTGGAACCCCTATGCCAGAACACACATTTCTGAAATATCCCTGTCTTCAGTGCAGGAAGCCCAGCCCATCACCACCTCATCCAGAACACCTGCTGACTGCTAGCCTGAGTGCCCATACCTGGTGAAAAGGGAGAGGCCCCCCATTTCTGCCTGGATCTGACAGCAACAAGGTAGGGAAGTGGGACCCAGGAGAGGCCCTTTCCTGTCCCCAGCCCTAGCTGTCTCCCCATCTGCTCAGTTTGTGGGCTGGACAGATGCTCTTTCTTACTCTATGATCTAGACCTACTGTGCCCCCTCAGCCCTATGATCTAGACCTACTGTGCTCCCTCAGCCCTCCGTCCTACTTCCCTATCCCTCTCCACCCTGGAGGATCAGAGGTGGGTGCTGGTATGCTGGGGGAGGCAGGCTAGGCCTAGGGGTCACCCTCACCAACCTGAAATGACCCTGGGCTAAGTTCCACTGGAGCCGGTCACTGCCCTGGAGCTGGACGCCTGGAGATGGGAGGGGTCTTCAGCCTTTGCCAGGGGGACCCTGCACGATGCGCTGGGAGTGAGAGGATTTGTCTCAGGGGCTCAGTCCGCACTGAATTCTTGGGACCCTCTCCCCTCCCTGCCCCCAGGGCTTGGCTAGAGCACAAGGGGCCCCTTTGTAGGGCCTAATCTCAAAGCGCTGGGGCTTTAGCGACCTTCAGGGATGAAAGCGCCAGGAGCTGGCTGTTGGGAGGTGGTGTGGGGCCGCCCCACTAATCCCTGTGCTTTCACCAAACAAAGCTGCCAGGAGGGGCTGGCTCCCAGGAGATGATCCAGAGAACCAATTCCTCGAGTCTAACCCACTATGACAGCCCGAAAGGAGAAGCCTGTTGCCTGCCCCAGTGGCTTCAGCTGGGCAGAGGGGCTGAGTGAGGCTGGCCTGGGACCTTCTGCATTTCCTCCCATCTACCCATGCATACCTCTCCCTGTCCCTGAGGGTGTGTTTCCTACCTCCACTGGCCCCCTAGTTCCTCAGCCCCCAAGACACCTCAACCTCGTTTCAGGTTCTGATGCCGTACAAAACACTAGTACTCAACCTTTAGCCCCTAAATTCCCCAATATCCCAAGTCCTCAACCTCTCCCAACCCTGCTCCTCAGAATCCCAGGCATAAGTCCTTGGCTCCAATCTTCTGTGCCCTGATTTCTCACCCCCATTCCTAGCTCTCAAAACCCCGAGCCTTCAGTCTCCCAGTGTCAGGTCTTCAGAGTCTTAGCCCCAGTCCTGAATTGCCCGATCTCTCTTGCTCTCACCCCCCACTTCTACCCCTCCAGCCACCATAGAACACTAACCCCTGCTCTCCCAGCCTCTGCTGTGCCCAGCACATTCCATCAGGCCCAACTGCCCAGTACCTGGTGTGCCAGCAAGAAGCTTGAGGAGGGAAAGGAGCGCCGCTCAGCCTTCATCAAGCCTGTGCCTCCCCCAGGATAAGTCCTTCAGCCCGTCATACTGCAATCCTGAAGCACCTTCATCCCAGTGTCCCAGGTGAGTACAACATCATGGCCAGAGGAAAGGGGAGTGGAGATGCCTGTTCAACACAGTGGTTTAAAAAATGCACAGGGCTTGCTTTGGGGGGAAGGGCTTTCTGCTGCCCCCCACCCCCAGCTGGGGAGAACCTGGCTCCAGAGATCTACACCAGACCCAAAGAGAGCCAGGTACCTGGGGGGTCACCCAGGCCAGCAGAGGCCACTGACTGAGAAGCCAGGATGGCTTTGGGGCCCACAGGGGAGAGACTGGGCAAGGCAAGAGGGTTGGATTCCCAGGAGAAGGGTGGGGGCCAAGCCAGCCCAGAGCATTTTCCCACCACTGCCTCTGCTGTCTCCACTCCGCTAATCTGATTACGATATTTACCAACCTCCCATGGCCTTCTTGGAGCACGGGGGTGTTACACTGAGGATCTCAGTTGAGTTCCCAGGATAATGGGAGGCCCAGATAGGTGTTTATGAGCCCCACTGAGACTGCACCAGGTCAGCCCTCCCATGGGCCAGGTTGCAGGGCTCTTTGAAAGAGCCCTTCAAGTGAAGTTCAGCCTTCTCCAGGAAACCGCCATATCTCCAGATGCCTGGATCCCCTCTGAGCCATTTCTGAGCCCCTCGTGCTGTCCCATCCCAGAGCCATGATTATTATACTACTCAAGTCTAGCTCAGGGAGCTTTCAGGCACTGAGGGTGAAGGGGTGGTGGCCCAGGCCCCCAGAGACTGCCACATTGAGTTGAAGGCAGTGTCACACACACTTTGACCTCACATCCAAACTCAGCCCCTTCCATAATTGTTGGGTGGGGTGGAGGCAGTGCAGCACCTCTCAGGCTGCACTAGGAGAAGAACAGATGAACAAGCTGGCGCCTGTTTTCACTCCTCTCTCTCGCATACACACACCTGTATCCAAACATGCATGCATTAATAATCAGAGGACCTTCAGTCACATAGTCTCGCTGTCACACAGGAAGGACGCCTCAAGGAGCCCCCACCCCTCTCCTCTGTGCCACTGAACACAGACAGACCTGCAGGGGCCACGTGACTGCTGCTCCCCCAGCTGGTACAGGGGTTAAAGTCCACTGAAGGGAGGACACTGCCCATAGAGAGGAGAGGAAGGCCCTTAACAGGTTGGAGAGGACTCTTACTCCCAAACGGGACTACTGAGCGGCAGGATGCCGCATACCTGAGGCTTGGGTTAGTGGAGGAGTTTCTGCCTCTAGCCCAGAGAGGTAAATCTCCTAATTCATTTATTGGTTGCAGGCTTTAAAATAGACCAGTTATTCTGGGAAACAAGTTAGTGTTTCTTTAAAAAGCTAGCACACAAGGCCAGCTTCAGACTGAGACAACGCTAGCCCCCTCCTGTGGGTTCCCACCCACGGTGTATTCAACCCTTATTCCTATGGGTTATTCCCGCCAAAGGGTAATTAGAGCGCTGGGTTCCCAGCAGAGAGAGGGGATTGTGCGCCCCCTGCTGTCTGACCTCCAGAACTGCGCCTTCTCCCAGGGCTACCCCAGCCAGGATCCTTCAAAGAGCCTCTAACCTCACAAGGCCCCTTCCTCTCACCTCCCATCTTCCCACGCCCCTGTTTGGGTCAAAAAACCTATCCTGTTTTGGAACCCCAATTCTCTCACTGGCAGCTGACTGGAAAGGGGGATGGCCGACTGAGAGAGGGACAGTTGTTGGGGAGATGGAGTTTCAGGAACTGAATGGCTGAACCTTGGCTTTTTAGCCCCAAAGAGCCTGACGGGGAAGAGAGACTAATACAGGAAACTGGCTAAGTGAAGAGACCTACTCGGAGACTGCAGAGGAGAAACCAGAGGCGAGGGATCTGATGTAGGAAGAGAGAGGAAACAGGTCAGGGCACAGGTGAGAAGTAGAGTAAATAGCACAGACTGCAGTAGGTACAGGTGAGGCGATAAAGAGAAATGGACACAGGTGGGCTGTGGGAAGGGCGAAGGGGGCAGGGAAGGTGCAGAGTAAGCAGAAGCCACCAAGAGTGTCCTGAGCAGGAGTGGATACCGCCTGCTGTCTGCCATCTGGTGGTCCCTGGCCAGCACTGTGTCCAGCCAGCCCTGTGACTGATGGCCAGGCCCCTGCTGGGGCACAGAGAACAAGCACTCAGCAATGGCAAACAGCTTGGATGTCTGTGGCTTCTGGACTAGGGGCCACGTGGGTTGGGGGCAGTGGGCAGAACAGATTGAGCTCAGTGCTGTGGTCAGAGGCCCAGATCTGGGAGGCGGAGAGGGTGGGAGTGGTTGTGAGCTGGGTCTTGGCCTCCTCTCCCCCCTCTGGTCTACACTCCCCTCCTTTCTTCTCTCTTTTCCTCCTTATCTGACTGGCCTAGATGTCTTTGCTCAGGCAGTAGGCACCTCTCATCTGTTGCAAAACTTGTAAAACCCAGAAGGGAGTCCCCTCTTGATAAGAGGAGCTGGGTGTTCAGGCTCCTAGCCAGTCAGAGTCATCCCTTCTGCCCCTCTGAGGTGCACTCCAGCATGGCCAGGCTTGGGGAAGGAAAGGGCAAGCTTACTTTCTCCTCTTAGTATCATTTTCAGCATCCCTCGGTACTGTATTTTGGGAGAGTGGGGGGAGATTAGATCATACTTACAGGTTATGCACTCCCAAATTCACGATTCCTGCCTGCCAAAGCATTTACCTGCCAAGCCCCCAGAGGGAGAAAAGCTGGCTATTTGTCTCGCTTTCTCAGCAAGAGTCTTCGGTGAGGGTTGAGGGCAGGAGGAAGCAGGCTACTGTGGGCAATGTGTAACTGTCCCATGGTCACCCAGCAGATCATCTGGGCTAGGACCTGAGTGTCCTGCACCACCCAGGGCTCTGTGCACATCTCCCCTGCCTCGCCCACTGAGGTCAGGGATGGATCTGTCCATCTGCCCCAGACTCTTAGAACTCCACATACGCACATTACATAAAAACAAGAACATTGGAGGCCTTGAGAAGTGGGGACCCAGATAAGCTGATTTGAGACTTGCCTTCTGTCTCCAGATCCTATGAGGTTGTCTTGGTGGTGGGGTGAGTGCCCCAAGAAAGGTTTATCGGGCCTGCAAATGAGGAGGCAGTGAGAAATGAGAGAGGTGGCCAGGGAGGTGCCGAGTTTCCCACAGCTAAGGGAGTTCAAGAAGAGGCTACAGAAGGGACTTGGGATGACAAGCTCTTTGCAGCTCCTTCCAGACTTGGCACCAGCCGGAATGCTCCCAGGTAGGAATGGGAAAGTTCACCCAACCTCAGCCCAACTCGATACTCCTCTTCCTCTCCAGGCATAGGGTCAGAAGGAAAGGTCTGCTAGCCTCTTTTCTCTAACTTCCTGCCTCCCCAGATTCCCCAGGGGAGCCTGGTGTCCAGGCCTAAAGCGGATCATCCAGCGCAACCCCCACAGTATTCCCTTCTCCCTCCCCCCCCCCACCCCAGTGGCCTCTTGCTGTGCCTGGCTGGGGGTGGGGGGAGAAGTGGGACGCCAAGGGACCAGGGAGGGGGCCTCATCAGCAGTTGGCGCTGCTAATAGACCGTCCTCGGCCACATCCTATTACCGCACAGCCCCTCCCCAGCCTCCCAGCCTGGCCGGCCTGCGCCTGCCTCGCAGCGGCCCCGGGGACCAGGCATCAGATTGGAGTCAAGATTCCGAGAGTGTCATTTGCCGCCGCTGATGGTGCTGATAATAGGGACGGGCTGGGCGGCGGGGAGCTGCGGCGCAGAGGCGGATTCGCTATTAAGGCTTCCCCCTCGGCGCAGCGGCAAGCGGGAGGCAGGCCTGCGCCGGAGCTGGGCGAGCGAGGCCCGCAGTGGGCTGGGCCGCTCGCCTCTGCGCTGCTGGTTCCATTAACGCAGACCAGGCACTGCCCGCGCAAACGGGTAGCTGTGGGGTCCGAGGTGCCATCCACCAGGAACAGAGAGGAGGACCTTGGGAAGCCCATGTTTTTGCCGCACACTGCCCCGAGTCTGCCTGTGTCTATCCGTCTTCACCGCCCGGGACCTCAAGCCCTCTGCGGCTTAGGCTGGTCCTTGTTCTTCTTCCTACTTTCGGAGCAGAACCGTACAAAAGGCCAGTAATCTTCACCCCTACCCAGGGAAACCTGGTGGAGCCGCCTTTCAGCAGCCTCCTCTAGGGCCAGTCCCTCAGCTCAAGGCCTGTCTGCACCTTGCACCGTCTTCTGCACATCACTGATCACTGATGCTAGCCCCAGCCCCAGCGAACCCCAGCCCCATCGTCCTCACTGGTGCAGCAAGCATCTTCAGGCAACAGGTGCTGGAACTCCGATTACTAGTGGTGTCGCTTTTCATCATGTATTTCAGTTCCTCTGCCTAAGTTCCATCGTCTTTAAATTCAGGACATATTAGCAACTTTATAAGATTATAATAAAATAGAAAGCGTTAGGTTAGTACAGGCACATGGGGCCCCATAAATCAGATCACTGCTAATATTACCCCTGTTCTCACTATCAATTTCATCACCCCCATCATCACCACTTCCACTGCCTTCTTTAATAGTAACAGGGACTCCCTGGCAGAGCAGGGGTTAAAGTCTCAGCACTGTCAAGCTGTCACCAGCCACTGAAGCATGAATTTGATCCCCAGCCAGGGACCTGACCCACAAGGCACAGCAGGTCTATGTTGTCTAACCAGCTGCTCCCTTCAGCAGGGTATTTTAGTAGATCCACCTGTTCTGCTCCCCACTGTCTCTGGTGAACAATACCCTCTGTACCTCTGGTCTAGACCCCCCATTCTTGATTGCATAAATAAATAAATAAAAATTAAATAACTAATGTAAGATCACAAACCTAGCAAATGTCAGAACCAGAATCAAACCCAAGACAAATTTTTAACTACTATGCCAAGTTATCACCCATTAGGGCCTACTTCATCTTTTTATTTTTAAAGATTTATTTATTTAAGCAAAAAAAAGAACTAGGGTATAGGCCAGAGGTGTGGAGGTGAAAGGATTCATGAGACAGAGTGGGAGCAAAACAGGCAGATCCACTGATCCAGTGAAATACACTGCTGAAGGGAGCAGCAGGTGAGACAGGAGAGGTCTGCTGTGCCATGTGGGTCAGCTCCCTGGGTAAGGGGGGGATTGAACTCATGATGCAGTAGCTGGTGATAGCTTTATAGGCTGTGTCTTAACCTCTGAGCCACCAGGGAGGACCCAGGACCTACTTCTTTACCCTCAGTATAGCCACCTGTTGAAGGTTGCCATTAACTTCCATCACCTCCACCATCGTGGATGAGCACATCATAAACATACCCCCCCACCCCGTGAGTCTCAGCCACCATCAGCTCCTCAGCACGTTTCTCAGGACCTCCCCAAATAGATTCTTGCATCTTCCCCTGAGTTATGAGAGGTGGGAGTGATTCCTGCCACCCCCACACCCCTACCATACAAACCTGTTAATGTGGTCAGGTCTGGAAAGGAAGGACAGAAAAAATTAAATTGCTACTGAGCTATCAGGTGCCAGCTAGAATTTAAGGTCGGCTGGAGCCTGTAATACGTGCTTTGCAAAGCTGACTTCTCAGTTCCCCCAGGAGGCCTGGTGTGGTTTAAACACCCTTTTAGCATTCTGAGAGCCTCTGATGTGGAAAGACACCTTCTAACTCACAAATAGCTGGGCTGAGAACAGATTTGTCAACACAGACAAAATCTCCCACTTGGTTACTTAGAAGTCTTCTCAACCTACTAAAAGTCTTGAGGGTAGGGGCACAGCCTCACCCTCACCTTGTCCCACTTCTTTTTTAGGATTTCTTCCACCTCACCGCCAACATCAATGAGTAAATGGACAGATGGACTCGAGGTGGCCTGGAAGAGGAGGAAGGCTCTTGCTGTCCATGGTACTGAGACAGGCTTGCTTTTTCAGACCCACGGAAGAGGTTCCCCTCTTGTCCTTTACAGGTGAGAACTATTATTCAGTTTTTCCAGCGTCCATTACAACTTGCCACTCCTATCACTGTTTACAAAGCCCATTACCATTTGCAAAGACTGTCCCTATTTACAAGGCTCATTATTATTGGCAGAGTCTTAGATTATATGCCAAGCTCATCTGTTTGCAGAGCCCATTACCATCTGCAGAGCATATCCCATTACTGATTTCTGAACCTGTCACTGATCCCATGATAATTTGCAGAGTATGTGACTATTTTCAAAGGCGGTTCCTATCTGTGGAGCCAAACTGCACATTTAGACCTCATTATGGTTTACAGAGCCTGCTACCATTTGCAGAGGCAGGATCAAGGCTGAGTACATAGAGGGTGTTCAAGAGGCTCTTACTACCTATCCTCCACAACACAGAGATAAGAGGGAAGGAAATGGATCCAGAAGGAACAAAGGAAATGAACAACAGAGAAACCTATATCCATCCAATAAGGTTCTTGTGGGCCTAGATCTGTGTTGAGCTCTGAAACAAATAAGTGGGGAAATATAATAAAAATTATTCCAGGTCCTCCCTGGTGGCACAGCAGGTTAAAGCACAGCACTGAGAATCTAAAGGCCGCTTCCGCATGAGTTCGATTCCCGCCTGCCCCGGAGGTGACCACATGGCGTGGCAGACCTCTCCTGACTCGCCCGCTGCTCCCCTCAGCAGTGTACTTCCTCGATCTGCCTGTTCTGCTCCCCACTCTGTCTCTGGTGAAGCCTCTCACCGCCCCTGAACCTCTGGCCTGTACCCCAGTTCTGTGTGCACAAATAAATAAATCTTAAAAAAAAATTATTCCAGCTCTGGAGTCAGGCTCCATGTTAACCACTTTACAGTCATTATCTCATTTTATCTTCACTACGATACAGAGCAATAGACTGTTCCTGTCCCCATTTAGCAGATGAGGAGGGTATCCCTGTCTGGGAGATATTTATTTGATCATAGCCAGCTCCAAACTTGAGCCTGGAAAATCCATATCTACTACTTCTCGTGGCATAAAAAGTAGAGGAAAAGAGATGGAGAGACTGGCTACCTCTGAATAGCAACAAAGCCCTGCCTAAAGGGAGGGAGAGGACTAAGCCCCTGAAAGCTTTCCCAACACTCCTAGCCTGGTCTATACAGCACACCCAAGAGCAGATTCCAGATACAAATCAGGTATTGAGTGACCACAGCCTCCGAACCTGAGCACAAACACACAGCACAGACAGGCTTATTTCTACTGAGGAATACCGAACACGGAGACAAAGACACAGACTGAAAAACACCCAGATTCAGGGACACGGAACCAGAGACAAAGGGCCAGAGGTAGAGTCACAGGTAGAGGCCCAGAATCAGACAGAGGCAGATATGGGGGGGACCCTGAAGCACAGAAATGGAGAAGAAACCAAGAGCAGCAGAGGCAGCGCATAGAAGCTGGAAGCTGGAAGAGGGCTGGAGGCCTGGGCCAGGAGGCCCAGCTCAGAAGGGCCACAGCACCTGGCACAGGTGGGGAAGGCTCTTACCAAAGAGCAAGAAAAGCTCTTCTGGGGTGCTGCCCATGCAGCCTGCAAGAGAATCTGCTAGACACGACCTCACTCCTGGGGAAGAATGTGCCCAAGCCCCGGATTTAACCTCCTCTCTGGCCCCTTTACCCACCTTGGGGCTGACTGAAAAAGATTGCCACCTTCAGCTTGAGTGGATTCTGGATCTGCGACTTGGTACATAAATGCTCTCCCTGGGCTTGAACCCAGTGGTGGTGGCACAGGGTGATTTGTGGGGCTTGAGGTCCTCAATCTACAGCAACCCTAAACCACCCTAATAGGCAGGGAGTCTTCATAAAACAGCACACTTCTGTACAAACAGTGGGGGGGGGGTACCACCCCCTCACACCCCCATCCCTACCCTGTTTCCAGTTCCATTCCTTCCAGCCCTCCAGTCACTCAGACAATCCCCAATGTGGAAATCCTCTGTTCTCTGATTCCACCACCAAGCCAGGCCCCCCAGGCTAGATAACTGGATGACTTTCTTGAAAAGCTCCCTGCTGGTTTCCAGCTGTGTCGAGGATACAAAGTAAACAGGAGATGCTTAGGGCCTAGCACACAGTAGGAGCGATCAATTGATCAATTATGGAGGCCGCTGTGGGCAGGACCCCAGTCTCTTTGCTGTCCCCCCCCCACACCCCTATGCCCTTCGCACTCTCCCCCTCCCCCAGCCCAGGGCCAGTATGGAACAAGACTAAACTGGAGAGGAGTGGTTGAATTTGTTTCCTCACTGGCTCAGAGTAGGGAAGGGGGGGAGGCTTGGAGGCCCAGGCGACCGAGTCCCCATTCTCCCGCCCTCAGCCTCAGATGGGTCGTCGGCTGCTCTCTCCGGGAAGATAATGGCTTTTGGCCTGAAACAACTGAGCCACTGCACCACTTCGAAGTCAGCCTGTCCCCTCCCCCACCTCCCTCATACACAAGTACTTGGGGGCTGGAGGGTACCGGGGTGCAGACGCCTCTCTCCTCAGGGCAGAGGACACAGACTGAATCTAAGGCTCTCTGCTGCCTAGGTAAGAAGCATGATCAGGGAGAGGGGTTTCACTGGATCTAGGGGTCTCCCTTCTCTCCAGCTTCTCTCCTTTGGAGGGAAGGTATGAAGATAACATTTACTATTGGAGTCATTCTGCAGTCTGCCTCTTCTGAAATAATAACAATAACAATAATAATAGCAATAATAGAAGTTTGAGTGACTACCTACCAGTTGTATGGAGAAAATAAATTGTATAAATCCTGTAAGGAGGGATAATTTTGATCCTCATTTT
>NW_004567109.1:25177372-25257793 GCF_000260355.1 Condylura cristata | reverse complement strand
TGCCTGTTCTGCTCCCCACTCTGTCTCTGGTGAATCCTCTCATACTCCACACCTCTGGACTCTACCCCAGTTCTGTATGCATAAAAAAATAAATCTTTTAGAAAAGGATTTATTTATGCATACAAGAACTTGGGTACAGGCCAGAGATGCAGGTGATGGGAGGATTCGCCAGAGACAGAGTGGGGAGCAGAATAAGCAGTTGGACTGAAACACATTGCTTAAGGGAGCAGTGGGACAGGAGAGGTCTGCTGCACTATGTAGTCACCTCCCTGACTGGGGGATCAAACTCCTGCTACAGTGGCTGTGGATATCTTTATAGTGCTAAGACTTTACCCCTTTCATCACCAGCAAGGCCCTGGTCTGCGCCCCCTCTCCCCCCCCACCATTTTAGAGATAAGGACTGAAGCTTAATATCTTGCCCAAGGTCCTACATCCGTTAAGTAATACAGAAAGATTTGGGCCAGAACAAATCTGGAAGGAGGGCCCAGCCTCCTTCCCTCCAGAACCACTGAGATACCCCTGAGTCCCCACCTGGAAGCTTCCTGGGTGTTCGTGGGGGGAGTACTTTTTTCCATATAGTCCCACAAGTCTCCCACTATGTACCCCTCAAATGGACACCTGCCTAGGGGCTCTCTCCACAGCTTGCTTGCTGATTCATTGTAACTGAGCCCTCTCTCCAGCTGAGTAATCAGATCTGCCCCATTGGCAGCCAGAGAAATCCTCCCTGTGCCTGAAATGGGGCTTGATTGCCTCCTGGGGAAGGGAGGGAGGTCAGGCAGGTGCCTGGAAAGGGGGTGAAGGGCCAGGCCAACGACTGGTCCTGCCTCATAAGTCAGCGGTAGTTAGGATATTTCTTCCTGAGAGTCTGACTCTACCAGTTTCTCCTCCAAAGGGATTCAAAAGCAGGAAAGGTCAATGAGAGCAGCAGGCACAAATAGGATGAGTGGGGGGGGGGTACTATCTCCCCAACAACCTCCAACAACCTGAAATACCAGAGCGAGCAAGCGCATCTTGACCCTACCATAGAACCCCTTCACCCTTCCCCCCCACACACACCCAGAGCCCAGAAATCAGCCCAGCCTCCTCAAGGTGGCTCCACATTCTGAGGATAACACCACCCACATGCACCCTTCCTAGTCACCATGTTGGGGGGCACAGGTAAGGTGCACGTGTGCACACCATAGGGGCGAGGGGCAGATAGGGCTCTGCTGAGTAAAGACTCCTTAACCCTGGCACTCTTCCCCTTGAGTGAGTCAGCTACTGGGTCCTTCTACCGCTGCCTGGGGCATGGGGTGGGTGCCCTGGCAGCATCTGTGCAGACTGAGAGATGACTTTGTTTAGTGTCCACTGTCTATGCAAAGGACTGGCCTCTCTCAGAGGCTTCAGCCTGTCTGTGTATGTGTGTGAGAGAGTGTTAGCATGTATGTGTTAAGAGTTTGTGTGTGTGGTCATTTTGTGTGTTCAGGATGAATATCTGATGCGTAGTTAGTGTGTGTCCACAGTTACTATGTAAGGCTGTGATGTTTCTTGACAAGTAATGAGACTCACCAGTGACCACAAACACACCCTGTCTCAGCATATATCCTGCAATGGACACACGAAGTCTGTAGACTTACACTAGAGCACGAACACACACTTTTGTTCCATGGATCCATGCTGAACATTTTACAGATGAATCCTGCCTTGGGTTGGCTTGGAGTTGGGTTCTGAGCCCTCTCCCCAGATGGCTATGAGAAAGCCATCTCCCCAGCCCCTTGACTGTACCCAAGGGAAGCTGCAGGCTCACAGCACCTGGTTGGACCCCCAACCCTGCAGATAGGCCCTCCCCACAGGAAAGTCCCCCAGGAGACTCAGCCTATTTCCCAGCCCGGCGGCAGGCGGGTCTCAGTCCACGTCCCCGCCCCCCTTCCCAGTCTTGAGAAGGCATCACTGAAGCCCAGCTGCAAGCCCAGACTCCAGACAGAGCGTGCACACAGGCCACAGACACACACTAGTCCCTCCAGAGGTCAGGGCCAGAAGGGCCTTCACCCGACCTCGTGTGTCCTTGGACCAGTGTATCATCGGGGTGTCTGCTGGAATGGTGTGTTTGTGCGCATTTGCACGTTCGTGGGGCCGAGGGTTAGCGCTGCTGGAAGTGTGTGTGGAGTCGTGGGCCCGGCTAATGTGTGATGGCTGTACTTTTACTGCAGTGCAAGGGGGTGATAGGGAGACCGCGGCGTACTTTTACTGCAGTGCAAGGGGGTGATAGGGAGACCGCGGCAGAGCTTTGCGCCTGGAAACGTGTGGCTGTGGCTGCGTCGCCCGGCGCCCACCCCAGCTCTGGCTTCTCCGGCGCCCACGGTCCATTCACCCGGCTGGGAGCGGCGCGGCCGCCCGCCCCGGGGAGTGCCCGCCCCCTCCGCCCGAGTAAACTTTTCCCAAATCCCCGAGCCGCTTAGGGCGAAGCCGCCCCCGCGGCCTAATCCGCGCCCCCTGCGGATCTGCATAATCGGGTTAGCGGCCGCGCTCCCTCCCGCTCCCGCCGCCGCCGCCGCGGCGCGCGATTCTCTCGCTGTCACTTAGGGAGGCTCAGCGCGATTTGCGGCCTAATCCCCCGGGATCGCTCGGCCGCCGCTCCCCGAGGGGCCGCCAGATTGTTCCCTTCATAATTGATTGACTCTATTTGCCGGATTGGGACTTCAAAGCGCCGGCGGCGCGGGGGCGCCTGGGAAGGAGCGGGGCCCGCGGCGGGTCGCCGGGCCGTCGGGGCGGAGGCCCTGCCCCGGAGCGCGCCTTCTGCCCCGCCGCCCGCGCCCGGGGCCAGGCGGTGGGAGCCCGGGAGGGCGAGAGCGGCGCGGACGACGTCGACCTTGTCACCGCCGCCACTATTGAGGCCCTTGGGCCTCTTGAGCCCGCCTTTAAATCCCCCTTGGAACCTCAGAGCCGGCGAGTATGGACGCTCCTGTCGGTCGTACAGGCGCGAGGAAAGAGGTTCAGGAAGATTTCCTGGCCTCCGAACACCAGTGCCCAGCACCGTTGTTTTCAGGCCTGGGAATCCAGATGTCTCAGAGCTGACCCACCTCTGCCTCCAGATGAAAGGTGACTCTAGGGAGGAAGGCAGGTGCACACATAGAGAAGAGTAGATAAATACATGGACAGAAATTTAGGCTAAGTGCTGTGATGGTGACTTGGGTGGGAGATGAACTACACTGCCTGGTCAAGGAAGGCTTCTTAAGGAGTTTTAGCTGAAAGCTGAATGCTAAGGAGGAAGGTGCATGGACCCAGGTGAAGCTGGAGGCCCGAGAGGCAGGTGGGAAGGCCCCAGTGTGGAGCAGGCCACCAGCAAGTGAAAACTGAGAGTGAAGCTCAGGGCAGCCTGGCTCCAAAGTCCGGAGGCTGAAGTCCCTCATTGCCTTCTCTCTGCCCAGACTAGACTGAGCCTCAGCCTGGCCACAGAAATGGCCAGGCCCCCTGGCACAGGCACCTGTCCAGTGCTGCCTGGCCCACCCACCCCAGCTCCTGGATGGGCTGTCAGTGCCAGTGCCTTAGTGGCCCACATCCCATTGATCAGACACTGCCTTAGTGGGCATCCCTGCGCCCAGAGCCTTTCTGTAATTAAGGTCTGTTGCTCCCTAACTCCTGAAGAGGCAGTGAGGAAGCTGGAGGGGCCCCACAATCACCCGCCATAGCCAAGCTCCCAGGAATCCAGGGCCCAGACTTGGGAATCCCCAGAAACGCTTAATTAATTCTTGATTACCCACTGTCTCTGCAGCTGCCATTAACTACCTCCCCAGCCTGGGCCCAGTAAGGCCATGTAATTAAATTAGTGCAGGAGAATACTTCCAGGCAGAAGCAAGGTACTCCTACTGGGCCTCTGAGAAGTTCTCGGAGGCTGATGAGGAAAGTCTTCAAGTCACCAAAGGGAGCATCCAGGCCTAAAATGGGACTCAAGTGTAACTCCCTGATACTAATTCTGGTCCCTCATCCTACCCCTCTTGAGCCCTCTACTCTCAGCACATATTTTAAACCTTAAATATCTTTAAAATGACAAGAGATTTGCTGCTGTCCTTAATTCAATTTATGCCAAATTCATCGAGCTTTTGGAGGGACGGATTTGGGACAAGGGATGTGAGACTGGATTTCCAGGGTATAGGAAACAGGAGACAAGGGGTTTGCAACACAGGGGCCTCTGCCACCTTCAGGGACAGAGGCATGGGGGTAAAGGACATGAGTCATCATCCTACTGGTAGAGAGGTGGCAGAAGGAGAACAGTGGGGAAAAATGAGGGCTGAGGCTCTGTAGAGAGGAGCTTCCTTGGGGGAAGGAGGTGAGATATTTTCCTTTTTAAAAGAAACAAAAACAGAGAAAATAACCTAAAAGAAGACCCTTAAGGTGAAAGTATATGCGCCAATAAGCAAAGACAGAAGAGCCTGGAAATTTGGGTCTCTACACAGTAAGCAGGGCAGAGCTGGGCCTATTCTGTCACATCCCAACAGCCAAGCTTCCCTCCTGTATCAGTCCCTCCCTCAATCCTGGGAGAGCTAGATGACAGCCCTCCCTCCCCCCAAACCCAGCTTCTTGTCACTTCAGAAAATCAGAAATAAGCCTTAGTGATTAGAGGGAGACGAGAGTGAGATGGGGCTTAGAGGCCCAGGCTCAGGGAAGTGTTAAGAGGCGAGTGGGACTCAGAGTATTAGGGGGGCAGAGCTAATAGCTTCTCTAAATGTCCCTCCCCCAAAGAGTATATAGTCCCTAGGAGAGGAGGGAGGAGAGAGGAGAGGAAGGCTTGAGAAGAGGGAGTGGGAATGAGAAGATGAGGAAGGGGGAAGGAAGAAGAGGCAAGAAAAGGGAAGAGTGAGAAGAAGGGAGAAGAATGAGAAAGTCAGACAGGAAGGAATTGAGAAAGAGGAGAAAGAGAGACATGGCAGTAAGGGAGAGATGAAGAGAGAAAGCAAACAAAATAACAAGTTGTCATTCTCCCTTTGGTTGAAAAATACTAATGATGTTAAAAAAGATAATACCCAGTGCTGATGAAGTAGAAGGAAATAGGGACTTAGGGGTACAGAAAGACTTGGAGGTCCAGGAGGTAGATGGTATTTTGGCAATCATTATTAAAATTGTAAATGATATCAACTGGGGCCATAGAAGGCATGTGTCCACTTCTAGGCATGTGTCCCATAGAAACCCTTACCTCTGTGTACAGCAGCACATAGCCAGAGTTGGCTGCTGCAATAGCACTTTGTCATTGCCAAATATGGCAACTCACCCATCCATCAAGAAGGATTCAATACATTATGGTGCAGCTATGTGGTGGAGTATTACATACCCACGAACACAGAAGAGCTAGATCTGAGTGCACTGACATGGAAAGATGTATAGAAGAGGTCATTGAACAGGATGAACAGTAGAGTCCCAATCTGAAATGTAAAAAAATAATAATAATACTTAAAACTATGTAGTCTATGTGTGTAAGTAAGTGTGTAGAATCAAATGTCTAGAAGGAAGGAAAACCCCTAAATTCCTGACAGTGACTTTTCACTTCATATTCTTCTGCTTTGTTTTCACAGTGAGGTTTTCTTTGAAGCTCATGGTAATTTTATATATATAAGAATAAATAATGTTTGTCTTAAGATGAGGAAGGAAAGGAGAGAGCAGCAAAAAGGAAGGAAAGGGTAGGAGAGAGCAGTTTGGCACAGACTGGCTGGGACAGGAACAGTTGCTTAGGATGGTGGTGTTTGACCCATAGGACAATGGGGGCTACCGCCCACAGAGTACCCTAGTGTCCACATTCCTTACCCTTGTCCCATCATGAAAAGTCTGGCTGAGACCTGAATAATTGAAGGCTAATTGGGTTTTAGGCTTGTTAATGCTCCTGCAAATGTTTGCACTGAGGAGAGCCAGTCGATCCGGATAAATGACTCCCGGTGGGTCTTGGTGGGGGGAGACACTGAGGAGGGCAGTCTTTATGGATGGTGAGCAGGGAAATGGAATTTTTTAGCCCACTCCAGGGTGTGTATGTAGATGGCAGAACAGGAGATGGGCACTTGGGAAAGCTGAGGTGCCCCTGGACTTCTGTGGGGAGGAACAGAGAGGCCGGTCTCTAGGATTCTGGGGGGCAGCAGGCAGAAAGCCCGGACTTCAGTCCCAACCTTCCAGATGGCAGGTGGGGATCGGGGTTCCAAAGGGAATAAGGAGATCGGTCTACCTAGCAGTGATGGACCGTGGTGGGCAGGGCACAGGGCCTCTTTCCACATCAGGAACAGGGCATTTTTCTCACAGAGATGCTGTCCCTTTTAGGACTATTTCCTAGAGTGGGCAAAGGTCCAGGCCTTTTATACCCCCAGAGCATCTTCAGGCCCCTTACAGCCCTTCCTCCCAAATTCTCCATCAGGAGGCCTCCTCAGGAGCTGTCCAGCAAGGAGGCAGCTGGCTGCCTGTGCTGAGGGCCTCTGAGGCTCCCGTTTGCTCTCCCGTCAATGACTGCAGCTGACTGCTGACTGTCAAACCTCAAGGAGACTCTGTGACTCTGGGGTGAATGTGCTGGCAGCTGGGAAGGGCCAAAGGGTGGCCTCTCTCTTCCCCTGAAGAGCCCAGATGATGCAGAGGAGGCACCATGAAGGGGAATCTGGCCCAGGCAGCTATGTGCTTGGGGGACGATGCTTGAAGAACATGAAAGTGTTTGTTTTTCAGAGTTGCTGCTTGAGGGAGCTCCTTCGCTATAGGAGCTGGAAATCCCGATTCCCTCCCAAGGAACCCAGGATGAGGCCCTTCCACGAATAACTACGCCCACCCTCCATAATCCCGTTCTCTTCTCCAGGGGTCAGAAATTCAGGATGTGCTTTTAAAGGATCAGCTGCACATTTGTTCCTTCGCCTCCTCCTCAGGCCTGACCTAGGGACTCGGGCCCCTGTGACAAGGCAGGGAAACGTTTAATGAGTTTGTATTCCCTGCGAGCACGGTGACTGACAGCCGCCTGGGGGCCGCCACTCTTCTTGTCCTGGAAGAGGCTGCGGCAGCTGCTGGGTCCCGTGTGCATGTGAGTGTGCATGGAGACCCCGGTGTATGTGCACCTGGGGCTGGACTGGAGAGGGGCTGGCCAGGGACGCCCTTGCTGTGACCAGAAACCACTGTGAGTGTTTGGGGGAAAGGACAGGACTTGGGGGACCACTGCCCTTTCTGGGGGGACCTCTAGCCACAAGCCTCCACCCTCGACCTAGTCTCCTCAGGTCACCCTCTACACACTCAGCCAGGCTGGCGGGAGGGAGGCCTGAGGCTGCCCACAGTGGGGTTTGAAGGAATGGGGGGCATGGTCGATGGGAAGGCCTGAGTCTGCATGGGTAATGAGGTCTGGGACTGGCTTGTCAATAGCATTTAAGTACTTTTCTCCCATTTTCAGGCCAGACTGAATTATTTATTCGTTTCTGGTCAATTGCTGGTAATGTCATTAGCATTTGTCCATCAAGAGTAGGGCACAGAATGGGAGTGGTCCCTTCCCACTGACCCCTATACCCCAAACTGCCTCTCATAGGTTAATCTGTCCCGTTCCCTGTCCCTAGTCTCAAGCTACTCTAGGACCAAGATTTCTCAGACCCTTCATCCAGAAAGTTCTCTCTCATACATCATGGCTGAGAGTCAGTGGAGCTCAGGAGTCAGGGCATGAGCATCCTTCTACCACCGCCCCCCAACTATTAACTTAGAAACCAGCCCACCCACATTCAGGAATCACACTGGCCAGTTGACTCTTGGAGGGTGGGTCAAGTTTGGCAAGCGAAGACCTGGATGGATGGTACAGCGGAGGGACACAGGGACCCAGCAATCTGGGTGGTGGCACCCTACCTCATCTCTTGGTCCAGAGATCAGTCTGCTTCCTTGCAATCAGCTGCAAACACTGGCCCTTCTTTCCCCTGACATAGACTCCCAGTCCAGAGTTCTGCTTTTCCCGTCAGACCAGAGTGACCTGCCTCCTTCCTCAGTTTAAGCTCCCTCCTTATAAGCTCCTCAGACAGACTCCCCCTTTTAGTCCAGAGTCCCAGACAGGGTCTCAAGGACAGGCCCTCTCCCCACCCCATGGTCACACCTTTGAAATTCAAAGGGGTCCAAGGATTAATCCCCAGGAAAAGGACTGCTAGTCTTTGCCCAGCTGAGCTGTGGGCACTTAGGTCAAGAACTTATGAATCCAGGCCCCCTAATCTTTTTCCATCCTCAACCTTAATACTTAAAAAAAGAGTAAGACGGGCCTCCCTGGTGGTGCAGTGGGTTAGGATGCAGCACTGCAAGCTTTCTGTGGCATCATGCAAGTTCGATCCCCAGCCTGGGAGATGACCCACATGGCGCAGCAGACCTCTCCTGTCTCCCCCACTGCTCCCCTCAGCACTGTACTTGTCAGTTGGCCTGAACTGCTCCCCTGTCTGAACTGCTCCCCTGAACTGCTCACTCTGTCTCTGGTGAATCCTCTCACCACTCCCCTGCACCTCTGGCCTGTACCCCAATTCTGTATGCATAAGTAAATAAATCTTTAAAAAAAAAAGAAAAGAATAATGCCTACAAAGCAGTGGGGGGAAGGACCAGATAGAAGACTGGTCCTTGGGCTCTCTGCAGTTGTGATAGTGGCCTCAGCCAACCCACAGGAAGCTCTGGGGCGAAGCTGGCATCTGAGTTGTCCTAGACTGAAGTGAGGAGGCCAGACCTTGTACTCCTGCATTGGCCATTCATCCTGTGGACCACCTCCAGGAAAAGAGCATAACCTTGGGTGAGACAGCAGAGGGCAAGGTCAAGGGAGTTGACCATAAGCCATTTGTAGCCAACATTCCAGCAGCTGCAGGAATGAGTGCTTCAACCTCCAAGGAGGGGCTGGGCAGCACCCTGGCATCCACTATGGACTTTCTGGGCAACATAGATGGATGAGGCACTGGGACTCTCTGGGGGAGGGGACAGGGCTCAGTTCATGTAGAAGTGGATAGTTATGAATGTTGGGTAGATGTGGCTAGGCAGGGTATTTGGGGTGGACATAGCAGGATGAGACAGTTTGGGTTAAATGGAGGAGTAATGCAGGTGAAACCAGCATACCAAACAGTTATAGGATTGGGCCCTTTCTGGTGGCTCAGTGGGTTAAACCACAGTACTGCAAGCTGTTCCACAGAGCTGCAGCCACTTCAGTGTGAGTTCGATCCCTAGCCCCGGAGGTGACCCACATGGCTCAGCAGACTTCTCCTGACCCACCTGCTGCTCCCCTCAGCATTATACTTCATTGTTCTGCCTGTTCTGCTCCCCACCTGTCTCTGGTGAATCCTCTCACTGCCCCTCTCTGGCCTGTACCCCAGTTCTGTATGTATACATAAATAAATCTTTAAAAAAATTTATAGAATAGAGGAGTGGGTGGGTCTTCTTCACGCTGCTCCTGCCTGGGCACAGGCAGGGGCCTGGTGGGCCCAGGAGGCCTGGGCAGCCAGAGTGGATGAGAAGAAGGCCCCCCCTGAACACTGCCATCTCCTCAGTAGCTAAGCAGGATTAGCCTCCTCTTCCTCGGGAGGAGGGGCTCTGCTCCTGCATCCGCCACCAGCTCTGGCCCTAATCCCCCTCGCTTTCTAATCCACCTACGACTTTCTTAGGCATTAACGTTGGGCTCTCAGCTCCTAAGCACCACCCTGAAGATGGAAGCTGGGCTCTGAAGGGAATTAGGCCAGCCTCAGAGGCTGGCTCTGCAGACAGCTGGAGGTAGACTGAGAATACCCCCACCCCAGCTTCTGCTCTTCTGCAGCCCACCCTGGACAGGGTCCAAGGCCTCATTAGGGCCTCTTCCAGCTTTCCGCTAGAGCCAGGTGAAGATGGGGGTGGAGAGGTTGAAGAGGAAGGAGGGTCTTATGCTTCAAGATGGGTTTCAGTCTAGCGGTGGTACCCGACAAGAACATGAGGGTAATTCACAGCCTTGTAAAAGGGCATCAGCAAAGTTCAGAAACTGTACCATGAAAGAGTACAAGGGTAAACTGAGGCCAGATCATGTCGGGTCTTGGATGCCAACTGAGAAAGCTGGGTTTTACCTGGGGATATCAGCAGTCGTAGTAGGAAAGTGGCAGAATGTTGAGCAAGTGCTTCGGTGCCTGTGAAGGACCAGTGGGGTGGGGTCTCTTGCTGCGATGCCAGTGACAGCTGGTAAATTCCAAAAAGAATGCCCACTAGTAAAGGTTCCAGTGTGGTGGGAGGGCCAGGTACAGCCCCAGCCTGGTTGGGACTCCACATCAGGAAGGTGGGAGCTGGGGGTAACCTGGGAGGGAGGGTAAACAAGGTGGAAGGACCCGTTGTCAGTCAGTGGCTGCCCTCTTGGGCCTCTTTGTAGCCCATTATGCCAACTGTTTGAAGCAAGTAGCAGCAGTCTGGCTGAGGGATGGTCAGGTGGGCAGAATGTTCACCTGCCCAGGACCCCTCCCTCCGGGAAGTAGGGAACCCACTGGTGGTACCCCAAACCAGAGAGAGTGTTCTGCCTCGTGAGAGGACAGAACAGGGAGTGAGAAGCCAGGAGGGTGCAAATCCAGAGCTGCATGGGTCCTAGAAACAGGAGGGACCTGTGGTAAGCTTGTGAGAACCCTGCTTCTTTTTTTTTTAAGGTTTTTTTTTATATGCATACAGAACTAGGGTACAGACTAGAAGTACAGGGGTGGTAAGAGAATCCACCAGAGACAGAGTGAGGAGCAGAACAAGGTACACTGCTGAAGGGAACAGCAGGCAGGTCAGGAGAAGACTGCCACACCCTGTGGGTCACCTCCGGGGTGAGGATCGAACTCGCACTGAGGCGGCTGCGGCCAGCTTACAGTGCTGTGTCCTGACCTGTTGTGCCACCAGGGAGGGCCCGAGAATCCTGCCTCTTTCTCTCCCTTTCATATCCACTCTTCCCACCCCAACCAAGGCTAAATGTCCTGCAGATATTTCTTAGGTAGTTATTAGTATTTATTAAACCAAGTGCTTTATAAGATCCTCCTTCTCCTCCTATTCCTAGGGCTGGGCAGCTGTTGTTTGTCCTCTTTTACAGAGGAGAAAAACGAGTCTCAAAGGTAAGTCACTTTTCCTCAGCCCACAGCGCCAGTGACAGCGCAGACACCAGGGAAGCGAAGAGGGCAGATCGACCAACCACAGTCTCGGAAGGCAGCGTGGTGCAGTGGTCACAAGAGGCACTCTTGGGAGTCTGGTGGATTGGAGTTCAAATCCAAGCTCCGCCTGCCTATTTAAAGCTGGTAACCTTTTGAGACCCAAGTTATTCATCTGTCAGTGACTTAATAATGCCAATTCACAGGACCCCTACAGTGAGGGCCCAGTAGTGGTGTCCTGGCGGAACTGCTGGGGCTCCATTGCTGGTGTCCTGTCCAAGGCTGCTGAGTGGCCAGGCAAAGGGACCCAGGCTCCTTCCCATCTCTGTCTGCTTTCAAAGCTCTCCCATACACCTTCTCAGAAGCATTGCGAAGCAGCAGGGGTCCCCAGGCGCCTTTAGGGGGGTTGGGCTATAGGGCAGGCGATTCAGGGTTATTGAGCTGATGGTGGGATGTTAAAAAGCTGGGAGGTTCATCATGGCAGGTTCGTTAGGCCATCCGGGCAGGCCCCTCTCATTGGGCCCTGCTAATGAGCTTCCACTGGATTATCCGCTCCCACCTCCGCTCAGTTTACTCTGTCAAATCGAGTTTGCATTTTAAATGGGAATTTGACAAGACGGGCAATTTGTCTGCTGACGAGGTTAATGGGTGTTAGCCCTGCGGACTGAGGATGGAGGACCCATGCCCCCGCAACCTGGCCTCTTCCCAGATCAATGACCCAGGCGCTCTCCTCCCACATGCAGCCAGTGTCCAGGGGCTGTCCAGGGGCTGTCCACGTGTGTGGCTCACCACCTCCAAGCAGTCTTCCCAAAAGCACCCTTCCCTGGGCCACTGTCTACGATCGACTGGGTGATAGCCCCTCTGCCTGGTCCCCAGGACAGGGTCAGTCTTGGGAGAGTAGGGCTCCCAAGGACCCTCTAGCTCCTCCACCCCGCCCACCACCTCTCCCATATGGGATTTGAAATGGAGCCAAAGGGCTGGCATGGCCATGTCCTGTGTTCCGGTGCTGGGATATAACTGGTTGGCCAGAAGAGCTTTCAAAACCGTCATCTCCAAGTGCAAATGTCGGGATCCCATCTGGACTGAGCTCCAATGCTGGAGCTGGCAGAGGAGCTGGTGATCCCTTCTGAGACCTCCTGATGGGCCCAAGTTGACCGTCCCTACTTGGAGTCCTTCCTCTGGCCACCGCCTCTAAGACTGAACCAGAACCCAGGTTTCTGGGATCCCAGCTGAGCTCAGGCATGGCTCCGAGTCAGGACAGGCTTGGACTGTGGAAGAAGATGCCTCGGTCTCCCTCCTCCCGGGGGCCCAGCGCCCTTCCCCGCCCCGGCTAATGTGCCACAATTACCTCCTAAGTGCCCAAACAAATGTGGCTGCTGGGGAAAGTGACACGGGCTCCAGGTGATGGATTCGTGCCATCGGGGAGCCGGGCGGAGCGGGCCGCAAGCGGGGGGGGGCAACACTAATATTGTATCAGCGTCGGCGCCGGCGCCACGAGCTGGTGATGAATATGTGTCACTTTACACGGCGCACACTCGGGGGCCTGGCTGCGCAGGCATGGAAAATAGAGTGTCTGGGATTAATGATATTGAAAATGATAGAGAGCAGATTGGAAATGGCTTCGCCCGCCCGACCCGCGGAGATGGAAACGTACCTCACAGCTATCTGCCCGGCCCGGCCCCCCCCTGCCCCCCCCACCTTCCACCAGCCGCAGAGGCCCACGCATGATGAGGACCCTCGGTCTCATTCCCACCAGCAGCAACTTGGGATGGCACAGGACGGGTGAGGGGAACATCCTCCAGCAGAGACACAGGGTGTCAAGGAAATCTTAGCCCGTGACTGACCTTTGACTTCAGTTCCAGATGAGTCTGATGCTCGTCGCCCAGTGAACCTTGACCTTGGCCACAGACTAAACCCTGACCCCAGTTCCAGCTGAGCCCTGCCTCTGGCCACAGACTGAGTCTGCCGGAGCCTGAGTCTCTCAGGAGAGCATGAGGACTGGGGCGGTGGGACGGAAGCAGGTGCAGGAGAGGCAGGAGAGCACAGCCGCTCAGCTCGAGCGGTGCCTGCTGGCTGGCAGCTCAGGGCCCGGTGTGAGCCTCCTCAGTGAACACTACTCAGACAGTCAGCTGTGAACAGGTGTCCTCTCCATTGATGCCATTTTAAGCGTTTAATTCTGCTGGTTGTAGTGACCGTCTCTGCCCACCTTTGTAAGGTAATGTGTGCACGCATACAAGCATCTGCTCACAACACGCCTGTGGGGTTGTCTGGGGTGTTGTGAGTAGGTTTGTCCCTCTGCAAGCCTTGGCGTCTGGAGGCTTGGGGGAGGGAGGGAGGTTGCTGTATGTGTGGTAGTATGGTTTATTTTAGACCACTCTGTGCGGGGCTGAGTGTGTGGGGATGTAAGGTGCATGTTGTTGGAAGGACTCCAGTGTGTGGACTTTAGTCAAGGAAAACTCTTGAATGAAGCCTAACCCTGGTCACAAGCTAAACTCCCAATATCAGGGCAAGATGCCTTTCCCAGCTGGAATGGAATCCAAGCACGCTAGGATTTCAACAAATTTGATGGGTGGACAACTACCCAGACATATGCTGAGTGGTGAGCGTGGTGACCATTGACCCAGGCCTAACATCCACCCCAACTTCAGTCCCAGTCCTCAGCCAGGTCAGAAGGAAATACTTACATCCACATCATTCTCTCAAGCCACCTCTTGAGGGTAGGTTCTGTCTCTGATGAACAGGATTGGTTCCTGACTTCGTGGAAGGTCCAGTCAATCAGACGAGACAGATGCTAAACAAGTAAACAGATAAAACAACAAATTAGGACAGAGTGTAAAAAGTGCCACAAAGCTGATATTCAGGAGCCCGTAATAAAGTTAAGGGGGTGACCCATCATGAGATGGGGTGGTCAGTGTTGCTTCCTCTATGCAGGTGACCTTTGAGCTGAGGGACGTGTGAACTAGCCTTGTGGATATACAAGTTAGGGCAAAGGCCCTGGGCATATTCTAGGCCCTGTCAGGAAAAAGCAGTCAGGGGAGAGGCAGGAGGGGGTCAGGACCAGAAGGGACTGGGTAAGGGAAGCAGCTCAGGTTTTGTTTTCAGTGGGATGTAGAGTGACTGGGAGGTTGAACCGAGGGAATGACGTGATCATATCTGCATCGTTGTTGTTTTTTAAACAGGCGCTGTTGAGTGCCTGAGCCGTGAACCATTTCGGGAGTTCTGGCATCAGCGCCAGGCCCAGGACCCACAGCGTCCTGCAGCAGCACCAGCTTGCACCCACGCCATCTATCATTAATACCTCGCAGCAGCTGCACAGCAGATGCTTCCCTGAGTGCCCCAGCTCCTGGGGGCTTGGGTTCCTGTGCCCACTCTCCCCAGTCCTGCCCTGACCTCCTTCCCAGGTCCTCCCTCTGCCTCTCTCTCCTCGATCTTGTGGGGTCTCCTGGAAATGCTCTCTACACAAGACCACTGCGTCTTTAGGTCCTGCTCTCACCTGCAGGAAGAGGGCGCCTATGAAGGTGGGGCAGAGGGAGCTCTGTGTGGTGGTGAGAAACCCTTGTTAAGGAGCAGCCTCTGCACCGGCAGAACTCTAGTTCTGAAGAGAGAGGCACAGGTCCCAGGGCAGCACCAGGAGCTCTGAATCCCCAGGGGTGCACGGCACATTGCACAGAGGGGGCTGTCCCTCTGCCCCAGGCTGGGAGCCACCAGTGTGGAATACTGGGTGTCTGTTCTGCCACACAAGGTACTGGCGTCTTTCAGGGGGTTAGGGGACTCCAGCTAAGTGGGGGCGGAGCAGGGGGCCGAGCTACCCGACCTGACTCCACCCCTAGACTCGGGCCCGCCCCCTTCTGCCCCAGGCCAGTAGCCCCAGGGAAGGGTGGGGGACAGGCTTCTCTGGACTGAGTCTCTCTTTCTTTTCTCTCCACCGTCTCCTTCAGGCTCTTGTCTTCTCCCTCGCTTCTCTTGCAATCTCTCCTAGTGTCTCTCTCTCTCTCTCTCTGCTCCTTTCTCTCCCTCCTTCTCCGCCTCTCTCTCCCTGAGTCATTTGCAGAGCGGAGATGGCCTAGCCCATCTGGGAGCGAGAGCGGCCGGTGACGGAGGCGCAGGTAATAGCCAAGTGGAGGAGAGAGACGTGGAAATTTATGACATTGAAAATGACTGAGAGAGAGTGTGTGTGTGAGTGTGGGGAGAGGAGAGCGCAGGAGGGGGCGGGGAGGGGCTGGGGGGAGCTCCTGGGCTCTGCACACGCGCTGCAGAGCCTACCACCTCCCGCCAACCTTGCGAGCAGAAGAGGAGAGGACGTGCTGTGCCGTGCTGAGGAGGGGCTGCTAACCCAGATTAGACAGACAGACAGACAGAACAGTCCATAGGACAGAGAGGGCAGGGAAGGAGAAAAGCCGGTGAGACCAGAGACGGTGAGGCTGAAGCCACAGTGGGAGAGACCCCAGCTGCCTGAGTGCCTACTTCTCTCAGCCTGGTCCCCAGTGCAGGAGCTCCAGTCTGAGAAGAGGGGTGTCTCCACAGAGTCTGGAATCTGAGTTGGAGATCATCGAGGCAGGGAGGTCCAGAAAGGACCAGAACACACTCCAGGTTGCACAGCAGTTCGCCCTCCACCCTGCATTGCTATTTCCTCAAAGGTGCTGGGGTGTGGGTTATAGGGTCAGGGAAGGAGATGGACTGGATCCTACAACACCCCAACAGCTCCTCTGGGAGGCAGGGAAGTGGCCAGAATGACTTCATCACATCCTGTTGAAGTCAGATAAAAATCTTTTTCCTTGGGGTATAAGGCTCATAATTCCTTCTGCACTAGCCATTCTCTAGACACCCCAGGGTGGCATCCTGGAGCTAGGAGTAATTAGATCTCCTGCCAAATGCTGAGCCCTCCACTCGCAGAAGACTACATACCATTGCCCTCCTCAGCCCCATTCCCAGCTCTCTTGGCTCCAATTCCAGGTTACCGCACATTAACCCAGGGCTCCTTTGCTCATCTGTAAAATGGGGATAATGACACCCACCTATGCCGATCCTCCTTGGGGTGGCTCAGTCTGGACCTTGGTCTACCTAAGTCCAGAGACAGGTCTGTATGAGAACTCCAGGGAGCTCTTGGCAATTCTAGGTGATCTTCTGCGGGTGGAGGTGGAGGAAGCAGAATTTCCAGACACCCCCATATACACAAAAATAGCCATGTCCTGGGAAAGCTGACATAGCAGGTACTCAAAGGGCAGACTCCCCTGTGTGCCCAGGTGAGAGCAGAAGCTGAGGCCCACAGGAGGGTGCAGCCCATTTGTCTAGCCAGAGGTGGCTTAGGGTTCACAGACAGCTGCCCAACCCTCCCCAATAGCTTGGGGCCTGACTCCAAACAGGTGTTCAGATTTGCCCAACTGGAAAGAAAAAGAGCTTACTCTCCACTCCATAGCTCTGCCCCCTTCTCCCTGCCTGCCATCCACTATGGCCACTTCCTTCCTCTCTTCTTCCTTTGCTTTGTAGCTCTCTCCTAGAAAACTTTCTTAGCTTCACCGCCCTAGCCCAGAGCACCTGAGGTGGCATGTGAATGCAATGGTTGAAAGCACAGCATTAGGGCTCCTTGGCTGGGTGACCTTGGGCTCTCCATTGAAGGTCTTTAAGCCTCTCTTCTTCATCTGGCAAATGGAGCTATTAACGGCTGGCTCCAGGACTGTGGAGAGGACCACAGGAAATCTCAGGTGTAAGATGACTGGCACCCGGAGGTGCTTAGTGAATGCCAGCTGGCATCAGACCTCACTATGCCTGGCTCTCTGCTGCACTTAGAGGGGATGAAAGTGAAAGCTGAGGGTGGGGAGAAAGAGCAGAGCAGCAGTGGTCGCTTGCAAGAAACAAGCCAGAGCTACAGTGGGAGAGACTGAAGTTAGCATCAGAGGGACTTCCCATTCTGAGGCCCTGGGAGGAAATCTCATTTCAAAGGGCCACCTGGTGCAGTTTCATAGCCTCATCCTAGAGGCAGCTTGGAGGCAGCAGCGGCTGCTCTGTCTGGGGAGCAGTGGGGGAGGTGAAGAGTTCACTGGGCCCACGGGCTGCAGGCCACGGGCCTCCCACCCAACCCCCGTGCCCTGGCCCAGTCCATCGTGGCCGCATAAAAGGTGACGGATGGTTAATGGGGGAGATAACGGGATTCATAAGGGAAATTTATCGGTCACTCTGGTGGTATAAATATGTTTATAGCGGACCGAGGGGAAATGAAGAAGCCCCAATAAATCACTGTGAAGCCACCAGCCACTAATAGGCGAGTGGCCTCAGGAACCCCAGCATTGGCGAATGCAGACACCCCCTCTGGCTGCCCGCTAATGGCATGGTGCGGGGCTGCAGACTTGTCCGGCAGGACACAGACTTTAGCGTGGTGGGAACAAGACCCCAGGGGCCACCACTGAGCTGTCCCACCTGCCTGCGGCTGCCTGCACAATAAAAGGTACAGATAAGGGGTGCATGGACCAAGTCTGGGGACCCCCTGGTGCAGGTACTAAGGAGGCACTGAAGTCTGACCTGACTACAAAATTTAACATTGCCCCATCCCCGTCCCTGCTTTCCTCTAGTTTTCTGTCAGTAGAGTGATTTCACAGCCTCAGAAAGCTGTTGGGAGGAAGGGTGTTTGGCACACAGGCCTGGCAACTCATAAGCCTCAATAAGAGGTAGTTATTAGTACTAGTTATTAGTACTAGTCTTAGTTAAGACAGGGTCTTTCCTTCTTGGGAAAGTGCCAGGCACATGCAAAACCATTTATATAAAGGTGGACAACACTGTCCCCAACTTATAGTTAAGAAATCTGAGGCTCAGAAGTTCAGTTTTGTCTGAGGTCACATAGAAGACAAAGGCTCTGTTGAGCCTCAGTTTCTCTCTGCTGAAGTCTAAATCCTGCCCGTTCCTGGGGTCCCCTTTCTCCACTACCTCTGGATAAAGCCAAGGGCTCCTTCCTTTTCTTCCTCTTTCTCTCTCCTTCCTCTCCTCCCTCCCTTCCTCCTCTCTTCCTCCCTTCCTTCCCAAATACTTAGGTAGCTCCCTCTGCAGGGCACTATATATTAACCAAGGCAGGCAAGCCCAGGCCTTTATGCTGCTCACTGGTGGAGAAGTCCGCCCTGGATGGTGGGAAAGAATGGTGTGTGCGCTGAAGCTGTGGCGGACACAGCAGCTGAGAGCCTGGGTGTGGAGGTCTAGAACTGGCAGGAGATAGGGTCGGCAGAGGGGACACCTTGAGGTGGGGGAGGAGGGCGAGCCAGGTCTTCCAGTGCCCACTGGGATGGTTTAACGCTTCCCTCAATGTTCAGGGGCTGCACAGACACCCCACGTCAGGCTGTACCATCACGTGTCCCTTTTCCACCTCCCTTTTCTCATGGCCATGCTGTCCAGCAGGGTTAAGCCTGGACAACGCTGAACCTGTCCCTAGTTTCCCGCCAGGACAGGCCCCTCCCCATCCTGTCATTCCCCGAGTCCCAGCCCAGCCTCCTCCAGTCGGAGGTTTAGGTCCCCACAAGGGCACTGGGAAGAGGGAACCGGCCCTTTGCGGTCCTAGAGGCCAGCCTCCCTTGCTACTATCCCCCAAAGCGAAGGCGAAGTCAAAGACAGCGGGGAAGCTGCCTTCGCCTCGCCCGCGTCTCCGCGTCTCTCTGGACCAGTCTCTCTGTCTCTCCTTTCCGCTGGGGTGCCTGTCTCTCCCCTGTCTCTGCAGGTCTCTGGCACACCCTCGCTCGCTCTCTCCCTCCTGCTCCGCGGCTCCGTCTCCCCGTCTCTCCAGTCTCTCTCCCTCCCGAGGCCGGGCGGGGGAAATCGCTCCGTAAATAGGCGGATGGCCCCGGGCGCTCCGGGCGCAGACACTCGTTTTTAGAGCCAGTAATTGACTCCTTTCAGTTGATAATTCATGGCTTGCATATGCGCTTTAATGCGGGCGCCCGGGGAGGCGCGGCGGGCGGGGCGGCCGGTGCGCGGAGCGAGCGGCCGAGCGGCCCGGCGGGGAGCTGGACTGTAGGCGGGTTCGGGTCCAGGGCCGTCTGTCAGTCAGTGCTTCGAGAAGAGGGGGCCCTCCGCTGGGGTCTGCCGGTCCAGCTCGCCGAGGGAGCGCAGTGGGTGGGATGGGGACGGCGGGAGCAAGTGGGGCCGAGGAGGGAGCCTCGGAAACGCTTGAGGGATGGAGGGAAGGGGAGACCCAAGGACACCCCTTACCCAAGCAGCCTCGAGAAAACAGGCTCAGAAAGCAGAGGACTTACCTGCATCCCACAGCACAGAAACAAAACCAGAACTCAAGGTGCCCCTTACCCAAAGGGCCCTAACCTGGGGTCTCAGTTACCGACTTTTGTGGAAGCCTCCTTGGCCTGGGAATTTTCTGAGCTGCATTCCTCCAGTGAAGCCACCGGTTCTATTATTCCCAGACAGGGGACCCCACAAGGACCTGCGCATTCTGGACACAGACTCCCAGACCTGAGCCCGCCACGCACCTCACAGTGACTCCCAGGCTGGGGAGAGCGGAGCAGGTCCTTGCCCACCCAGCTCTCAGCCTCTGTGAACCTCTTAACCCAGGCGAGGCACATGTAATCACTGTCATCCTACGGGAGAAGCTGAGGCTTAACCTAGCTGGGGAACTAGTGTTGCTCGGAAGGATGGAGGATGCAGAGACAGAGCCCAGATCAAACCTCGCTGGGGGAAAGAATGGGAGTGGGAGGGGAGAGGAGGTGATTCCCTGTCCCTGTCCCATCAGCACCCACACATGGACCCTGCGGCTCCTCTGTGAGGGCCTCTGAAGAAGCCTAAGACTGGCCCGCGGCCACACAGAGCAGGGAGTGATTTCAGCTGGCCGGGTACTCACTAGTAGTGAGAGATTAGATTAGATCAACAGCAGCTGGAGCTGGCGCTGGGGAGGAAGGCTGTTGTGGAGCCCAACTATCAGCTCAGGGGAAAGCCAGGCCTGGAGGGAAGTCTGACCCCAGGATGGGGGTTCCCATTACTCAGTGGCTTGGACTGGGATCTGCCCCAGGTTAATCTCAGCCAAAAACAGAGAGAATTCCATCCCATCTCTAAAACTTACTGTTTACCCCAAAGGCAAAGCACTCAGCTTATTTCTATCACTATCTCTTCATCTGTTCCCCATCTGTGCAGTGGAGTTTGGACAAGGCTTTAACCGGAAAAGTCTTGATGACCCAGGATCTGAGAATAAGTAGGAAGTAGGAAGTGTCTGGGCCATGCGAAGCTCAATACTGTCCCCTGCTGCCCAGATTGTGGCAGCCAGTGGGATGCAGAGAAGCAGCAGGAAATTGGATGAAAACATTCCACACTCCCCCACCCCCTACCAGACACCCCCCCCACACACACACCAGCTGCTTAGACCTCTCTCTTCTAAGGCAGGGAAGACATAGCAGGAACCCTACCAACCCTGACCGAGGGGTAACGAGAAGACTTCTTCGTCAGCAGAGCTCTCAGACTCTAAGGTAGAGCCTGGGAGAGATGGAGGCCACAGTGAGGTCAGCAGTAGCCCTGCCCGGCCTGCAGCTGGACACCTCAAATGATTCCTTCTAGTGCACATGGAATCAGGACTATCCTTCTGGTGTGATTCCTGAGATCTTCGTCTTAGTTAAACTGGGGCTTCTTTCTGCCTGAAAGTCTACCCTCAACAAGAGTAGGCTAGATAGGTAGGTGGATGGGCCAAATCCATTCTTGCCTTGAGAGGTTAACTCCATTCAGTTTCAAAACAGGGAGCAATGAGTTCAGTCATCTGCCTAGATGACCAGTAAGTAGTATTACAAAAAGTAGCATATGGGAGGGGAAGGTTTTTTTTTTTTTTTTAAGATTTATTTATTTGTACATACAGAACTGGGGTACAGGCCAGAGGCTCAGGGGCGGTGAGAGGCTTCACCAGAGACAGAGCGGGGAGCAGAACAGGCAGATCAGAACAGGCAGATCCACAACGAAGCACACTGCTGAGAGGAGCAGTGGGCGGGCCAGGAGAGGTCTGCCACACCGTGTGGTCACCTCCGGGGCAGGAGGGAATCGAACTCATGCGGAAGTGGCTTTAGCTTCTCAGTGCAGTGCTTTAAGCTGCTGCGCCACCAGGGAGGGGAAGGTTTTGATAGGCAAAGACCTCCAAAGAGATCAGAGGCAGGGAATGTCATGGAGTGGAGAGGACAGAGGAATCAAAGAAGGCTTCCTGGAGGAAGTGGCATTTGACACTGGGCTTAAGGAAAGAGGAGAACGTGAAGGTGTTCCGGTGGAGGGGGTAATATGGCCAGACACAAAAAGGCAGACACACACGGTGTACTTGTGCTTACAAGAAGGCTCCAGTCTGGGGAGTGGAGGAGGCTGTGCTGTGGTAGACCCATTCCCAGGACACTCTGGAAGCTCTCAGGAAGTGCTGAGTGTTAGGCTGAGAAATTAGCACTTTGGGGTGAAGCACTGGTCTGTCAATGGGGGTCAGTGTCCTAATCCAGGATCTGTGTTGACTAAGGTTCAGTCTCTCAACCTTGCTTTCTAGAACTTCCTCTAGACAGAGTGGGCTCCATGACAACTTCCTGGTCAGGGAAATGTCTAGCAATAGTAGCTCACTGCGAAGTCAAGCTGGCAGGTATCATGGACTTCATTAAATCTAAACCATTTAATTCATAGATGAGAAAACTGAGATCCAGTGAACAGAAATAACTTGTCCAGCATCACACAGCAAACCAGTGCAGGCATGAACTCAGGTCTCCACTCTCTTGACTTGGAGCTTTTTGCCCTGTGCTACAAACTGGGGCAGCATCTGGGGGACTGAGCTAGAGGAGAGCAACCAGAGTCATCTGGCCACCAGGTTATAGTCCCCAACCCCCATCAACCAGAGAACACGAGGTTGGCCAGTCAGGAAATGTTTATTAAGCCCTTCACCTTGTTCCCCATCTTGGACTGTCAGGCAGTCCATGCACTGAGCACCCACACAGAGGACTATAGTGAATTCTGTCAGCCTTCTGGGAGGAGGAGATATGAGACAGGTTGTTCACAAGAGGCACAGGGAATAGACTTGGATGAGGATGTAGGAAGGCTCCAGAAGGCACAACCTGTCACTCAGATTTCTTCTGGTTCATAGTCAAGGTCTCTATTTCCTTCATGAACCGGAGACATAGCTCTTCTTCCCATGGCAAAGCGATGCATTGTACAGCCACTGGAAGTCCCACGGATCCTCTCACTCCCTGCGGGAGAGAGTCTGTGGGCTCAGAGCCTGTTTCTTGCTCACAGGCCCATTGCCCAGCCCTCCTCACCACCCACAGGCTATGCGTAAGCCTGGAGATTCCATCCCCAATCTATATTAAGGTGGAGATGTCCTGGACCTCAGAGTTACAGGCTTCCTTAGCTCTCAATATAACCCGAAAAAACTGCTCTGACTTTGCCTAGAATCCTCATCTTAGAACATATATTAAGATTAACATTTGTTCCCTGGGCAGAGACTTGATCTGCCCAGCATCCACCAGTGTCCTCATCAAAGGAAGAAGAATGTGCAACCCCCTAATCCAGAGCCTGATGATACTTCTGCAGTGAAAGGGTGCCCTGACCCCAAATTCCAACCCCATCAGGAACAGGGAGCTGATGTGTGTCCCTGCGTGAAATTCAAATACAATTGTAGGAATTCAAACACATTTTCATCCCTTTATGATGTTAGCATGCAAGCTCTTATTTGCTTTGGATTCTACTTTGACTGATTGATGGTTTTGGTCAACTCCCTTCATCTGTGGCTCTTTTTTCATCATTTACAAAACCTCATAGGACATGTATGGAAATATATAAATATATCTTAGTTGGCCAGAAGTAGACTGGCATAAGGGAAAGGGAAAGTTTCTTTTCTTTTTAAGATTTATTTACTTATGCATACAGACCTGGGGTACAGGCCAGAGGTTCCGGGATAGTGAGCGGATTCACCAGAGACAGAGTGGGGAGCAGAACAGGCAGATTGATGAAATACATATACTGCTGAGGGGAGCAGTAGGAGAGACAGGAGAGGTCTGCAGCACCATGTGGGTCACCTCCGGGGCCAGGGATCGAACTCACACTGAAGTAAGTGTCAGTAGCTAGCTTGCAGTGCTGAGACCTAACCCTTTGCGCCACCAGGGAGGGCCCGAGAAGAGAAAGTTTTGATGGGCGAGAACCTCAAGACAGTTTAGAAGCAGGGAAGTATCAATATTGTTATTTTTTCAGAATTCAGATTGGTAACTTCATCACCAAAATCAATTTTTAGAAAAAGTAATCTATTTAATGTCTAATTCAGGCACAGGCAAAATTTTCAGATAGTCTGGCTCTATCTCTCACCAAAGTGGGGCTGTTATTTTAGACCCTGCACTAAGTAAGCCCGAGGGAATATGTCCTTTTGTGAAGCCACCTCTGAATCAGTAATAGCAGCATTTTTGAACACTTCCTACACAAAAAGCCTATGTCATGGCTTCACTCTTTTTCAATTTAACTTTTGGTACAACCCTGCAGGGTAAATGTTTTAACTCCCATTTTTCTGGCCCAGAGAGGGGCAGTGTCCTGCTCAGTCACACAGCAAGCAACTAACTAGGGGCCTTCACTCTGCCTCTGGAATCAACTTTCCCTACAGACGTTTTTACTGGATTTGCTGAGTATTTTCTTCCCTAACAAGGACAGAGGCCACTTGGAGATCAAATGATGTGTGTGTCCTTCGGATGGGGTGAAACTGCACCAGAAATGATAAGGAGTAAACACTAGGAATGACGGCCCCTCCCTCGTCTCCACCCTACAACTCAGCTGGGATCAAGACAAGGGGGTAGTGGGTAGGGGATAAGGATGGAGAGGGAAACTGACCTCCTGGAAATTTCTGTCATAACTATCTCCGTAGTACCCCTTGTAGAAGACCAGATCCTCCTCATCCTGTAGTGTCACGGTGGTGACTGGTACCACACCGGCAGGGAAGTCCAGCACGTTGAACAGGCTTAGATAGGAGAGGCTATCTACCGAGAGATTCAGAAAAACCCAGCAAATCTTCAGGTGCGGGAGAGGATGCGTGAGCGCCCCCTTGGGGACATTCTGGAAGCTGCAGCCCTCTGGGCGTGCGAGCGCGCCAGGAGTCCACCTCCGCCAGCCCCAGGGAGTCTTAGTGCCCGGCTCTATGCCAGCTTCCCGACGTCGCGGCTTCCCTGGGAGGTGGGGAGTGCCATATCCTGTGCATAGTGGGGGAACCGCTGTGGCAAAACGTTGGATGGTTTTTCCCAAGCTATACAGCTGGTGTCTAACAGGGTTCAGCACCTGCTGCAGTGTGGGCTGTACCCTGGGCTTCGGGACAGGGTTTGTGTGCTGCCACCCTGCCTGGCAAACGCAGCCCCTCTACAGCAGACACTGGTAGGCAGGGAGTGGACATCAATGTTGGGGCAGTGTTGTCCACAGGGGACACCAGAACACAGCCAGTGTGGGGTATGACTTTGGGCAGCCCCAAAGAGAGAGCATCCTCCGGGAAGGAGCCCCACTCTTTGGGGTTTTCACCCTACATTAATGCCACCTGGGAGGCCTGCACCTGCGCTGGGCATAAGACTGGGGGTGCTCCTGACAGTGCCCTGGCCTCAAGCCTGGTGTCAAGTGGGCTGAGTTGAAGACACCTTTTGAAATGGGCAGCAGAAAGCATGTTGAGTTTGAATGTCTGTGCTATGGGAAAGAAGCCGGACCCAAAGCCTCATCCCTCGTGATTCCATGGATATGGAATCACCTAGAAAAGGCAAAACTGTAGAGATAGAAAGTGTATCAGTTGTTGCCTAAGGTTAAGAGCATGAGAGAAATTTGGGGGATGCTGGAAATATTCTATATTTTAATTATGGTGGTGGTTATACAACTATATACATTTGTTGAAATTCACCAGATTACACATTTAAAGTTGGTGAATTGTACTGCATGAAAGTTTTACTTTCATGAAGTACCTTTTTTTAAAGATTTATTTCATTTATTTATGCATACAAGAACTGGAGTATAGGCCAGAGGGAATGAGAGGCTTCACCAGAGACAAAACAGAGGACTGATGAAGTACACTGCTGAGGGGAACAGCGGGCGGGTCAGGAGAGGTCTGCTGAGCCATGTGGGTCAGCTCCCTGGCCAGGGATCGAACTCATGCCGCAATGATTACCGATAACTTCATAGTGCCGAGACTTAACCCCTTGTGCCACCAGGGGTTAAAGATGTAATAAAGTACCTTTTTAAAGTGAATGGAAATTGGGGATGCTGCTAACTGGTGCAGGGTTTCACTTTGGGATGGTAACAACGTCCATAACTAGACTGTGATCATGACTGTCTGGCATTCTGAATACACTGCCTTCTACACTTTAAAATGACTATCAGACTTTTATCCCAATTTCTAAAAATAGTGAACAGAGAGAGAGGCAAAGTCCACAGCAGCAGGGCTCAGAAGTCCTGAGCTCCTAGTCTGAACCCATCAGCACAGAGGTCCCCTCACCCCAACTTTTGGCAGGGTAGCCTATGGAGAAGGCAGGGTCCACAGTGGGTATCAGTAGCACATCCAGGCCGAGGGACCGCCACTCTGCTATGAACTCCTGCTGATACTCCTGTAGAGACAGTGGATTGGGGGTCAGACCAGCGCAGGCCATTGTTTGCTGGATAAGGTCAGGGGCTGCCAGGCCCAGGCAGGTTATATCCCAGAAAGAGTTCCCAGTATGCAAAGTTATCTGGGAGGGGGTTTCTCTGGGAGCCAAGGTCAGGGGTAGGAAGTGGATGCAGCATGCAGTGATTTAGGGACAATGTGTGATCTGGGCCCAAGGCATATGGACTAGATTAACTTCCCAGGCACCAAATTTCCCAGCTCGGTGCAGATGGGCCTCCCCTGCAGGTCAGGAAAGAGCTCTGTCCCCTGTCTGGCCACTCTGTCACCACCCAGATCTCTGCCGCCCCTGTTCCCCCAAGGTCTCCCCAGGCTTATGTTACTTTCACAGCTGTGTGCTGCTCCCACAGTTGCTTGGTCGTCCTGGGGGAACAAGGAAAAACATGAAGGTCAGCATAGGGAAACCTCTTCATAAAAAGAGGCAGGGTCTGGCCGCAAGGCGGGCTGCAAACCAGCTGATGGACTCAGAGTGACCCTGTGTGTGGTCCCCTGACCAAGACCCTGTTTTTTTTTCCAAGCACACATCCTGTGGTCAATGTCCACCAGCCTCAGGGATGCAAAGGGTCTTCCCAAAACTGGAGGCCCATCCCCTAACCTATGGGGTACCAGTCAGCCTTCAGCCCACTCCAGCCCCAACTCTAACCAGTACTTCATCTTCAAGTCCCACCAGGTCAGGCCCAGGAGCAAACCCTAACCCAAACCAGACTCATCTTCCAACCACATCCTCACCCCACTTCAGCCCCATCCTCTACTCTAATTCAAACCAACCTCATCTTGAACTCAACCCCACTCAGTCTTTACCCCAACCTGACCCAAACAAACCTGAACTCAAAGCTTAACTCAATCAGCTCCAACCCCAACCAACAGTCCAAATGTGACCCAGTGTCAGACATGACCTGAACTCCTGATTAGCCTGAAGTTTAAATAGCCCTTACCCCGCAGTGGACTCCACTCAGTTCCCACCACCCCATGGAAAACCTTGTGAGTGGAAACTGGGTGTGAGGAGTTGGCCACTCACCTGACTCCACGAAACTCTTCCAATTTCTGGCTAACTCGGGGCTCCTGGAGGTGGGGAGAGATGGGAAGACCAACTTTAGACATCATAGGGGCACACCGACCTGCCCAGGGTGGGGCCTAGGAAAAGCCACGCTGCCCACACAGGGACATGGAGTCCTCTCCGCTCCTCACTAGCCCCCCACCTCCTCTACATCCTGCTTGACCCACACCCCTTCTCTAACGCCTACCTTCCTTCACTCCCTCAAACCTCTCCGCTCCTCACTAGCCCCCCACCTCCTCTGCACCCTGCTTGACCCACACCCCTCTCTAACGCCTACCTTCCTTCACTCCCTCAACCCTCTCCCCCTCTCAGCTTCTCTGAAGCCGCCTCCCCACTCTTCTCTTTAGCCCCACTCTCAATTCCTCTTCACCTTGAACTCACCTCTGACCCACCACCATTCTCTGGGTCACCATCACAGAAGGTGGGTGACCTTCCCCCACCCTTTTTCTTAGTCCACCTTCCCCTTCTCTCTCTCTCTCTCTCTCTCTCTCTCTCTCTCTCTCTCTCTCTCTAGTTTATTGAGGAAAGGAGAATAAGGAAAGAGAAACACCTGCAGTCTTAAAGAACAAGGACGCCCCTCCTCTCCTTTCTGGGCCCCTTCTCCTTTCTGGAACCCCCTCCTCGGATCCCTCCACATCCTGGTCCACACTCACTCTATACTTCAGGATCCAGGCCAAGACACGCTTCAGTGCATCTGGCAGACGTAACTGGCTGACTGTGGGCTTCACACAGGGATCCACAATGTCCCCCTCACTGAAGAACAATGGTCACATAGCTGGTTAGTGACAGCCTCTCAGGCCTTAGCTGACTCCCACAACCACCCAACTCCCTCTCTGTAGATAAACCACAGGTTGATTCTGCTCCCGCCACTACCACCCCTGGAACACATGACTCCTGAACACAGGGTCCGAGTGGCTGACTGGTGGCGGAAGGTCACACAATTAGCCAGCGGCATCCCACCAGTCCAGGACCCCAGTCCCTCCACAACCCCCTTCCAGGGCTCAGGTTGCCTCCAGCCCCCACCAGAGCCCATTTATACCAAGCCTCATAGCAGAATCCTAACAAACGTACAGCTTCTCCAAAAGGGTGGCCCCAGCATCAGCGAACAGGCCCCCGGTAAACAGGTGCTGGAAGGCATATCCCCCGCGGGGGATGGAGAAGGGGACGACCTGCCGAGACAGAGGCTGAGTTGGGATCTGAGACCCCTCCACCCTTCCTCTTCTCTGTCTGCATCCCTTAGAATTTACAGAAGCTGGCACATCATTCGTGGGGAACCTCTATGGCTTGCCCCTTCCTGCCCTGCCCGCTTCTATTCCATCTTCACGGTCGCCTCATGTGGCTCAAGGGGGTTAAGAGATGCACCCCCACCCCCTGTAATGCAGCGGGTTGGAGCGCTGCACTGTGAAGCTAAGCCAAGCTGTGGCTGTTCAGTGTGAGTTTGATCCCCACCCCAGAGGTGACCCACATGGCACAGAAGACCTCTCCTGTATTGCCGACTGCTCCCCTCAATAGTGTACTTTGTCAATCTGCCTATTATGATCCCCACTCTGTTTCTGGTAAATCCTCTGGCCCCTGCACCTCTGGCCTGCACCCCAGTTCTGTATGCATAAATAAATTAATCTTAAAAAGAGAGAGAGAGATTGGCCCACGAGCACATAGCAGGTATGTGTGTCTAAACAGAAGATATCTTTTTTACAAAATTATTTATTTATGCATACAGAGCTGGGGTACAGGCCAGAGGTGAGGTGAGGGGATTCACTAGAGACATAGAGGGGATTAGAATAGGCATATTGACAAAATTCACTGCTGAGGGGAGCAGCAGGCGAGACAGGAGAGGTCTGCTGTGCCATTTGGGTCAGCTTCCTGGCAGGGGATGGAATTTGTGCTGAAGTGGCTGTGGACAGCCTCATGGTGCTGCACTTTAACCTGTTGTGCCACCAGAGAGGGCCCACGGGAAGAGGTTTAAATAACAGGGAGCTCCTTACAAACGTTTGATGGAGGGAGCAGAGACCAGGGCTATAAGAACCATAGGAGCAGGTCCCTGAGTCCCCATCACTGAAGAGGGAAGACATATCTTTATTCCTTTCTCACAGAATGGGGTCCACTCTGCCCCCGCCCTCCACCTCTATCCCCTCAGTCTTCTTCAAGAAGCTTAGGAGAAACACAGTTATCTCAGCAGTCCAAACTCACACATCACCTCCTTTCCCTCCAAGAACAGCCCAATCTAGCACCCTAACCCATCCCACCTCCTCCCCCTTCCTACCTCAGGCGCAATAAGCCTCACCTGGTGTCCTGCATCCTGGAGCAGCCTGGAGGTGAGCCTCATGGCTCTGAGCATGCTGGGCGATGGCTGGGTGAAGCCATCTGATTCACAGTAGCCAATGCGAAGGGGCTGGTGACTAGAGTACACCTGGAGGCAAGAAGGACTAGGTGAGACTCCGAAAGGAGCCTGGGCTGGGTCAAGGGGCCTCGCTCTCTCCAGGATTCAGACTTGAAGGCTGTGCCTTGGGTCACAGTTATCCTCAGAGAAATACACAAGAATGCCCAAGAGCCCCTTTGAGCCTTCTTATATACTGTCCAGGCTCTAGGTCCCCTGAGGAACTGCTGGAGGGATGGATGAAAATGAATCACACAAATGATTGAGTGGATCGAGTGGGCAAGTAGGGAGATGGTAGATTTGTGAATGAGCGTGGGTATATGAACAAGATGGTGAACAGGTGGGTGGACAGAGGGTTGAATGGGCAGAAGGGTGAGTAGATGTATTGAAACAAATATCTTTAAGCTTAAAGTGGTCAACAGAGATTGAAGATGAGGAGATCAATAAAAGCTAAGAATGGGAGACCCACAGTGATCATGGCTTGTAGAACTGGGATGTGTGTGGGGAATCAGAAGACCAACCATTCGCTGAATGGTAGACAGAGACTCCCTTTATGGAGAGGGTTCTGAAGCCAGATGCACTAGGTTTAAAGCCCAACACTGCTGGTTACTAGCTATGTGATTATAGACAATTCATTTCACTGCCCTGTTAGTAGGAAGAGAAATGTGCATTCTATCGTGTGAGTGTTAGGATACAATGGAAAGAAATTGCACATGTTAGGAACCAATAAATGTTGAATGACTTAATGAATAAATGAAGAACTGGAAGGGTCTAGAGCAACCTTCCATTCCAACTTCTTTATTGAACCAATGGGGAGACTAAGGTCCAGGGAAGTGACGTGGCCAGAGTTACCTCAAGGTCTAAAATCCCAAGTTACCTAGATACCCGGTTCTCAAAACCTTCTCTACTAAGGATTCCAATTGCATGCTGGGCATGTGATATGGGGGTCTCCCTCTGGAAGCAATGACACTGTGGCTGCAGGGAGCCAAGAGGCCAAGGAAGTGGGCATCAGCTGTGGTGGGAGACAAGTATGACTGAGCATGCAGCCTCCTTGCTCACTACACCTTGGGCTGGGAAAGGAGGTCTTGGCAGGGGATGGTTAGACAGCAGACAGGTCAGTGAGGAATATCAGTCTGCACCTCTACTCAGCTCACCTCCTCCTTGAAGGGCACGGGGGGCACAGTGGGGTCCAGTCGGTGCATGTCTTCACTCAGCAGGGCTTGCAGGCACAGCGCCAGGCTCTCTACATCCCGGGCCATGGGGCCAGCTGCTGTGGTCACTGCATGGAGAAGAGGGGAGAGAAGCACCTCTCATCCTTTCTGCTCAGGGGATGCCCCCACACTTCCTACTCTCATCGGGTAGGGGTCAAGGCCATGACCAGTGTCAAAGGAAGGGGTCTGATGCCATCCTAGGTCAGGTGTTGAAGACAAATAGAGCTGACAGACCAGCCTGGAACAGAACACCCATAGGCCAGCAGGAATGATAAATCTAGATAGAAGGAATGACACCAGCTTTTCCCAGGCACCTCTGTCACTAGTGGGGTTGATATACAACATAGGGTTGAGTAAAAGTGTCATTAGGAGAAAAGCTGACAGGTTTGTCCTTGAATGGGTGAAGGGTGGACAGCCACAACTCAGATAGGAGCATACCTGTTTTCACACCCTGAACAGCAGAAGCGATTCCAGAGTAGCTGCAAAACCCCAAACCCCCAAATCCCAGTTCAGGACCTGAAGGGAAGGGCCTGGGTGCCAAGGAGACTTGACACCCAGGCAATGAATTCTCCCAGGGCCCAGCACTGGAGTAGGAGCTGCTTTAACCCTTCTACGATTCTCTACTACTCAAGATCTCATTGACAGCCCACTTTTCTCATAGCTTTTGCTTGTAATCCCTTCACACACGTTCCATGCAAAGGAAGCTGCTTATACTCTTAAAACCTTCGGGACTCCACCCCAACTCTGCCTGTCCATCCTTCCCTTCCCTCATCTTGATTCTGAAAGTTGAAAGTGTAGGGTCTTAATAAGTCTCCGTGAAAGAAAACACCCACTTCATCTGTCAGTTCCCACAAGCTTTGAACTCTCCTAGAACCCTGATCACTTTCTGACTCAGGCATGTGAATGTCTAGGAACACCACAGAGGCAAGGAGGCAGGTCTGAGAATGCTCTGTGTCCCTGCTCCGGGAGCCACAACAGAGCAAGGACCCAGCGTGGGAGTGAGAGGTGGAGCAGTGGATGGGTGGATGGGTGAGGGGTGGCAAAAATGGACTGGTAGATGGATAGCCAGAGAAGTGAATGGATGAAGAGAGGCCTGAGTAAGCGAATGAATAAACAAATGGAAGGACGTGTGAAAGTTTTTCAAGGACATTGCCAATTCAGGGATATTTATCCATTTTGTCTATTAATATGTCCTAAGTACTAATATGCAACAGAGGAAACACTCAATAAACATTTGTTAAGTAAGTGGTGGGTACATGGTGAAATTATTTGTCCACAGAAACTCAGGTGATGACTACACGGATGGATGAAGAGATGAAGGAGGGATAGATAATGAAGACATAGATGGGTGAAGGCTTGAGGGGCAGTGTAGATGAACAGATGTCTATATTGCTGAATGAATGATATAATGGATGAATAAGTGAAAGGTCGATCCCATGGCCACCCCTAGCAATTACGGCGTGTTGAGCTATGGCTGAGACAGGAGTCACGTGAAGTCCTCCCACCTTCACTCACTTCCCCTGGCGCTGACTTGAGTGGATGAGACTTGATGTAGGGAGCAGATGCCTCAACCCCTCCAGGCCCTAATCCCTGTGGGCGGGGCTGAGCCTACCCGGACACCAAGTACCTGAGGCGGCGCCCGGTGGTCCGGAGGCTGTAGACACCACAGAAGCTGGCTGGTATGCGGAGACTGCCCCCTGTGTCGGTGCCCATGCCGAGGATGGACCCCTTCTCTGCCAGCAGAGCTCCCTCGCCCCCTGAAGAGCCCCCAGGTGTTTTCTTCAAGTTCAGAGGGTTCAGAGTCTGTCCATAGATGGGGTTGCTACAGTCAAAGCTGAGGTCAACAAAAGGAAAGGGGGTTGCTGAGAGGTGCAAGTGTAACAGGGAGGCTGGCCCTGGCCACCGGGAGGCCAGCCACCCTCAGGAGTCAAGCCGGGGCTGCTTCTGCTCCTGTGGTTCCATGAGCTCTTGCTGTCCCTTCCTGCTGTGGCGGGGACACTGAGCAAGACAGAGCCCGAGCAGAACTCAAATAAGCACCAGGAGCCCGGCGCCTCTGCTGTTGGAGTGGGGTCGGGTTCCTCACAAAAATGAGTACACTGGAGGTGGAGGGGGGAGGAGAACAGAAGCACACATAGAGAGAGAAGCTAGGAGAGGGAGGGAGATGGAACTTTCAGAACCTCAAAGACTGAGCGTCCCTGGAGACCAGGGAGCCCACCCCCATGTTATAAGATAAGGAAACGGGGCTCAGAGGGCACCAAAGACTCACCCCAAACCTTGGTCCTGGACATCTGTACACCAGCCCCACCTCTCCCTCTGCCCTGGACTGAGACTTGAAGTGTCCCTGGGCCCGGCCCCAGCTCCAACCCCAGCTTGGTCTCTGCTTTAGAAACCTGATCAGCGTCTGGGGCACGTTGGTCTTAACGAAAGGGATGGCTCCCTGAGCCTTGAGCACTTCCACAGTGACCGCGTCCTTGGCTGCTGGCCTCTCCAGGAGCTGGGACAGGCCACACGTGGAGTCATGACCCTGCAGAGAAGTGGCATTAACTCCAGCCCATGGGGCCCAAGGACCGAATAACTCAGCCCATCCCACCCCATCCTCACTTATGCTCACACCCCCGGAGTCAGTTGCACCCTGAGGAGATGGCAGAATAGCCTGGTGGCCAAGAGTCTGGGTTTGGGCACCAAACCACTGAGTTTGATTCCAGCTGGCCACTTCCTAGCAGTGCATAATTGATTATCTTTTTTTTTTTTTAGATTTATCTATTTATGCATATAAAAGCTGGGGTGTAGGCCAGAGGTGTGTGGGTGAGAGGGTTCAACAGAGATGGAGTAGGGAGCAGAACAGGCAGACTGACTGAAATACACTGCAGAGGGGAGCAGGGGGCCAGACAGGAGAGGCCTGCTGCTCCATGTGGGTCACCTCCCTCGCCTGGGATCAAACTCGTGCTGCAGTGGCTGGTGATAGCGTGATAGTGCTGAGACTTAATCCCCGTGCCACCAGGGAGACCCCGATGAAGTTTCTTGCCCAAAGTCACACACATGACGGTGCAAGCCCCCACGCATAGGTGCATGTCCACAGATGCACACCCACCCCGGGGCTCACCATGCAGTCATAGGTGTCCTTCAGGCTTACGGGGACCCCATACAGAAGGCCTCTCTCGCTCTTCTTGAGCTTCTTCAATGCCTGCAGTTGCCCCTCACACTCCCCCAGGAAATCTGTCAGGCAGTTTACCTTCTGGTGCACCTTCAGTGCCTGAGCAACATGGAGGGAACCCAGAAAGGGTCTTAGGTGAGGCCAGGGACAGGGATTCACCGGTCCCCTCCCACCATTTGACTCAGAGCAGAACAGAGGTGACACTGTGCCATAAGCCCCTCTCCAAGCTACCTCATCCCCAACTAGGTACACCTGCCCTCCAGCTCCCCAGACATCCTCCACTCAGCCCAGAACTCTTATTTGGGTCCTGACTCCTGACACCAACCTGTTCTAAGTAGCTACAGAGGACGCTCTCCAGGCTCAACTCTTCAGCCTTCAGCTTCTGAACCAACTTGGTCAGAGGCAGCTCCAGGATAAACTGAGGATCCAACTCTGGCTCCTGTGGAAATGAAGGAAAGGACGGGCGGATGCCAAAAACTAATCACTCAGGCCCTCCCTGGTGGCACAGGGGTTAAAGTCTCCACAATACCCAGGCACCCTGTTTCTCCCACACAGGCATATCTTTCCTGGGGCCTCAGAACCATATACCCACTCTGATGCTCATGCATACGCAGGCCTTATCTGTCAAACCTGTTCTTCATGAAATCCCAAGTTGATATTCATCTCAGAATCATCTCAGATCCCTCTTTTCCATTCATGATCTGATGTTATTCCTAACATCTAACACTGGTGAGCTTGCAACACATATTACAACAATCAGAACATGTGGGAGGTGAGAGGGTTCACTAGAGACAGAATGGGGAGCAGAACAGGCTGAGGGGAGAAGGGGGCAAGACAGGAGAGGTCTGCTGCACCTCCTGCCTCAGCTCCCTGGTCTGGGATCAAACTTGTGCTGCTGGCTGCCTACTGATAGCTTGATAGCACTGAGACTTAAGCCCTGCGCCGCCAGGGAGGCCCTACTCTCTGTGAAATTTTGCTAAACTGCACTGAATTGGATTTGTTTGAACCCAGCAAGGGTTCCCACCACCCTGGAGCATAAAGGTAGATACCTGAAGCTGGAGGGAACCCCTGATGAAGGAGTGACCTACCTGGGAAGTGTCTAGGATAGATCTGTCTATCTTTGTTGAGGATAGAATGAGGCATTGAGAACCAAGGGGCCTGGAGCCTTGAGAGGAAGCTCACTCCAGGTGAGCTCTCCCGGATCGCCTTCCACTCCTCCACACACACCTCTCAGGTGCACAGTTCATACGCCCGGTCCCACACATACACTGATGGAAGGTCCTTATTTGTCAGCCACACGACCACACGTGCCCCGCCCCCCCAAACATGCAAACCCACACCACGAGCACAGTTCATACACGCACAACTCGGCAAATGACACCACAGGCACATAGCCAAGCACAAGCTGCACGGGGCAGACACGCACCAGCCAGCACGCAGTGAAACACCAACAGGAGGCGGCGCCAGGGAGGCCCTGGCGTTTGCAGTAAAGGACCCTGAGCCCACCGCGGTGCACAGATGGACCTCTGCACCACGCGGGAATCCTCTCCATCATGCTGATTCGCCACAGCAACCCCATTAGCCCCGATTTCCTCTTCATCAGCCAGGGAGGGGCAGCTGCTCTCTGGGGGCAGATTGATTTATCCAACTAATTAGCCCCAATTAATATTAATACACATTCTCAGAAACTGCAGCCGCTTGGGCAGAGAAGCTGCCCATTGGGGCCATCAATCACCGTCCAGGGGACGGCAGAGGACACTCAGGAGGTCCAGAACACAGCGACAGCACCTCGGGCACAAGCCCTACCCCCAGGGGCTCCCAGAGGGAGTCCATCATCATTAAGCCAAGTTGGGAACCCTAAGACACTATGAACCCGCCCCTCCTCAGGCAGCTGGGGAGTCTGAGGCCCAGAAAGGAACCTCTGGGCCACACAGCCAGGTGCAGGCCCTCTGTGAGGTCCTTGGTCATCCTTCGGTCCTTCTCTGCCACTCCAGGCTGAGGTTGCGAACACTGAGTGACTCAGTCACTTTGCCTGCTAAGCCCAGGGGGCCACAGTGACTCTCGGTGCCTTGAAATACGCCAATGCAAGCTGATAAAGCGCCTCTTTAAATCACAGGTCTTCCTGGGAGGGTCCTACCCCGCGACCCCCACCCCTCGACCCCCCAGCTCTTTGTCTGTCAGGTGTTTGGGAAACGCGATGGCACTGGGGTGAGGGGGGCTGCCGGGGGGTGCTCGGGCCAGAAGGAGGACTGCTCCTACTTCCAATTGCTCTGTCAGCTTATACCCCAAGTGAACAGAGACCACTGAGTTCTCCTCCTTAGCGTTGCAAACACCAAATTGCTGTTTCTAAGCCTGCCTGTGCCTGCAGGAGCCCCAGCACTGCCCTTGGCCTCAAGGGGCTCAGAGGACATAAAGAAGGGACTGAGGGTGATGCAGAGAGCCAGCACAGGGAGAGTTGGAGGTGGGAGACTAGGTACCCCGAAGCCCTGTTTTCCACAGAGGAGGGGACAAGGAGAGATCCCTCCATGAGATCCACCATTTGGGACTGAGGGCTGGGGTCCCACGGGCACTTCCCCACTCACCTGCTGCCGGAGACGCTGTGCCAGGGTCTCCATCTGCTGCAGTGCCATCTCCCTGCGCTTCTGTGCCCTGGGGATCTTGTTCCGTGCTGGAGCCTGCTGCCAGAAAAGGGAAGACCCCAACAGAGCAGCCCCCAAAATGGCCAGTGGGAGAAGCGCCACCAGGGAGTAAGCCAGCCAAGTCAGCCCAAGCATTGTGGCCCCTGTGTGGTTACAACTGCTCCTCCAGAGCCTCGCACAGTTATATGTCAGGCACACTGTGACAGCACCTCCTTAATGGGTAGCCCTCTGGAGCAGAAGCCACGGCCCTGGGTGTGACCAAACCCAGCCTCCTCCCGGCTCCCTTTTACCCCTACTCAGCCTTCCTGAGAACACAGACACCTTGTGACTGGTCATGCAGAGGAAGAAACTTTGGCAGATAGCCCGAGAAGGCGCCCAGCAATCAGATGATTAGGACGCAGGTGGAACGTAACGTTTTAGTTCTGGTAATATTTGCATTTAGGAAGGCCACCCATTGCCATATATAGGATAACTGGAGAAGAATGGTGTAAAGTCAGGGGCAGACAGACAAGAAGCCGATTGTTCCTGCTTCACGGCCTCCTCTCCCTGCCATCCCCCGGACATCCACCAGCACCCTAGTGCTCTGATGGGGTTGTCCCAAAGGTGTCCTGTTGCCTTCATGATAATCACCAACTCCTTCATCATGGGTCATGGGCCACACGGCCGTGCGCTGAGCAGGCCGTACCTGCTGGGGAGAGCCAGAAGTCTGGGGCCGGCCAGGAGGAGCACAGGGACCCTAGGGGAGGATGCTCAAAGGCATTTGTCCCAGGGGAGCCAACGCAAGGAAGCGAGGACGGACACGACAGGCCGACACGGCTGCCCCTGCCTCCATTCTCCTCTCCCGAAGCCAGGCCGCCCTCTGAGGCTGGGACCCAACCTCCCCAGTGTATTGGGTCTGCCTTCCAGACTCATCTCCCACTTTCTTGTTGGGTTAGGCACTGCCTACATGCAGGTCAAGTGGGGGAGAAGAGGCTGTGGGCGGGATGGATGTGGAGGGGAAGGACACTTTAGATTGGCAGAAAAGTCACTGGAGGAATTGAAGCAATAGAGCAGGAGGGGCTTGCTTTGGAAATCCCCCCCAGGCCCGTGGCTGGGTCTGTCCAGTTCTGTCTCAGAGGCAGAGCTAAGCGACATCTCCACCGAGACTGCAGCCGTCACCGGCTGGGAGAGTGTGGCTCAGCCCTCAAGTCTGGGAAGCCAGAAGCAGCAGGTTTTGCAGTTGGTGACATGGGGTCCGAGCACCCAAAAGTCACCCAGAGTCAGGCCAAGCAGTAGGTAGTAGGTAGTTGACCTGCTGGATGCAACCTACATGGTAGCCCGAGGTCATCCACACTCTTAACACTCTGACTGCATCTACTCCAAGGGTCCTCGGAACTAGCCCTCCCCCTCCTCCTCCTCGGCAAGCACCCCTAGGTGCTTCGCCCCTTTTCTCTCCATCTCCTGCCCACATGCCCCTTGCCTCACTGAGTTCTGATTCCCCCGAGGGCCCGGGGACTTTGTTACACCATCCTTCCTTGAGTTGCATCCTCCATTGCCACATCCCTCCATATCTCTTTATCACACTTAGTACTAATTGAAATGATTTGTGTGTTTATTATTTTACTTATTTCTTACCTCCCTCCCTAGAAAAATATTTCATGAAAGCAAGAGCTGTGTCGACCTTTTGCACATGACAAGCACTAGACATTCCTTAATAGCTGAGCTGAGCCCTCCAGCCCTGTGTATCTCGGCTGGCTATTTCTCACAGCATTTAAAATCCTTCCCATTTTTTGGAGAAAATAATAACAATAATAATGAACAACTATATACCAGAGATATTTTATGGGGGTGGAGTGGGGGATGGGGTGGGGGAGAAGTTCAGTGGACTATGGTGATGGGAAGCCCACGGGGATTACAACTGAGATGGAAAAAGGCACAAAATGATGTAAAAATAAGCTATTATATTATTTTTTAAAATCCTTCCCATTTTTAATCTTGTTTAGATTCCCTTAGATTTATATCTGATTACATCCACAGCTACTACCCTTATATCTCTGCTTCCAGAAGATTCTCAATTCACCTATACTTAGTTGCCTTTATTTCCTTATTTTCACCCACTTCTCTAAGTCCAGACTAGTACCCAAATCATGCATTGACCTTGAAGTTAAATTAGCACCCTTTGAAGCCTTTGAAGTCATCACCTCTACCTTTCTTGAAATTCATCCTTAGGGCCTTCCAAGTTCTCAGTGTTAGCAAGCTATTGGCAGGTAGCTGCAGCAGCAGGATTTGGATCTTAGATCCCCAGCCAGGGAGCTGACCCACATGGCACAAGAAGCATGACCCACATGGTTTCCCAAGTTGCATTCTGTGGCAATGCAATCAATTCTTGGTTTAAAGTCACTTTTGCTTTGGCCCTCCCTGGTGGCGCAGCGGGTTAAAGCACAGCACTAAGAAGCTAGAGCCACTTCCTCATGAGTTCGATTCCCGCTTGCCCTGGAGGTGACCACATGGCGTGGCAGACCTCTCCTGACCCACCCGCTGCTTCGCTCAGCAGTGTACTTCATGATCTGCCTGTTCTGCCCCCCCACTCTGTCTCCGGTGAAGCCTCTTGCCACCCCTGAGCCTCTGGCCTGTACCCCAGTTCTGTATGCACAAATAAATAAATCTTTAAAAAAAAAAGTCACTCCTTCTAGGAAGTACACACACACACACACAGACAAGGATACCAGAGCAGAAAATCAAGTCTACTCTCACAAAGTAAAGGGGTAAAGCAGTGCTTTTGCCTTGTCAAGTTATGCATTGATGTCTGCTTGCTAGTAGAGTGAAAACTCCATTCAGGCAGGAACTGGTTATCTGAGTATACTGTGGGAGAATGTCTACATATTTACAGGATGGGTGGGGAGAGGGAGGGAGGGAGGGAGAGGGAGAAGCGGGGAGATGGGGGGGTGGATAGATGAGGACCCGCATGCACACCAGGATAAAGCTAAAGGTTGAGTTTTGACTGGGAGTTATTTTTTTTAAAAGATTTATTTATTTATGCATACAGAGCTGGGGCACAGGCCAGAGGTGCAGGAGTGATGAGAGGCTTCACTGAAGTGGTGGCTAGCCTGCAGTGGTGTGCTTTAATCTGCTGTGCCATCAAGGAGGGCCAGAGCTTACTAGGGTACAGGCCAGAGGTATAGGGGATGAGAGGATTCATCAGAGACAGAGCGGGGAGCAGAAGAGGTGGAGCTACTGAAATACACTGCTGAGGGGAGCAGTAGGTAAGACAGGAGAGGTCTGCTGCACCAGTGGGTCACTGACTGGCCAGGGATGGAACTCGTGCTGCAGTGGCTGCAGCCAGTTTCATAGTGCTGCACTTTGACCCATTGTGCCACCAGGGTGGCCCCTCCAATGGGAGGGAGTTATTTATCCTAATAATCAAAATCATGATAAAATAAATGTGAAAAGGGCTGACCAGGAAATTTTCTGTTAGAGACAAGAAAAGGAGGCAATCAGGAAAGGCCAAAATGCACGCACTGCGTAACAAGTCACCCACTTCTCTACTCAACAAGCCTTCACTGGGGACCCCCTGAGGACTCAGTACCACGCTGGGGCTAGCGTGGTAAAAACCCCACATGGCCCTGCCCTTAGTGACCTCCGCTTCCTCAGGAATCCAGGGTTGTCTGTGGGATCCCGGATCGCCTTATTCTCAAGGATATTGTCTTGGTGCCCAGAGTTCCTGCTTGTCAGGCAGGTGGAGGGCCATACAGGGGCCCCCTCTCACCAAGGGTAAAAATCCTGGTATCGGAAAATACTGGAAACCAGTGTCTGCTGAAAGAGATAAGCTTCAACCAGCAGGAACAATGGAGCCCACAGGCAGTAGCCCTTGGTCACTGCACCCTTGTTCACATCCCCAATAACTGCTCCCCACACGATGTTAATAAGTATGGAGGCGCCTTTAGAGGAGGCTGTACACTGCATCCCGCTGGGGCCCCTCTAGGCTTCCCTTTGCTCCACATGGGACGAGAGTTCTCTCTCTCGTCCCGCATTGCTCCCAACACTGCCACCCCATGAGGAAACAGCTGTCATTGCTCATGTGTGTGCAAAGTGGGAGAAACAGGGCAGGACAAAAAGGCAGGGGCAGGTGGCAGTGATTTTATAAAATGATAAAAGGCTGACATTGCAGCAACTATTTGCTCATCCCAATTAGCTGTCCGTGTGGGTTGCGCCATGTCTGTGCCTTGAGACCAACCCCAACTGATGGGGATGCCACACTGGTGGGAAGGGCAGGACCACTGTGCATGCCACCTGGGTGGGGAGCTCTCTCTGGTGGAAGAAAATCAAGGTGTGGCAGCAAGCCTTGGGAAGGAGGCATGCCTGAAGAATGTGAGTGATGGCTCAGAGCCAGCAACATCTTCTTAAGCAAGCAGGAGAATGAAGTTTGTGGGGCCCACGGAGGCCCAATGAGGGTTGTGGGGCCAGTGAGGAATGAGGAAACTGTTCTCGGGGCCAAGACGTTCTCATAGTTTGTCACAGACCAGTCACCCTCCCACCAGCCAGAAAACTCAAGCTGGTGAGACGTGGGCTGGCCTACTCCAGCCTGGGACAGTTCACTTCCAGCTCAAATGTCAAGTCCTAAAGCGCCTCTCCCTGTACCCTGGGCCAGTGCTCTAGCTCAGCCTCAGAACCCCCCGCCCTAGGTGAGGGCCATGGAATGGACATCCTATCTCTCTCCAGGTTCTACCCCTCCTGTGTGGTCCTTTGAGAACTCCCCATTGCCCTTGAGACAGAATTCAAGCTCCTGAGCTGGTTCCCAAGTCCACCATGACCTGGGCCCCATCTAGATCCCTGCTGCTTGTCTTGGCCCCATTCAACACCTGCACCTATGGACTACATCCTGGTCTTTGGGCACATGGTTCCTTCTTCCTGGGATGTCCTCATCCCCTGTCCCAGGCTCTGGGAAGCTTGTAGATTCCACGTAGATCCTCCCCCTTCAGGAAACCTGCCCATAGCAATCTAGCTCAGTCTCATCACCTCCCCAGCCCTTTTTCCGATGGCACCAGCGTGGGACCAGCAGTCTGTGGCCCTGTGCAGGCCCTAGGGTGGCCTCTGAGGACAGAGCTTGCAGTGACAGTGTGCTTGCCATCCAGGAGTACCAGTGTGCTGCTGAGGTGGGCCTACCCACAGACACCCACCACATGAGGCTTTGCTTTCTGGAAAGAAAGGGATCTGAGTTGGGCTGCAGATGATTTAATGGTAGAAGAGCAGGGGGGACCTCCTTGGCCAAGGAGCAGCCAAGGAAGGTGAGGAGGAAGAACAGGCCTCACAAAGCATCGGGCTGTAATGTCCACTCTGAGAGGCCTGACCCATCCTGTGGGTGACAGGAGGCAGGGGGGTTTGGGAAGCAGAACTCTGACACGTCTGGAGCCGGACTTTGGAAAGTCAAGTTTCCAACCTCCAGTGCCCTGACCACGACGACCAGAAAGTACACGGACGAGGAGTCGTTTCTTCACTGTTGGTGGGCCTGTCATATGCCCATGTCATATCTGCTGGCTGCCAAGCGGCAGGGAGGGCAGAGAGGGAACCAGAGAGGAGAGCGAGGTCCAGACTCAGGGCGTCAGCGCTTCCTGCAGGGGCTCGGGGTGGAGATGTGGAAGCCTCTGCCCCAGGCTGAACCTCTCCTTGCAGGGTGGCAGCTGGGCCTTGACTATGATGAGTGCAGTCCAGTGAGCCAGGTCCACTGGAGCCCAGCGGGTGGGCGATCAGGATGGCTGTTTTTCAGGGGTCATCAGTCGCTCTACCTCCCGCATGAACCGCAGACACAACTCTTCCTGCCAGGGGAGAGCCACGCACTGCACAGCCACAGGCAGCCCCACACTCTTCTTCATGCCCTGCAGGGAAGACGTGAATCAACTCAAATGCCCCAAAATAGATGACTGGATCAAGAAGATGTGGTACATATACGCGGTGGACTATTACTCAGCAATCAAAAAGATAAACCCAGGCCTTTCGCAGCCACGTGGATGGAGCTGGAAGGGATCGGATCGTGCTTAGTGAAATAAGTCAGAAAGAAAAAGAAAAATACCAGATGGTTTCACTCATAGCAGGAGTGTAAGGGATGGGGGCGGGGCAGAAGCAATTGTAATAAAGTAAAAACAAACAACCAGAAACATTTTATGGGGGTGGAGAAGGGAATAGGATTAGAACTGGGGTGGGAAGAGCACACGGGACTATGGTGATGGCACACGGGTGAACTGGTGGTGGGAAGTTCACGGGGATTACAACCGAGATGAAGAAATGCACAAAATGAAGAATGATGTAAAAAACAAATAAATATATTTAAAAAAAAGAGTTGGGGTGCAGATGTGAGCGTTGGGGAAGGGGGCTTTGGGAGTCCAGACCAAGCCATGGCCTCACCTTCTTCAGCACCTTGTCCCAAATATCTCCAAAGTAGCCCTGGTAATGATCCATCTGGGCCTCGTCCTCTGCGGTCACCGTGGTGACGGGCACCACCCCCGCGGGGAAGTCCAGGCAGTTGTAGAGCAGAGTGTAGCTGACAGCCCCTGAGAGGCACAACACCAGTGGCGGGAGCGCCGGTGACCCCCAGCGCCTTCCTCCCTGGGAAGTGACGCGCCAAGGGGGCCCTCTCCCAGGATCCAGATTCAGGGCTGGCTGGAGAGCCTGGCCTGTGGAGTTTCCCCCGCCTAGAATACTGTTCCTACCTTTTGAGCTTATCTAAATCCCACCTGGGCTTCAAAGGTCACTTCCCCAACCCACAGCTTCTGTGGCTCAAGGTCTCCAGCTGAGCACAGGCAGCTTCTTCCCTTCCAGCATACCCCACGGGACGGCCACCTCTCCGATCAGCCAGACTGTGGATCCCCCAAAAGTGGGGTCTTCCCCCATGGGGTGTGGGTCTTCTCCCCACCCCTGCACTGCCCTTGCACCTCTGGCCTTCGGCTTCCTGGAAGCCCCACTGGGCTCAGGGCAGAACGCAGAAGAGGAGGAGGCGGCAGATGGCAGGGGCATGAGGGAGCAGCAGACCTCACCTGTGGCCCTGCCTGGAGAATTCGAATCCAGAGCAGGACCCAGCATGGGGGTGAGCAGCACATCCAGTTCCAGAGCTTTCCACTGCGCAATCACAGAGTGACGGTACACCTGGGGAGGACACAGCAGCAGGTGACGCACTCAGCCCATCATCTCGAGGGCTCGCCAGTGCAGGCTTTGTGGCTGGGGTGGCGCTGGCCCCAGCAGCCTCTGCCCCTAAACTGAGCCACCATGGGGTGGAGGTCCCGGGGCACCGTCACTCCAGCTCCCACAGAACCACAGATGCCATGCTTCCCAGGACAGAGCCACACAGCGCCCAGAGGCACCAGAGTGGCAGAGGAGCTCCAGGTCAGGAGCCCTGCAACTTACCCAGGCCCCAGGGACAGGCACACCAGCCAGTGAAGGTTGGCGAGCAGGGCAGGAGCAGTGCAGAGTGGAAGGGGTGCCAGTGGCCGAGAGACCCCACTAGCAGGCCCCCTGTCCACCTCCCAGCCGCCACCTCACTGTAATCTAGGGACTCCAGTCTCACCTCGATCTCGTGCTGCAGTTCCCAGAGCTTTCCAGCTGACCTGGGCAGAGGGAACAAGGTCATTGGGCACGACGGTCACAGCCAGGGATGAACAACCTCAGGCTCTTACCCTTAACCCCACCCACACACCCCAGGCCTCCTTCCTCCAGGAACCCTGCTCAACCGAACGGGAGCTCTTGAGAAGGAAGTAGTTCAAATCTCTACAGTCCCATTGAGAAAATCAGGCCCCAAGAGGGACTTAGGCTCGGTCACTAGTGACTCGACAACAGAGCCAGGACCAGGCCCGGCCTGACCCCTACCTGCCCTTAGGACTCAGGATGGACCAGAGCTGTCAAATGCCCGAGACCCCTGGCGGCAGGTGGAGAGGAGAAGCGAAGGCGCAGCCTGTCAGGGCTGACGCGGGACGGCCACCCTGCCTTTTCCACTCAAGCTATACGGGGCATGCTGGGCCCGGCGCAGCTCCTTCAGATCAGCTCTCCAGGGCAGCGGCTCTCCGGGTTCCCCAGTGTCCCCCTGTCCCCTGCCCCATGCCAACTCCTTCCTGCTCCTTCCCGCCCTGGCCACCCTCTCCCATCCCACTTTCTTCCCCAGGCCCTTGCTCTCCAGCCAAACCTGGACCTTGCTAGGACAACTCCAAGGTCTCACCTGAAGGCCACAGGGGTTGCCCCCCTGACGGGCCACTGGCAGCCTCAGAAGCTGCTTTCCCCCATCTTTTCTTGTCAGAAACCACTTGCACCCACATAGGCAAAAATGGAAAATAGTCTTACCGAGACTTCATGTTTCTGAGAAAGGCCGACAACCTCGGGAGCTGCAGGGAGACAGTCAGTGACTCGGCACGGAGCCAGGCGGTGGCCACAACCCCCCTCCGCCTGTTTCTTGCTCCCACCCCAAATCCCAGGTCAGCCCCGCTTTCACCATGCAGCCTCTGGGGAGGACTTGGGGTGAGGCCATCCCTAGCCACACCAAGAGAGGTTAAAGTAGGGTTCTCTCCGGCCCACCCAGCCCGTCCACTCCTGGGCCCTCACCAGAGGCTTCAGCAGGAAAGCCAGCAGTTCTTTAATCCACGTGGGCAGCTTGAGAATTGGGATCAGGTCCCCCAGGCAAGGGTCCACAAAATCACCTTTGCTGGGAAACAGAGGTTCCGGTCCAGGCCCTCCCACCCAGGCACCCACTCTCTACTCTCTACAGTGACCCTGTCCACCACTTTCACCAGACTCTGGGGCCACTGGTCTCCAGTCCCTTTCTGTGTCTCCTTTCAAATGTGTGATTTGCTCCTGTTGATCCTTTGAGGTGCCTAGGGTCAATCCACATCTCCCAGGACAGGACTCTGTCTCCCTCCCTCCCAAGCTCACTTCCACGCAGTGAGAACTGAGGGCATTAGCTCCCTGGCCAGAGCTTGACACTGAGGCACCCCCCACTGAAGCTGAGGCCAGCGGTGCTGTCTCAAAGCCCACTCTGGCCCTAGATCTCAGGAAAAGATCTCAGGGGCTGCTCCTAGTACCTCATTCCCAGAACCAGGTGAGGTGCAGCCCCTCCTCTAGAAAGCCTGGCCCATATTTGCCTACAGGGGAAGTGCAGTCAGCACAGGCACATTCCCGGGCTTGTCCTTGGCCTCTGTCAGCCTTTAAGGACTGCAGACATGCAAGCAGAGCCAGCAAGCAGCACCTCTAAATGTGAGCTCTGCAAAGACCCTTAAGATGGGTCTGATCCAACCTACCCAGTTTATAGAAGAGGAAATCAAGACCTGGATCAAAAGGGAGATAAAAATGCAGCTCAAGTGAGAAGAACCTGGTGCCACGTGTGATGTCCAGAGGCCTCCCGCCTGCCTCCATCCTGCCTGTCCACCTGCTACCTCCCAGACATCTCAGTGCAGGGTCACCAAGGATGCTCACTTTGGCCTGCCCCTTCACTGCACCTTTCCAGAGTGGACTTCACTGGACCTTTCCTGGCAAGACCCCCCGCCCGAGGCTCAACTTGTGTAAGGGGCCTTAAGGTCCCTGCCCAGAAAGCTCAGACCCTCTCCCTGTTCACTTGAGGTCTCACTTCCTCCAGACTGCCCCCCCCACCCACCCTGGGGGATCACAGCACCCAGCTGCTCCCTCTGGTCTCTCCATCTCCTGAACCCACCACAGACCCTGAAAAACCAACATCACTCACAAGTTCTGTAGGAAGCTGTGGCCACCGTCACTGAACAGCCCACCTGTTGACAGGGTCTCCAGTGCATGGGGTATATTGCTTGGCAGGAAGGGAATGAGCTGTGGGGATCAAGGAGTAGAAGGCCCCCAGACCTGGAATTACTTCATTCCCACGACCCCCATGTTTTCCAGGAGGCCCTGAAGATGGTCTGGTCAGGACCCCTCACTGGAGCCACAAAAGCAGATTGATCAACCTCTAAAAACTCCCCATAAAATGCACGCCATGAGAGAAGTCTGGAGCCACACATAGCTCATCTCAGGAGCAGACAGACCCACTGGCCGCCCATCTCAGGGCCTCCACACCCTCTGGACAGCTGTGCACAAAGCTTGTGGTCGGTGAGACCCCCCCCCCCCAATGCAGCGCTCACATGAGGCCTCCAATATGAGGCCATGTTCGCCATCAATCACTTACTCCGGTACCCTCAGCAGCCCTCTACACACCACTGCCACAGGGACACAGACACCATCCCAACCACCAAGCCACCAGGGTGTGAGGATGCAGGGGTACGGGGCGGCCGTGGTACCAGGAGGGCTCCCCAGAAGGAGGGGCCCCTGCTGTCATACCGTGTGGCCAGCAGCCTCGAGGCTCTGCTTGGTCTCCAGCAGGGCCCGCTTCATGGCCGGAGTGGGCATGGTATACTTGTCGGTCTCGTAATACCCCACACGCAGGGGCTGAGAACTTCTGTAGACCTGGGGACAGAACCCAAGAGGCAGAGTTGTCAGGAGAGAGCAGCCTGAGGTGGGGACCCAGAGAAGCTGCTCAGCCCCAGACACAGAAACACAGCTGTAGCCTCGGTGTCAAAAGGGGACAGCCCCATCTCTTTCACAAAACACCGTCACGGTAAGAAGTTTCCCCTGGCTGCATGGAGGTGTCATGTGAGGCCACTGACGCTTCGGGTCTAAAGAGGCCCAGAGCTGGGCGGGAACCTGCACAAGGCACCGGAGGCAGCGTGACATTGCTGGGCCCGGAGCCCGGGCACCCCGTCTCCGGAGCTGAGTCTCACTTCCTGATTCAAGGATGCAAGTCCTGGTGCTGTGATAACATGTTCCAGACCTCAGGTCACAGGCCTCCTCTCCTCCCTTGCGGGAAGCAGGGTTCAGGCACCGCTGGGCTTGGTCAGAACGTCTTCCTCTACTGAGAAGCGGGGTCCCACCCCACCGGATTCAGATCCCCGGCCCCCCAAGAAGCACCTAGGCCAGCTCTCCTGTCCAGGGGCCCTTCAGCCTTTACAAAGCAACCCAGGCTGGGTGGAGGCAAGAGGTCTGGGCAGGAGAGAAACGCCAACTGCTGAGAAATTGAGCTCCATCACCCAGCTCACTGTCCACGTGACTTTACTATTCTATTTCTGCACACAGCTTCTACCCCCGAATGCTCAGTTATGAAGTACAAATCACTACTGTTCATTCCTGAAAGGCCCATCAAACTCTTCAACAGAAGCATTAAATGACATCTATACCCCGGTACCCCTTGAACTCTTTATCTCAAAATCCTGACCCTGCTGGCCCCACTAATCCAACTATTACATCACAGTCCTCACAACCCCCCACAGTGAAACACTAGCCTTAAGCCAGACTTCAAGATCTCAGCAACTACTCCTGCGCGGCCCAGCCCCCACTCCTTATGCTACTAACGCTCCATCCTCAAGGCAATAGGCAGCCTAGAAGGAAATAAGCTCGGTCTCGCCTCACCCACAGGCGGTTTGGGTGATATTTTGGAGAGCTAGCATTCAGCACTGCTCACAGACCCCAGCTTTCTCTGGGAGGATGGCAGCTCTGCCTCTGTGAAAAACACCCCGCTGGAGGCTGGGGAGACAGGCACGACACTGAAAGGCTCCTGTTCGCAGACAAGGTCTAGGAATTGCCCTCCCAGAGTCCTCAGCCTGAGAAGTGGGTCCTCGACTTCCACTTCTCAGTAGCAGCTGCAGAGCCAGGGGCCAGGAGAGCCAGAGGCTCTCCCCAGCCGAGGCTCCAGGCCCAGTCTGGAAAGCAGAAGGATTTTCCAAATGCAGGCAAGGGCTCCCTCTGGTGACTGTCTGCAGAGCTGCAGCTGGCCCTGGCTTCAGCCATGTGGGGGGCGGGGGGGGGTCTGCTCTCTGGACTCAGGAATCCACGGCTGCCCACCCCCACTGCTGCTCACCTCCTCCCTGAACGGCAGCGGGGGCACGGTGGGGTCCAAGCGGAACATGTCCTCACACAACAGTGCTCGCAGGCACAGCGCCAGGCTCTCCACGTCCCGGGCCATGGGGCCAACTGAGAGCTGAACTGTGGGGCAGGGTGGGGAAGAAGAGAGGTCACTTGGCCCCAGTGGGCTCTTGTCCTTGACCAGAGACAAGGAGGTAGGCACTCAACCCTAGAGCCGCCCGGGACCAGACACTAGCCCCAGAAGAAGGGGCGCAGGTAGAGCGAGTAGACGCTTCCCCACACCTTCCCAGGCCCTGAAGGGACCCTGGGTCTCACCTGCCACCTGTCCATAGACACAGCCCTTCAGGCCACTCTTGCTGGATGAGAAACAAAAAAGGAAACGTTGGGGGGAGGAAATGACCCCAAACCCACATCTCACAGCTCCCCCACCCTCCACCCCGCCAAACTCTAGCCTCAGTGTAAACTAGGAAGGAAAGGCCAGTGCTGTGACGCTCTCTCCCAGTGAGACTCCAGTGAGGAAACTCCTGCATGGCCCGGGAGGGGTGAAGCTAGGCCCCCTGGGGTACACAGCAAGAGGCCCAGAAGGCCCCCCCCATACCTGAGACGGTTTCCTGTCGGCTTGAGACCACAGATGCCACAGAAGGAGGAGGGGAAGCGGATACTGCCTCCGATGTCGGTTCCTAAGCCCAGGGGTGAGCCTCCAGCCCCAATGAGGGCCCCCTCACCCCCAGAGGAGCCACCCGGGCTCTTGGAGGACTTCCATGGGTTCATGGTGCGGCCAAAGAGGGGGTTACTGCAGTCAAAGCTGGAGGAAGCAGGGCCGGGTCAGCCCAGGTGGCGCTGGCCCTACGCACCTGCCCCACCCCACACCCCGAGATCCAACCTGAACATGGACTGGGGCACGTTGGTATGCACGAAGGGCACGGCCCCCTGGAGCTTCAGCACCTGCACCACCACGCTGTCCCACTCTGCCGGCACCCCCTCGTTCAGGCTCAAGCCCAGCGTTGAGTCCTGGCCCTGGGAGGAAAGATGAGGACCAAGAGGCACGTGGCAGATAAGCCAGGGCCCCCTGAGCTGCACAGGGTGCTGCCAGGCCAGGTGGGCACACCCCTCTTACAGCCTCTGGCCCTGATGCTTCCTCTGAGGGCCCAGGGTGGCCTAAAACAGAGTTGGCTGGCAGGAACTGGAGGGGAGTCGAGGCCTGACACTGAAGCAGGGCACACCTTGTAGCTGAAACACTCCTTGAGGCTCACAGGAACACCGTAGAGCAGGCCCTGCTTCGGGGCCTGTGACAGCTGGTTCTCACAGTCTGTCAGGTAGGTGGTCACACAGTTGATCCCCTTGTTCACTTCCCAGGCCTGGGGGAAGGAGAAAGTTACACGAGGCAGAGTGAGGTTGGCCCTTGTGTGTGTGTGTGTGTGTGTGTGTGTGTGTGTGTGGTGTAAAATCGATGCAGAGTTAATCAAAATTATATTTTTACAGCATACCCATGGAAAAAGTAAACCAGAAACATGGCCCAGGGCCAGGGGCATAGAGCATTCACTGGCCACAGCCTCATCTTGACTTTGAGAGAGAGAAAGAGCAGAGGAGACAGAGAGAGCAGAGGACCCCTCTAAACCTTCCCTCTCCCAGGCACTCCTGAGTCTGATAATCAAGTCACAAGGAGTGATGACAAATATCAGAGCTAGAAAGGTATGTGGGAGCTAGCTGAAAGGGGCTACCTGCCACAGGTCCTTTCCAGAGCCTCAAACCACACACAACGGGCCCCTATAAGAGGAACAGGCCAGGGGAGAATGAAATACAGCTTTTAGGAAGTACTCCCTACCCTATAAATAGCTGAGAAAAATGGCTCAGCACTCTGTTGCCACCCCAGGCTTCAGAACTGTATAACCAGAATGTCCACTTACAGGAAGTTTTTCAGGGACATGCACAGAGGAACCATCCTATCTGCTGGGACTCTGTGTCCTCCAAGTGAAGCTGGCCCAGGGGGTTCTGGTTTGTTTTCCACTCGGTCTCTCCCCTCTCTCCTGCTCTGCTGCAGTCACTACACCACTCTCACACACACACCAGTCACCCCCAGCTGCTTGATGGACCCTCGCTCAGGCTCTAGAGCAGTGTTGAAGCACTACCATAATACAAGTCAATTCTTCCTTTTTTTCCATTTTATTTTAAGCATATTTCTTGAGCATTTATTACATAAATGACATAGTGTTCAGCACTGAAGTGCAAAGGCAAATAAAATAGGCTCTGTCCACAGAAAATATTTGACATGGGGAAGAGAAAGCTAAGGGGTGTCGTGATGTAATGAAAACTGTATTATTAGAAAGTGACTCAGAAGAGCAGGGCCTGAAGACCTGGAAACCTGAGAGGTATCTGGCCAGGAGGCTGATGCTTGGTCATAGAGCAAGATGGTGGTTAGAGACCAGGATGACTACAGGGGGTGGGGTGGGGGTAGACAAGGGATGGACTAGAGACCTAGGAACAGAGAACAGACTAGACTTGACTGGTGGGGTATGAGTAGGAGGGAGAGAGAAATTTGGGCTGAAAGCCAGGTTTCTGGTGAAGACAATGTGCTCAGGGTCACACACTCCCCTCCCCAGCAGCCCAGGCACTGTCCCACAGTGCCGCTCAGCAGGGCATATTCCAAGCCAGGTTTTCCTCAAGCTGATGCAAAAAGAGGAAGAGAGGAAGCTCACCAAGTGCCCTTACCTTGCCCACGTAGGTGAAGAGCACAGCCTCTGGAGACAGCTCACCACTGTGTAATTTCTGCACCAGTTCAGGCAGGGGCAGGGCCAGCAGTGCCTCTGAGTCCAGGTCTGGGTTCTGGGGAGACACTGCAGGTCAGTCCCTCACCCCTCACAGGGCCCCTGAGTCTACAACAGACACCTGTGCCTGGTTCACATCCTGTAGCCCCCTTGGGGTACCCAAGCAGATGCTCACCGCCACATGTCAATCCATGACAAGAAGGCCCACCCGCAGCTCTGATACCAGGACTGTCGTCCAGCACCAGCAGGCACTAGCCACCTATGGGCAGTGCAGATACATCTCTTCTAGAAGTTCATTAGCGGGGGACCCAGGGAGAGGCCACGCCAGGCTGACTATGAAACCACTGCAAACCACCACAATGGCTGCCCTACTATGTGCCCAGAAACATGCAGCCTGCGTTTTGATGAAATCTTAGTACTATTCCTATAGCACAGATAAAGAAGCTGAAGCTCAGGCCAGGGTTAAGTGTGAGGAAAACCAACAGAGGGCTGTGAAATAACAGGATTGACTAGGAGGAGACAGCATGCTTGTCACTGTGCTTGTCACTGTGGGTGACAGTAAGACCCAGGAGAGCAGGGCCTGAAGAACTGGAAACCTGAGCCAGCATCCGGCCAGGAGGCTGGCGCTTGGCGGTTCCAGCCAGTGGGCCCAGCAGATTCCTCCTCACCGCCTCACTGCCCACTCACACCCACCACATCCCCAGAGCCAAGCTCCCTCCGCACCTACCAATTGAGGCCCAACACTGCCTTCACTCTCAGCCTCAACAGCAGGAACTCTCCACCAATTCCCTCAATTGGTTAAACCAAAACAACACTTATTTGAAAATTTTCCATAATATTGGGAACTACAAAGAAGAAAAAAGTGGATTTATAATCTCTCCCCCTACACATTAGATAATCCTGATGACTGATTTTTTTTTAAAGAGGTATAACAAAAGACAAATTTAGCATTCTCCCCAAGAAAGAACTTTCAGGACTACCTTGCCCCATCCCTCTTCTGAGAAGGAAACCTCAGGGGAGGGGAAAATCCAGTAAATACGGACAACTGGATGGTGGAGAAGAGGGTCGGGATTTAGTGGTGAACTTAATGTAGTATACACACGTGTTGATTTTTAATGATGCACACCAGGACCTTATATACTTTACTTTTTTTAAAAAAATCCTTGACTACAGGGCCCTCCTTGTAGTGAAGCACTATGGAGCTATCACAGCCACTGGAGCATGGGAGGTGACCCACATGGCGCGGCAGACCTTCCTGTTTTGCCTGCTGCTCTCCTCATCAGTATGTTTCATACTCCCCACTGTTCTGCTCCCCACTGTCTGTCTCTGGTGAATTCTCTCTCCCCACGCACCTCTGGCCTGTACCCCAGTTTGTGTGTATACATAAATACTTAACCAAAAAAAATCCTTGAAAGGAAAATATAGCTCAGTTACTGACATAACAGAAGAAAGGCTTATAAAGAACCCACACCCACACTGTATTATAATTTCTGTATTATAATTTCATTTATTTATTGTAAAAGATTTATTTATTCATGTATACAGAACTGGGGTACAGGCCAGATATGGGGGGGAGGTGAGAGGTTTCACCAGAGTGGGGAGCAGGATAGGCAGATCGACAAAGTACATTGCTGAGGTCTGCTGCGCCCCATGGGTCAGCTCCCTTCCAGGGATCGAACTCATGCTGCAGCGGCTGCAGCTAGCTTGGTAGTGTTGCACTTTAACTTGCTGCGCCACCATGGAGGGCCCTATAATTACATTTACATGTACATATATATTCTTTATTGTAAGAAGGAATCAGACTATAGACACAACACTGCACTTTGCCTTTCCTACCACACAATGAAAGTAGCAGGATGACTTTCTTTCCCCAGTTATGTAAATGTGCTCATTATAAAAACAAAAACAAAAACCCTAGAAAGATAGAGTGTAGGAGAGAAGATAAACGTCACCAGACAGCCCATCAGCCTGGGATGCCAACGACAGGCTGGTTACCACCTTCCCCCACCTCGCTAAGAGGAGCCACATGGTCCTTGTGCACACCAGCTCGAAGCTATCTGCAAGCTCCCGTCCAATCTCCACAAATTTTAATTCTTTCTTGTGTGCTCCCATGTTGACAGCTGATGACACCATTTATAACAGCTATTTTTAAGTCCTCAGCGAGTTTTCAGACAGCTGAGACATTTTCTCCTTCATTAGACACTAAAGTCAGTCTGCACCTCAAGGAGACCAGTCTGTGGTCAAATTCATACAGAATCTCCATGCTACCTACAAAATGAAATCTCTGTCTCCTGCTAATGTCTTGTTTCAATGTAAGCATTTTTCAATAAAAGGACATGCAAGAGCAGGGGAAAATCTTTCCTACTTGACACCATTCAGGGCTGAGGTAAGAAAGTCCCAAGAGAAACACTGCTGAGACAGTCTGAAAGTTCACCTGCCAGTGACTGATGTCACTCTTCCACTCCAGAAGATGTCACCCTTTGACTCCAGAATCACGAGGAGGAGAGAGAAGGAGCTGATCCCTAAGCAGAGCTGAGTTAGGTTAACTGCCCTGTTCCTACCTACGCCCAAGGCCCATAAAGCTGACTTCATTAAGACACCTTCACTGATTGCTCAATAAGGCTCCAGTGACAGCTTTCCCTCACTTCATTCTTTGAAAACACAAAGGTAATTCCCCCAGGCTTCTCCTGGAAAAGCCAAGCACAGGTATTATGAGGCCATGTTCTCTTGCTCCAGGGAAGAGTATAACTATTTCAAAGCCAAAATTTGTGCCCAGAAAGATTCTTTAAGAAAATGGTTATTTCAGGGCCCTCCCTGGTGGCGCAGTGGGTTAAAGCACTGCACTAAGAAGCTTAAGCCACTTCCTCATGAGTTCAATCCCCGCCTGCCCAGAGGAGATCCACATGGCGTGGCAGACCTCTCCTGACCCGCCCGCTGCTCCCCTCAGCAGTGTACTTCGTCGATCTGCCTGTTTTGCTCCCCACTCTGTCCCTGGTGAATCCTCTCACCCTCCGCATCTCTGGCCTATACCCCAGTTCTGTATGAATAAATTAATAAATATTAAAAAAGAAAAGAAAATGGTTATTCCAGAGTAATGTAGAGATGTTGATGCTTGGAGTTAAAGCCAAGGAAACTCATCCTTCTACCACTCCACACCCTACCCGCCTGGTGCAACCTGCAGAGGGGTGCCTGCAGGCAGGAATTACGGGCAGATTCCTGTGACTGCCCCCACATTGCTCTTGGAGTTAACAGAACTCAGTTGGCCACACAGGACTGGGAGGCCTGGGGGCAGCTGGGGTCTCCAAACTCAGCTGGGGTGGGGCTGCCACAAAGACCCTTGAGAGAGATACCTCCAGGCCTCAGTCAGAGAAGGGAAATTAGACAGTGAAGAACTTGTGCACAAGGGCCCTCCCTGGTGGCACAGCGAGTTAAGTCTCGGCACTATGACGCTATCACAACCACCGCAGCACAAGTTCCATCCCGGGCCTGGGAGCTGACCCCCAGGACCCAGCAGATCTCTCCTATCTTGTCCGCTGCTCCCCCTCGGCAGTGTATTTCAGTGGATTTGCCTGTCTGCTCCCCACTCTGTCTCTGGTGAATCCTTTCACTCCCCACATCTCCTGCATGTACCCCAGTTCTTGTATGCATAAATAAATCTTTAAAAAAGAAAGAAAGAAAGAAAGAACTTGTGCTCAAGCAGAGGCAGTGCTGCCCCGTTTGGACAGAACATCAGTGCCTCCCAATCTGGACAGAGGGGAAAACTGACTGATGGTGCCATCTTGATGCATGGAGGCCGGAACCAGAAGCATTCGACTTCAGTAAAGAAGTGAATACGGCATCATCTAGCCTGGGAATGCTGAAACATCATGTCACACCATTACATCCATGAAACTCACAGCAATCAAGGCCCAGTGGCAGCTCCTTATATATCTCCTCCCTGTTCCTCTCCACTGGAATGACCCTGGATACTTCCAGTGGGCATGTAGTTTCTTTTGTTATTTTGGGGGGCGGTGGGGGTAGGCATGTAGTTTCTAATTCCAGTTCTGGCCCAACTCAAACATCACTTGCTATTGCTTACCCTCTGCTAAATGCAATTTTCTGAGACCCCCTCCCTGTCTTCCATTTGCTGTCCCTGTCACCTAATACGCCTTCCCACCAGCAGATTCCAATCCTACCAAACACATGCCCGTACACAATAAAGGCAAGCTTTTCCTCCTCTGCGCTTGACCAAAAACGGAACACAGTTCAGCATTCTGACTTCTAACTGGGTCCAGGGTCTCATACACCTGGAAGAGAAAACACCTTCTGCTAGCAACCCCTCCTGGCCCCACACACTGAGCTGATCCTGAAGGAGAAAAGCTTGTTGACAGACCACCCAAGGAACCGGTGGAGCCAGACCTGTTCCCTAGGGGTTTGTTGGCTCCCAGGAAGCGGCAGCGTGGGCAGGAGGAACTGCGGGGCTTCCAGTGCCAGCTGCTATGCCAGTAGCTCCCTGTACTCTTGCCAAGTCCCTTTTCAGCTCCGTTTCAGGATCCTCAGGTACAGATCTAAGAGTCTGAACTGCAAAATCTTGAATTCCCGCAACCATCTCTCGCATTCCAAAGTCCTAAACCCTAGCATCCTTTTGGTTCTCAGGCTTGCCTTTTTAGCGCTCTAACAGTCAGTGACCTTACTCTTGGCAAAAAGCAAAGCTCCTCTTTAACCCAGTGCGGCAATGGCCTTTCAAGACCTGCCCAGTCCCATTCGTTTCCCTCCCTCCCCTAGGCCTCACCTGGCCCAGTCGGGAATGCTTTAGGGCGAGGAGGAATTCCGAAAAGTTACAAAGCTGCGCTGCCCAACTCACCTGTGCGGCCCACCCCTGCCTGCTCTGCGCCGGTCCTACCCTCCACCTGTCCCTCCAGCTGAAAGTGCTACCGGTATACCCCCCTCACCCCGCACCGTCCCACCCCTAACCCGGGCCGTCACCTGAAGCCGGAAGCGCTGCGCCGCCTTGTCCATGGTGTCCAGGGCCGCTCGCTGCCTCCGTCGCGCCCGGGTCACCGCGCCCCGCGCCGTCCGGCGACCGGACCAGCGCAGGGCCACGGCCGCCGCCACGAAGCAGCAGGCCAGGGCAGCTCCGGAGGTTCCAGAAAGGGCGGGCCACAGTACGTCCAGCACCATGATCTCCCGCCGCCTACAGCTGCCGAGGGCTACTGATGAAGAAGCAGCACGCGCGGATTCAACAGCAAAACCCGGCCTGGATCAGCCGGGGATGCAGCGCCCGCTGCGCCGGAGGGGCGGGAGTGCGCCGTTGCCTGGCAGCGGGCGCGAGGCTGCCTGCGCGCAACCGTCAAGGTCAAACCCCACGCTGGATTAAGGTTGCTCCCCACGTTCTCCCGCTCTGGGGCAGGAAGAGCAGGAGAGGCGGGCGGGTCAGTCACCTCGCGTGGGCGTCGTCGGACGCAGGAAGCTTAGCAGCGGTTCTGCGCCGCCGCCAGCTGCGCCTCCGCCCTGCGTGCTCTAGAGCCCTGACTCGGGGTGTGGTCCGGAAAGGCGGGCTGAAAAGACTGGGAGGAGGAGCAATAGATTGGGTCTCGGGCCCGATTCATCCAGGAGAGGCTTGCGGAGGGGCCCGTGCGCTCAGAGAGGGCACACCTGTCCCGTGTTGGGGGCTTTCGGGATACCTGTCCTCAGACAGGACGGGAAGTTCCTGTCAAGGCTTCCACCTGCTGCTTTCTTCCCTTTGCTAACCCTGGGACTCCTAGTCTTTCGGGCCCTGGGCTCTTCATAGCCAAGCCATCACTTATCCTTCCGCTTAGCCATCACCTGCAGACTCACCTTCCCAGGGGCACCCTTTTCTAGTCCTGGCTCTCCTGGAGTTCACACCCACGAAGTAGAAAGAATACCTGACCAAGAGAGTCTAGGTTATTGGGAGGGCTGAGAGGATGACACACACACACAACTCCCATAGGCCTTTTACAGATCGTTATGAGCTTTATAGCTCATTTGTCCTACCAACCGACTTATGGGGAGGGAATTTTCATTAGCCTCATCTTTACAGACAAGGTAAGTGAGGGGTTAAGTGACTTCTGTGGGCCACACAAGAAGTGCACAAGTGAGTGACTGAAGGTCTAATCCTAACCATTCCTCTAAAGCATTAAGCAGAATTACCACTACACTGCCCCTGGGATCAGGCTAGTGGGGTGGAGTATAGGAAGAAAGTGCTTTGTGACTGCAAACAGTTGTCAGTCAGTCCACTTCTGTTTTTACCTCTCTGAATCTGAAAATGGAGTTGGTTATAGTGCCTACCTCACAGGATTTTTAGAAGCAGGCTGTGAGAGCCTTTTCCTGGTACATCATAGGTCCATATGTGTGTACTAAGTGAAAAGCACACCAGTAGAGAATCTTGAATGTTACTGGAAGAATGCAAACCTGAGAGCCCTGCATATCACCCTCAGGCTCTTGAATTAGGAAGGATACCAAGGCCTTGAGTGTCTTAAGTCTTCACTTCTGTTGAGTGCCTCCGAGTTCCTTCTCAGCACTACTGACCCATTGCGAGTTTTATATTCATGGACATCAGTTTCCCTAGAAGAGAGGGGCTGGCAGATACAGGATGATGGAAAATCCAATCCAAAGGAGGTCCTTGCAAGGTCACTTACTCCTCCACAGGATCAAGGAATTCTAGCCTTGATTAGCCCTCCACATGCTGGGTAATTTTTAGTGACTCAATTTTCTTTTCTATAAAATGAGAAGTATTCTTCCAGACTCCCTTTGCCTCTCAAAAAGGAGAAAATAAGATAATAGTTATGGGACATTTTTGGCCATTTCTGAGGCTTGATCACCAAGTCATAACCTGCTGTGAATTGGGCCAAAATACGTTTATTTAGAAACTCCATTAACAAAGTATTCACCTGTATTTGTTTGCTATAATGATGATTTCTCTAGGTAGTAATTTCCTGTGGGCATTAAAAAAAATATTTATGCATACAGAACTGGGGTACAGGCCAGAGATGCAGGGGCGGTGAGAACATTCACCAGAGAAGAGTGGGGAGCAGAATAGGCATTTTTTTTAAAGATTTATTTATTCATACAGAACTGGGTTATAGGCCAGAGATGCCGAGGGTGAGAGGCTTCACCAGAGAAACAGTGGGGAGGAGAACAGGCAGATGGATGAAGTACACTGCTGAGGGGAGCAGCGGGCGGGTCAGGAGAGGTCTGCCATGCCATGTGGATCTCCTCCGGGGCAGGCGGGAATCGAACTCATGCGGAAGTGGCTTAAGCTTCTTAGTGCTGTGCTTTAACCCGCTGTGCCACCAGGGAGAGGCCCAGAATAGGCATATTGATGAAGAGATGCTGCTGAGGGGAGCAGCGGGTGAGACAGGAGAGGTCTGCTGCACCATGTGGGTCACCTCCCTGGCCTGGGATCAAACTTGTGCTGAAGTGGCTGTGGCTAGCTTCATAGCACTGTACTCCAGGGAGGGCCCTCCTGTGAGCATATTAAATAGGGTTTCATCTGTTAAAAGGATTTAGAGATGAACATCTGACACTGAGTCTGGTATCTGTGGTTCAATGCAACCCACATCCACTGACACCTGTAATATATGATGAACTCTATGGGAAAACCAAGGCAGGCTCCAGATCTCATTCCTATAGAGCTCAAGCTGTGTTTGGGAATGAAAAAAACATGCATAGACCAAAAAACAAAGACTTTTGTTTTTTATTAAAAATGCAGAGATCATGCCTCAGAAATCCCAAGAGCCTTGGATGCTGAGCCCTTAGGCTGAACAGCCATAGGAAAGCAGGATGGTTTTAAATTTGGCTTTGGCGCCTCTGGTAACCCATTCCTGTTGTGTGACTGTGTCCTAGTTTCCTACCTGCAAAATAAGATAATAGTACCCCTCTCCCCCATTCTTTAGCACTCTTAAGACTCAAATGAGTTAACAGGTGACAGTGAGAACAGAGCATAAGGCACAGTAAACATCCTGTGGGTCTGTGGTCTGTGGGTCTGCCATTGATAGGGAACGCAGGCCTCAGATTACCTCAGCCAATAAAAGTTTGAGGAAAAAGAAAGTGGTTTACTTTGTCAACAAATGAGGAGGGCAGCAGACTGCTGTCTGAAAGACCACTGTCCTGCTCTTTGGCTGGGTGCAAGGGAAAACAGGAGGAGATGGGCAAGGGTCTGCAAAGAGGAGGGGAGCGGGTTCAGCACCAGCTTGCTTTTTTCAACAACTGCTTTTTTTTTTTAAAGATTTATTTATTTGTACATACAGAACTGGGGTACAGGCCAGAGACTCAGGGGTGGTGAGAGGCTTTACCAGAGACAGAGTGGGGAGCAGAACAGGCAGATGGACGAAGTACACTGCTGAGGGGAGCAGCGGGCGGGTCAGGAGAGGTCTGCCACGCCATGTGGTCACCTCCAGGGCAGGCGGGGATCGAACTCATATGATCGAACTCATGCGGAAGTGGCTTTAGCTTCTGAGTGCAGTGCTTTAACCCGCTGCGCCACTAGGGAGGGCCTCAACAACTGCTTTTTAACTCCCTTTTCCCTGGAATGCAAGAAGACAAACCTGTCAAACAAGAGGAAAATTGCAAGAAACGGGAAGACAAACTTGTTAATGCTTATCTGAGACCAGCCATTTTTTAAAAATATTATAATAGTTTATTTTTACATCATTTTGTGCCTTTTCCCATCTCAGTTGTAATCCCCATGGGTTTCCCATCACCAAATCACCCATGTGCCATCACCATAGTCCAGTGCACTTCCCTCCCCCCACTGTTTTTGATCCCATTCCACCCCTGTTAAATGTCTCTGGTATATAGTTGTTCATTATTATTATTTTCTCACCTGAGACCAGCCATTTTTAACTGCACCACTACTCCTATGAGGCCTGTATTTTGTTACCTGCAGTTCTGCACTTCTATAGAAGGTCAGAACTGCCCCAGTCAGTCAGTCATTGCTTAACCTTACAAGGTGCCTTTCAAATCAATAAAGAGCAGAAATCCTACATCACTCTGGGAAGGTATGCATTGTAAGGTATGACAGGGAATGCCCAGAGGCCAATATATGGCTAGGGAAACCAGAAGTTGATCAGTTGAATGCCTTGTTGATAAGATTGAAACCCTGGCTGAGCTTGATCTCTGTTACAAAACTGAGTCAACAAGCAGATGAGAAGTGTCTGGTGGGCAGACTCACAACCCCTGATATACAGATAAGCACATTTTCTAGTTTCACCCCTCCCTTTTCTTTTTATCCCCTTTCCCCTCACAACTGATACTGTACAATTATTCTATCAATAAAAAGGCCAGATTTTGCTCTACAACAGCATCCTGCGTCCTACAGCCTGCTCCATGACTCCCTTTTGTCAATATGGTGTTGTCAATGTAACACAACCCATGCATGCTGATCATTTTTTTCATTATAGAAGTAGAGACCTATACAAAGAGAGGGTTTTACATATACACAATGGAATATTAGCAATCAAAAAAGATAAACTCATGCTTTTTGCAGCAACATGATGGAGCTGGATCATGCTTAGTGAAATATATCAGAAAGAAAAGGAAAAATACCAGTTTCACTCACTGCAGGAGCATAAGGGATCAGGGCGGGTAAAAAAAAAAAAAGAGAAGCAAATGTAATAAAGTAAAAACAAAAACAAGTAAGTATAAATCAGAGACATGTTATGGGGTAGAAAGGGGAATGGGATAAAAACTAAGGTGGGAAGAGTGCATGGGACTGTGGTGATGGCACACGGGTGAATTGGTGGTAGAAGCTCATGGGGACAACTGAGATGAAAAAAAGCACAAACTAAAGAATGATGAAAAAAAAAAAAAAGCCCAAGCTCAGGAACCAGACTGAGTTCAAATCCTATCTCTGATGTTTGCTGACCGTGTAACTTTGAGTAAACCACTTTAACCTTTTATCCCTCAGCATCCTTATCTGCAGAAGGAGGGGGGGGGCGAGGGAGATAACTTTAGGGACTACTATCAACCCACGATAATCAGGTTTCAATAAGTCAAAAGGCATTTATTCAAGAACAGGAATCATGAAATCATGATTCGGGTCCATGACAAGGGATATTCCATCAGGGACAGGGCAGAGTCTTAAAGGAGCAGGCAGGGGAGATGGTCTGAGGTTAGGTCAGTTGTGAAATCTGAACTGGCTTATCTGTAATTGCAAAAGGTACACAGAAGTATTCAGACAGAATGTTGCAGGCTGGGCTGTCCAATTTCTTGTTTTTTTCGTAGCCACCCAATGCTGAGACAGGCTGTTTTTAATTTTTATCTAGAAGTGTCAACATGGCAGCTTAGAGACAAGATGGAGTCTGTTTGACTCAACAGTTTCCACAGAAACTCACAAAAGATTAAATTAGTTAATTGAAGGAAGCATCTTAGAACAACCCTGGGTCCACTATAAGGATTCAACAAAGATTAGCACATTATTTAGATAGAGATGTTTGGGGAAAGTGATTGGAAGCAGGTCCAGAGAGACAAGCGAACAGAGGCCATGGAATACAAGAACAGGTAGCTACTCCTGTCTATCAGGGATGGGTTTCCAAGTCTCCACCTGTTCCCAGAATAAGTCAACACCACACTGTTCTATTTAGCCAGGACAGCAAGTACCTGTACTCAGGTGGTACATTTACTGGAGAATCACTCTTACCTGCTACTGTCCCACACATAGGCTCTGTGGGTCCCTAAGTGGGATAAGGGTTCTCCCAGTTAATTAGTAACTTTGAGCAAATCATCCTGTGTGGCCTCTGCTGTGAAGTGAGAAGACAGTTAATGCTTTGCCAAGTTCCTGCAGAGGTTGGAGGTGGAGCAGCTAGGAGGGCGGAGACCTTGCCTAAGGGAAGGGAGCATCTCAGATTCCAAGGGTTTGAAGTTTGTCTTTGTTAGAGAAGAGTGTGCCCTTGTTCTCAGTAACAGCACAGTTCTCAGTTTCCTTAACTTCGTGGGACTTTCCTGAGACTTGTTGAACGGAGGCAAGGAAAGGGTTACAGTCCTGTCCTAAGGCACTCACAATATAACACACTCAGAGACCCTATGTTTGGGGCACCTTCTAATAGTGGCCCTTCTGACAGTGCTTTTCAAAGCACTGCCAGGTTTGTTTTTTTTTTTTTTTTTTACCTCAGCGACCTCTTAGACTCCTATATGGCTTCTGAGTTAGGGAAGCGTTTGTCTCCTTTGATAACTACAGAAATTATTCCACACCCCACTCCACTATCTGGGCGCTTTGCAAAAGTAAGTCTGTAGTTCTTCCCTCCAGAGGGTGGAGTTTTATTTCTCCACCTGAGTAAATTCAACCTGACCTTTGTGACTTGCTTTCATAGAACTTAGTGCTAATTCTGAGCCCAAGCTGCAAAACAATTGTTTTTGCTCTCCCAGGATTCCTGCCACTGCTCCCTGTCCTGAGAATGAGTCTGAGCCAGCCTGTCAGATCAACCCATGTGAAGTAGCACCTGTTTCCTAGCCCTGTAGTGTTCCTAGCTAAGTCTCAGGCCCTTACATGGGTTAAGAGAGCCCAGCCCCAGATGGAAAGGTCACTTAACTGCAAACGCCTGAGTGAGGATAGCTAAGCCCATCTTAAGCTCAGCAAAACCACTGACCAACCAATAAACTCAAAGAATAATAAATGGTTGGTTAAACTAGTATCTGAGAGGGTTATTACTTTGTAGCTATTACAAAGTAACAGCTAACTGATATACCTCCCAATCCCCATTACCTAGATGAAAAACGGGCCCACAGTGACTTGCTCAATAGCACACAACTACTTGCAAGCCAAGCCTGGATCTTTGAGACCCCCAAGCCAAGCCTGGATCTTTGAGACCCCCAATCCCTGTTCTTAAATATATTTTCCTCCATGTCCTGTTTGGAGATATCTTTCTAGATAGACATGATATGACAGGTTTTCTTCCTCCTAAATGTATTTAAAACTATAGGGTAGGCACGTGCCTTTACCATTCTGCCCAAGGACTCCCTCATTGTTTTTGAGAATTAAATGATTTAATGTTAGCAGAGTATTTGGAACAGTACCTAACATATAGCAAGGGCGAAATAAATTAAATATGACTGAAGATTAGTCACAGCAACAGCAATGTTTATTAGGAAAACGTTGTTTCAATAGTGAGAGCTACCTATTTTCCTCTTGGAGCTGGTGGCATCAGGATGAGTGTTGAGTCAGCTTGTCTGCTGTGCGCTCTTCTATCCAAGATGGTGTGGGAGACATCTCGTGGGTGGTGAACCAGTGAAAACCAGACATGCAGAAAAGCATGCCTCGCTTCTTGAGAAACACAGAAGGGACATTATCACACATTTACCTCATTTTTGACTGAGTATATTCTGGTAGATTGTATGTAAATCAAATCCTAATATAATCTATATTATTTAAAGAATTCATCCAGGGAATCATTATACAAAGTGAAGATGACTTTTGTAAAGCAAATAGTATCCCTCTGAGGGACATTCAAAATTTTGCCTAGAGATGGACTGGCTGTGTGTCTGAAACAAATCTAGTGCGGGAGTCTCTTGGAAGCCATGTAGCACATACAGTGTGGCTGACCAACTAACTGCAAAAGTCAGAGCTTTTCCATTACTTGACAAGGATTCAGGAACTGTAATGACATCTCTTGAGCAGAATCCCACAGAAGCAGAACTACACGATATGATTCAGGAAGTAAATGCTGAGGATAACAGCAAACTTCTAGTTTCCCAGAATTTCTGACGATGGCCAGTAAAATGAAAGCCACAAGAAGAAATTAGAGACGCATTCTGTGTGTTTGTTAAGGATGGCAATGGCGAGCTAATAGTGAGTTTGTACAGATGGTGAAAACACAGTAAAGACACTGTACAGAAAGTGTTAAAACTTCTTGTATAAAATTGTTAATTTGCCTTTTCTTTGTCGCGCCATCAGTAAAAGGTTTCCCCCTACTGTCAAAAAAACAGTGGGGGCCTCCCTGGTGGCCTAGAGGTTAAGTCTCAGCGCTATCACCACAAAGGCTTGAGGTCTATCCCCAGCCAAGGAGCTAACCCACTTGTGGCACAACAGACATCTCCTTGTCTGGCCCGTTGCTCTCCTCATATTTCATCAAATCTGCCTGTTCAGCTCCCCTGTCTCTGGTGGATCCTTTTACTCATCCCTCCCAAGCCCCTCCCAACACCTCTAACGTACACCCCAGTTCTTCTACACAAAAGTAAATAAAATTTTAAAAAGAAATACATGTGGGGCCCTCCCTGGTGGCAAAACAGGTTAAGCATAGCACTCTGAAGCTACTTTATCTTCAGGATGCTCCCAGGGGTTCCAGGGCTGCTTGCAACTGAACCTCCATACAGTCCCAAGAGGCCTCTTGCCCTTGGCTCTCTAAGGCTGGGACCTATGAAGTTCCTGACTTAGCAACGTGAATTCCCTTAAAACCAAAAGGGCAGGGCTGTTGTGCTCAGAGACTCTGACATCACAATGGTGACCATCTGGACATTCAGCTACCAAGCTCTCTGACTTGAAGCAACCTACTTACAACTTCCTTAATAAGGGACATCTACATGAGACACAACCTACAATTAATTCTACAAACTAGATGAACACACATCTAGGGCTAAAATCAGCATCTGATGACTGACAGGCTGTTGGAATGAGCTTGGGTAAGCTTATTTCTCAGCCTTCCTCAATGACTCAAAGGCACAGGAATCTATACCTTTGAACACTCTACCCCCTGTGCTTGCTACCACTATTCCCTAGTGCCTGATGTTCCTAAATATTCTTTCTGTACCCAGTGCCTGGAAAACTGCTACCCATCCTTCAAGACCTAATTCAGAGGCCTCAGATTCCACATATTAGATGAAGTACATGCAATTTCCCTTTCCATTCAAATTAACAGAAAACATTTTTTAAAGAAAAACAGAGGGCTTATTGCAAACCAGAAAAAATAAAAAGTAAAATTCTAACAAGATAGAAAGCAGAATTGGGAGAAAATTGGAGAAAAGAAGCAGCCCAAGACACCGGAGGGTCTTCTCCAGGGGAGCCCTGGAGGAGGGAACACAGGAAGGCAACATGAGAACATACAAGTGGTGCCTGGACCTTGCTGCACCTTTTTGGTCTTTGCCTGGCCCCTTTAATAGTCCAGGTTGAGGCCTGGAGAAATATCCCCTAAACCTGGTGCTCTAACTTAGGGAGGGCAACCATGAGTGCCTCAGGACTTCAGAGGAACAGAATAGACGGGAGTTGAGTGACTCTGGCCCCATAGGACAAACAGGAGGGAAAAAAGAACAAGAACAGAGATGTTGTAGGAGTCCCAGCCCAGTTGCCCTCCTCTTGGTCACATGCCCTCTGACCAGTCAGCCCTCTGGGTCAGGGAAAGGCCTCCTGGTAGGCAGCTCCTCTCAACTTGGGAGAAAATGCACACCACCAGCCATCTCTTCTGAGCAATGGCTTACTCTTTCATCTACCCATTACAAGTATGCTGGGTTAATGTCTTTCTGCTTCTCAGTTTACAGCACACTATCACCCCTAAGTCATCCAAATCCCTCTCATCTATTCTTTGTATCTTTCTGCCCAATCTTACCTTCCCTCACTCTTATAATTTGGTTAAGGCCTACCTTTTAAAGGTTTTTGTTAAACGGTTGTTGCTTTGTGTACATATATTTTAGTTTTAGTGAGATACAGTTAGTACACAATAAATTGTTTAAACATTTAGATTGATTTTTTTTTACATGTATATGTATATACCCATCATCACCATCGAGAGTGGTAAACATATCCAACTTGCCAACAGTTTCCTCATGGTCCCGTGTAATCCATCCTTTCTTAGGCAATCATTGATCTGTTATCTGTTGGTTTACATTTTCTAGAAGTTTATACATACGTAATTGTATAGTATATACTCTTTTTTTTTTTTTTGGTCTGTTCTCTTTAACTGATAAAGAGAAAATAAAGGTTTATGAAAAATAAATGATTACTTATAAAGGATTTCTCAGCAAAGTAAGAATTTCTAAAATATTGTCTAAGTTTCTCAGTAAAATGTTTTGAAACTAGATTTTTGTTAAATGTGTTACTGCTTTCCTTACTTTTGGTTGGCTTACCAACCAAGTAGGAGGACAAAACAATTTTCCCAATATGTAAGCACTCAAAAAGTTTGGCATCTATGTAGGTAATCTAGCAAATGAATACAGTCTTCAAGAAAGAGGACAACTTGGGACACCAGAAAGAATAGCAGCTCGGTATGATGCAAGAAGAGTAAGAGTAAGTGAGTGCCTCTCTGGTGGTGCAGGATTTAATGCCTCAGCAATGGCAAGCTGTCACCAGCCACTGAAGCCTGAGTTCAATCCCTGGCATGGAGCTGACCCACATGGTGCAGCAGACCTCTCCTGTCTCGAGTGCTGCTTTCCTGAGCAGTATATTTCAGTCAGTCTACCTGTTCTGCTCCCAACTCCGACTCTTGTGAATTTTCTCACTCCCCTGTACTCTGGCCTACACCACAGTTCTTGTTTTCATAAATAAACCATAAATCAAAAAAGTAAGGAAAGTGGAAAATAAATTTAAAGAACCTTATATCATGTTACTTGAAATAACCTCCTTTGGTAATATAGGAATATATTTCCATCTTTGTGAGCCAAGATACTTGATAGTATAATACTGGTATTATTGGACTTGACACTCACAAGATGTCTATCTTGAACTAGTTAATCTCTTTCTTCTGGGAAAAAAAAAAAAACAAACAACATACTAATAGTACCTACCTCACAGGATTGTTGGAATGATTAGCTTATCTATATAAAATTCTTAGAATAGGGGCTCTCCCTGGTGGCACAGTGGGTTAAAGCACAGCATTAAGCTTTAGCATGAGTTCAATTCCCGGCCGGGGAGGTGACCCACATGGTGCTGCAGACCCTCTCCTGACCCGCCCACTGCTCCCCTCAGCAGTGTACTTCGTCAGTTGGCCTGTTCTGCTCCTCACTCTGTCTCTGGTGAATGCTTTCACTGCTCCTGCACCTCTGGCCTGTACCCGTTTCATATGCATAAATCAATCTTTAAAAAAAAAAAATAGAACCCGACACAGAGTAGATCCTCAGTAAATGTTAGTTGTGAATATCACTATTATAGTGGCATAATAATATTCTAGTGACTTTACTGACTTTCAGCTTTCAGAATCAAAATGTTCAGAAGAGACATGTATACATGAAAATTGACATAAAAATAATAAAGCAAAAATTGGACAGGGAGAAATAAAAGGGAGAGTATATTCACTATCAACTTCAATTATGGAGTGTTGATACCATCTCAAGTTGATATATCAACAAAAATAGATTAAATTATACTGAGAGTCATATGAATTATTTACAGTTTTATAATTCATGCCAAGTAGTCTTGTAAAAGATTAACATATAACTGGGCCTCCCTGATAGTACAAGGGGTTAAGTCTCAGCACTATAAAGCTCTCCACAGCCACTGCTGCAGAGTTTGATCCCCAGCCAGGGAGGTGACCACATGGTGCAGCAGACCTCTCCTGTCTTCCACTATTCCCCTTAACTGCGTATTTCAGTAGCTCTACTTACTCTGTTTCCTACTCTGTCTCTGGTGATTCCTCTCACCCTCCCCACATCTCTGACCTATACCCCAGCTTGTGTGCATAAATAAATAAATCTTTGGAGGAAAAAAGATTAACACATATCAACTCATTTAACCCCACAAGGTAGATGCAGTTGTTCCCACTTTACAGATCATTATCTAGGAAAATAAAACAGTAACAGTAAAACTCACAAAACGTTAGGAAGACAAAATGTAGAAGTGATATATGTGCATGAAATTTTCATCTTTCATAGTAGAAGTTATCAGATATTGACTAAAGTTTATAAATCAAGGCATAAATACTTCAAGTTGATCTTTGGAAATGACACTAACAACCAGCAGCAACAGTGAAAACAGAAATTGAAAATTAACTTGGGCGGTTGGAGCCTGCTTATATAAGCCCTCTGGACTATGTCGATGCTCACAGACCACACCCAGACAGGGGCCACCTCTGTATACTTGACAGTTCACAGTCTGAGCTGTGAGGGTCACAACAGTACTGGTCTCCCTGAGAGTCATTGTGTGTGAGGGCCAGCTTGTGCAGTTCTGGGGTGAAGGTCATTACTTCTTCCACACAGGACCTCTCCAGAGTCTTTTTATTTTTTTTTTTTACTTTTTTGCATTTTAAAGGTTAGATTTATTAGGAAAAGGGGGGGGGGGAGAGAAGCCTGCATAGACACAGGTGAGCAGAGAGCTGCATTTTAAAGGTTTATTAGCAAAAAGACAAAGGGGGGAAAAAGACAAAGAGGGAATAAGAGAGTCACCAGCATAGATACAGGCAGGCAGTCTTAAAGAACAAGAGCTATCAAAAAACAAAATCTTTTTTTGTTTTAGAGATTTATTTATGCATGTAAGAACTGGGGTACAGGCCAGAGATGCAGGGGGTGGTGCACCAGAGTGGGGAGCAGAACAGACAGAGGTACTAAAATACATGCTGAGAGGAACAGGTGAGGTCTATTGCACCATGTGGGTCACCTCCCTGGCCAGGGATCAAACTTGTACTGCAGTGGCTGTGGATAGCTTCAGAGTGCTGCAATTTAACCAGGGAGGGTCCTTAAATAACTTTTTTCACTTTTATTCTTTTTAATTTTTTAAAAGATTTATTTATACATACAGAACTGGGGTACATGCTGGAGTGGCGGAAGTGAAGAATTCACCAGAGACAGAGTGGTGGGAAGCAGAACAGGTGAATTTACTGAAATACACTAAGGGGAACAGTGGGAGAGACAGAAGGGCCTGCTGCACCATATGTGGTTTAGCTCCCTGGCCAGGGATCAAACTAACGCCAGAGTGGTGACAAGGTGATAAAGCATGATAGCACTGAGACTTAACCCCTATGCCAACAGGGAGGTCCCTAAACCTATTTTAAATTGAAGCCTGATGATGTCTGTCTACATACATACTAAAGCAAATGTTTCGGGCCTTCCCTCCTGGTTAAACGAGTTAAAGCACAGCATTGTGAGGCTTTCCGCAGCCACTGGAGCAGTTTGATCCCTGGCTAGGGAGGTGACCCACATGGCACAGCAGACCTCTCCTGACCTGCCCACGGCTCCCCTCGGCATTGTATTTCAGTAGATCTGCCTGTTCTGCTCCCCACTCTGTCTCCAGTGAATCCTCTCTTCCCCCGCACCGCTGACCTGTACCCCAGTTCTTAGATATATAAATCTTGAAAAAGAGAAAAAGAAACATGAGGACCTGGCCTATATATGCTGTGTCAGATAAGACAGACTAAGTTATCCTCAGTGGCCTAATAAAGCTGTTATTTTTCACTCTTGTCACGTCTAATGCAGATCCACAGGAGGCTCTTCTCAAATGCAATCACTTGGGCACTCAGGCTGAAGTAGGTTCCATCTCAATAAATGTTTCCATGACCACTATGGCCAGAATGACATGGTAAATCTGAATCTCATTCTCAAAGCTTCCATGCAGAAATGAAATACACTTCCATTAATATTTCTTTAAAAAGTCATATGGTCGGCCCTCCCTGGTGGCGCAGCGGGTTAAAGCACAGCACTGAGAATCTAAAGCCGCTTCCTCATGAGTTCGATTCCCGCCTGCCCCGGAGGTGACGACATGGCGTGGCAGACCTCTCCTGACCCGCCCGCTGCTCCCCTCAGCAGTGTATTTTGTTGATCTGCCTGTTCTGCACTCCACTCTGTCTCTGGTGAATTCTCTCACCCTCCACATCTCTGGCCTGTATCCCAGTTCTGTATGCACAAATAAAATAAAATCTTTAAAAAAAAAAAAAAAGTCATATGGTCATGCCCAAAGGCAGAGCAAATAGGAAAAGCAATCCTGTTACATAATCAGGCAGAATAGCACCTAGGTATCTATGGTTAAGTCCCAATGTTTACCATACCCACAAATTGATTTTTTCCAAAGATTTATTTATGCTTACAGAACTTGGAGTACAGGCCAGAGGTGTGGTAGGTGAGAGGATTCACCAGAGACAGAGTGGGGAGCAGAATAGGCAGACTGACTGAAATGCACTGCCGAGGGGAGCAGCGGGAGGGTCAGGAGAGGTCAGCTGCACCATGTGGGTCACCTCCAGGGCCAGGGATCGAACTCATGCTGCAGTGGCTTCAGAGCACTTCATAATGCGGTGCTTTAACCTATTGTGCCACCAGGGAGAGCCCCACAAATTGATTTTTAAAAAATAGTTATTTATGCATACAAGAACTGGGGTATAGGCCAGTGGTGTGGGGGTAAGAGGATTCAGTGGACACAGAGTGGGGAGCAGAACAGGCACATCTATAGAAATACACTGCTGAGGGGAGCCACCGGCGAGACAGGTGAGGCCTGCTGCGCCATGTGGGTCACTTCCCTGATTGGGGATTGAACTCAGGCCACAGTGGCTGCAAACAGCTTAATAGTGCTGCACTTTAACCCCCTTTTGCTACCAGGGAGTCCATCCAAAATTGATGTCTTGATCCCAATGAATCACTGTTATAAGTCATAGATCAAAAAAAACTAAAAGTTTTTTTTTAGATTGATTTACTTATGCATACAATAACTTGGGAATAGGCCAGAGGTGCAGGGGTGAGAAGATTCACTAGACAGTGGGGAGCAGAACAGACAGAACAACAGAAATACAATGCTGAGGGGAACAGCAGGTGAGTCAGGAGAGTTCCGCTGCACCACTCCCTGGCCAGGATCAAACCTGTGTTGCAGTGGCTGAGTACTGCTTCATAGTGCTGAGATTTAACCCCTTGTGCCACCAGGGAGGCCCCCAATTTAAAGGTTTTCTTATGTTAATTTGCAATCTAGCTCACTGTAACTTCCTTCTACCATACCCCGTTCTGTTCCCAGGGATACTCAAAACATATCTGCTTCCCTTGCCTCAGAACAGTCCTATTTTCAGAAATGGCATCTTTCTTGCCCACATCTTCTGTTTTGCTGGCTGAATATTCTCAATTCCCCCAATTCTTCTTAGAACTTTCAGTTTCCTGTCCATTCTGGTCACACTCCTTAGGCCACACCTGATTTGCCAAAGTAGTTCCTAGCATTTCTTCAAAACATGGTCTGCTTAGCTTAGAGTTCAGCTGTACCAGTTTACTCAGAGATAAGGGTTCAGTAAGCTGGAATAAGACTGACCTTCAGAAATATTTTCTGTTGAGCCAGTTATTTCCTCATTCAGCAACTACTGATAATCAGATTCCCAGTGGGAGGACTCTGGAAATCTGATCAGATCATATTCCAGCTTAAAACTCCTGCAATGGTTTCCAATGACTTAGGATAAAATACCCACTCCACTGCAGTTGGCATCCACCTGCTTCTCTAAACTGCTATTTTACAACCTATCTCCTCTCTGTGCTGCAGCGTATTAGACCTTGTCAGGTCCTGAGATATACTCTTTCCTGTCTCAGGAGCTTCCATCATGAATTGTCTGTTGAGAACACCTCCCTTCCCCCACCCCACTACATATGAACACCTCTGCCTCACTGATCTAAGTCTTCCTCCACGCTAGGTTAGGCCCCCCCATGTTTATGCAGTCCATGCATCTCTCCATGTTGATGCATCCCATGCATCTCTTGGTATTTTGCTCACACAAAACTTAATTGGAATTCACTTGTTACTACATGTCTACCTTACTAGACTGTACGTCCCAGAAAAACAAAAACCTTGTCTACTCTGCACTCTCTCTAGGTTTTGGTCTCTAGCGCATAAGAAATAATATGTACTGACTATCTATCTAGTAAGTACCAAAGATGCAAAAATAAATAAATACTAGCTTCCTGTTACAAATATTTCTCAGTTTGGGATAAAGGGGGAAAATAGGAAATGCTATTTTCATAATATATTGTGGGCTGGGGAAGCACAGAAAGAACAACTCAGTCCATTTTAGAGGGGTGAAGACAAGGTTTTTGGAGGGCTTAGAAGTTTGGGCTAGAGGCCCTCCCTGGTGGTGCAACGGGTTGAGACGCAGCACTGCAAGCTAGCTGTAGCCACTTCAGTGTGATTTCAATCCCGGGCCCCAAAGGTGATCCACATGGCACATGGCATAGCAGATCTCTCCTGTCTTGCTTGCCGCTCCCCTGAGCAGTGTACTTTGTTGATCTGCCTGTTCTGCTCCCCACTCTTGTCTCTAGTGAAGCTTCTCACTGCCCCTACACCTCTGGCCTATATACCCCAGTTCAGTATGCATAAATAAATCTTACAAAAAAAAAAAAAATTGGGGCTAGCAAGAACAAAGAAAAATGGGCATCTAAACAGAAAATACAATGTGTCATGGCACAGAGGCATCTGGGAGGGGAGGAGACTGTGTTTGGGATATCAAACATTGAAAGCTAGAATGTTGACAATAACCTAACCTAACTTTATTCTCATTTTATCACCCCGCCAATGGAGCCATTACCCTGTATCCCAAAGCAAGACCATTCTTTCCTTTCTACATCATTTTACTGCATATATGTTCTTTAAACATGTCTTTGTTCTTATGCTTCCCTAGAGGCACCAGGGGGTAAATATTATCACTATCACGCTATCAGCAGCCACTACAACATGAGTTCAATCCCTGGCCAAGTAGCTGACGCACATGACACAGCAGACCTCTCCTGTCTTAGCCCACTGTTCCCTTTAGCAGTGTCTTTCAATCCATCTGTTCTGCTCCCCACTCTGTCTCTCATAAATCCTCTCACCCCCTGCACCTCTGGCCTACACCCCTGCTCTTATATGCACAAATAAATCTTTTAAAAAATAAAATGTCTTTCCTACTTGTATTTACCTACTTATTAGAAAAACGCAAATGAAAACCACAATGACACACCAATGCATCCATAAGGGTACAATTTAAAAGTTAAAATACTAAGTGCTAACAAGGATATAGAACAATCATCTCTCTTTGGTGAGAATCACCATAATCTGTGTGAGGAATCTTGAGAGAGTTCAAGTTATAATTTCCTAGCAGGGTTTTTATGCTACCCTGGCCATGTAATCAAGCCAAACAACTGTAATCAGTCAGGCAGCTGTAAACGATCACAGTAAAGACAGTGATGGTGGAAGTCACCTGGGAAGCTTGAGACTTTAAATGGCACCTCAGAAATCCCAATGTTCTTACCTTGCCCAAGAGCATAAAACTAGACATCCTGATAAAGATAGATGTTTTGCAATCCAGCTATAAAGCAACTCTGTTCTCCACACAACATTCTAAAAATAGGCAAGACTACAGTGACAGAAGGCAGATCAATGGTTACCTAGAACAAAGGTGGAGTGGAGAATTTTGAGCAAAGGTGCATAAGGGAATTTTTTAGGAGATGGAATTATTTTCTATATTTTGATAACGATGTTGTTTACGCTATCACATATGAATTGCCAGAATTCCTTATGTTAAAAAATATTAATTATATTGTATATAGATAAAAAGGAAATTCTTTTAAAGAACATGCTACATTTAATCCTTTGAAACTAAACTTTTTCCCTTTTTTTACATAAAGATTAATACACATTGTTAAGTGTCACTGTGGTTCATTTGAGAACTGTATGATATTCCATTGTGCAAATATTCCAGTTTATTTGTCCATTCTCTTGCTCATGGGCATTTTGGTTTGCCTTTGAACGGGACTGCACATATCTACTGGTCTACATGTATTAGTTTCTCTTGGACTTATCCCTAGTAAGTAGTAACTGGATTGCAGGTAGGTAAATGTTCAATTACAGAAGTAGTTCTCTGCTTTTCTCACCTAGGTCTGCCAATTAGGCTGGACCCCAGGGGCAGGAGACCCTATCCTCTTAAATTATCACTGCTTAGCATTCAATTAGCACCAGGCTGGATACCCAGGAGGCCAAGGATAGACACCTGAGCCTCCCAGATTCAGCAAATATTAAATGCAGAACAGCAGGTGGGAACCATGTACAATGCATGGAGCACAATGAGAATCTTACTTCCTAAGAGCTCTACCTTCCTAGGTTCACTCAATTTTGAGTCTGCAATGTGTAAGTACTAGGGCCCTCAATTATAATGCAAATCCTAAGAAAGGAGAAGATTAACCTCATCTAAAATCCTTCTCAGCTGACACCTCTAATACCCAAATAAGGATTAACAAAAAGGGCATAAAGAACAAAGGGAGTGACAGGAGAAGAGGGAGGGATACTAAAGAGGAAAAAACACAAGTATTTTAAAATCACATACCTTTTTCTGCACAAGAACCAATTTTGCAAAAAAATCTTTTAATAAAATAAAGCAGTATCTGCAAGTGACTGACTGTAAGAGCTTTTTAATATCCTTGCCATTAAAGGATTACCTTCTTTGTGCTGGAGTTACAAAACAACATAACTAGCATGTAGTCAGTAAATGATGTAATTGCCCCAAACACATTATGTAGGGGGAGGCCCTGTACAACTCCAGGAAGAGCTATGAGGGTTTGGGAGTGGCCAAAGAACTGGCACCAGAGCTTGGCAGCAGAACAGAAACAAAGGTGAAAAGAAAAACTACAACAAAACAAAACACAGGAGACACCTAGGTGCTCAGAAAGCAAATGGAGGAGAGCTGCCATTCCAAAGGTTGAAGAGGACATACTATATCCCACAATCCCAACTGCTGCCTCTGCAGCAGCTCCCTGGCTAACTGCCATGCAGGAACTCAAGGGAGACCTGCTAGAGGAATAAACAATGGGAAAAATACACAAAAAAGTAACACAGTCCTATGGCAAAACAGCTTCCCCAGCCACATGGCGGCAGTGCTGTTGCCAGCGGGAGGAATGGCTGTAATTATTTAGCGCAAGAGCTTTCTCAACGTAAGTAAGCAGATTATTATGCATTGGCTTGACAGCTTTCGTTACTTGTTCCTTAGACAATGGGTCTTATGGAGAAACTAGGTACGCTTGTTGGGGCCCATCAGCTGCACAAAACTGATCACACAGAACTCACCTCCAGACAGGGGCTTTGCACACAGACTGAGTCCTGAGTTTTGGGCACCTGGAGATAGTGTTTTGTGGTAGTAGCTGGTACAAACGAAGCTAGCAATACTTGAACTGATATGAGGCCCCCAACTACAGCCCCAGCTCTATGGAGCTTCGACAATTTTATTAGCTGAATGCTTCTTCCCAATTTTACAGCTTATAGTGTGCTCAGTGGCCAGCTAACTGGCTCTTCTTCCTAAGCCCCTAATGGCCCAGGACCCGTTAGCACAGGCTTGGAGATAGGGGGAGGGGAGTAAGTAAGTTAGAAACCTGCTGTTGCTCCACAGTGGACAGCAGAACAAGAAAATATCTACTTCCTATGGCTGAAGCAGTGTCTATAGAAAGATTTGCAAATGATGAAGATAGGACCCAGAGTGCATCTTTGCCACTGGTATCAATTCCTGGTACCTCCATAGGAGGACACCCTCTGTCTTCCCTACATCAGGGCTTCAAGGACAGGGTGACGCTATGTTAGCCTACACATTTTGCAAAAGTACATTGGCCCAAAATTGGCCATAAGATTTGGAACTACCATCTCCCCAACTTGGCAGGATGGGAAGAAAGAGAATGTGTCCATAAAATGCTTTCGGAAGTGAGTCAGGTCTTCAACCTGAACCTTGATGCTGTATTGATTGGCCAGGAGCTCAATGGCACCTTGCACCACATACTCGTTCTGTAAGTGTGAGAGTGAACAGGTAGAATAGACAACGTGGCCTCCTGGTTTGGTGGCAAGAAGTCCAGCCCTGAAACCAGAAAGAGAGAAGCAGTGATTGGTGACGTTCTCAGGAGTAGAAAGGCAACAGAAGAAACTGGCAGCATTGATGGGGGAGTCTACTGTGAGATGGGAAAAGGCACTAGGTAGCCTCTATAATCCCTTTCACAATGAAGAAGCCTGGAAAGTCATTTTCAAGGCAGAGAGAAACCCAATCTTACTCCATGGATGTGCTTAAAACAATCTCATGAGCTCTGACTCCAATTATGGATACAACCCTGATGCTATGGTTTGAGTTATCCCAATCTTATACAACCTTGACTTCAGTAATATTTTTCAAACTTGTGTTAATCACTGGTTCTGGGACTGTCATGGGGGTAAGACAGCCTAAATGTGTCTGGCAGTCCACCCTGCTACGTATGTCCTACCACAAAGAATTCACAAGGTCCATTCGATTCCTCCAGGCAGATCCCCCAGATCCTCCTATGCAAAGCAAGAACTTCCAGTTCCCTAGTCCCCCAGACCCTCTGGATGATCAGATCCCCCAGCACATTCTAGCACAAAGTCTCAAGTTTTTGTAAAGCTGTCACTCACGCAAGAAGCTGAACCTGCAGCATAGGCAACATCTGCCGCTCCTTCTTCCTTGACCTCTGAAAGATGTTGTTCTCCTCCTCATGAAGGGAGTGGCGGTCTGTGGTACAGGGCACATCCACCAGCACCTGCTCAGAAATGTTAAGGGTAAAGTATTAAAGCTCCTTACAGCCTCCTCTTCCCTAGGTCAGGGTGGTTAAGGTCCCTGGTCTGGGGTTTTTTGCAGAGTGCTCTCTATGCCCATTCTTCCACAGAGCTCCTCGTTTTAACCTTGTAGACAACTGAGAAATAATAAATGGGAAAATGGGCCTTCCCTGGTGGGACAAAGGGTTAAAGCACAGCACTACGAAAAGCTTCAGCATGAGTTTGGTCCTTAGCTGGGGAGGTGACCCACGTGGCGCAGCAGGCTTCTCATGTCTCACCTACTGCTCCCCTCAGCAGTGTATTTTCATCAGTCTGGTTGTTCTGCCCACTCTGTCTCTAGTAAAACCTTGCACTGTTCCTGTACCTCTGGCCTGTACCACAGTTCTGTATGCATAAATAAATAAATATTTAAAAATAATAATAAATGGGAAAATAGTATATTTAAAAATATTCATGGTTGGTGAAAAAACCAAGCCCAACACACAAATACTAATAATTAAGTAATCAACCTAGAAATAAGACTTTAGTGCTTCACATCTCAGCTCTTGGGTCTACCCATTGGTAATGGAATGAAAACATCCAGTTTAGATGACATAATAATACCCAAAGAGTAACTCACACACTGAAAAATCAGGATCAGGATTAAAAATTATCTTATATTACAACGCTATATGAACATGGAAGAGTTTTAAAATGAGAAATGTAAAATCATTCATTTACTAAGCCTATTCTAGTCACTAGAGACAAAAACAAATATGGAGAAAAGTCTGAATTTTTCGTTGATCAGAAACTCTAAGAGAATAACAACCTAGTGTACAATACTCTGATGTATCCTAGGCTCCATGAGTTGACAGAGAGCCTACAGAATAAGAGAAATGATTAACATATATTCTGGTCAGTTATTAACTGTGATGGCCATTACAGCATTGCCATTACAGGAAAGAGACTAATTAAGTAGAGATGCCCAGAGAAGAACAACTGGGATGTTTAGAAACCACACCAGAGGGGACTGAGTGCAGTGGCTGAGAGGAAAAGTGGCCCGGCTTGGCCTCTGGGAACTTTGATTGTAGTTTTCTATTTGGGCACAAATAATGAAATCTCCAGGATTCTTCAGAGGTTCTTCAGGTTCTCCTCTCTCATTCTCCCTGCAACCTCAGTCCATTTCAGGAGGAACACTGGTGCTACTGCTGTGGCATTTAATAAGGAATTTGATCCTGTTAGAAAATCTCCATGGATAAGATTAGAGAATACAACCTGGAGAAAGAGGCATCTGGAGGCCCCGTTGATACTGACCAGAGTATCAGCTGTACAGAGAGTTGTTTAAGTTTAAACAAATGTATAGCAGAACAGACTATGTGCCCTAACTTTACATTTGAAGAACCCAAGATTGAAGTCATAAAAAAAAGCAGTTCTTAAGAAATGAGGTGAAATTTACCTGGTAATTTGTCCTACATTTGTTTTATCAGTGATGAGAACTATCAGAATAAACATATATTTTTACCTCTGTCAAAAAAAAAAAAAATACATAGCTCATAGAAAATTACAGACATCTTCAAAAGTTAAAGAAAAAGCAGAGCACAATCTAGAGCAGTATGCCTGTAATGGCAATGCTGTAATGGCCATCACAGTTAATAACTGACCAGAATATATGTTAATCATTTCTCTTATTCTGTAGTCACTCTGTCAACTCATGGAGCCTAGGATACATCAGAGTATTGTACACTAGGTTGTTATTCTCTTAGAGTTTCTGATCAACGAAAAAAAAAAAAAGGGAACCTTATCACAGAAGAAATTAACACCTGTTTCTAACAATGAAATCAACACAATATCCTAAAAACCTCCTAATACGAAATAGTCCTGAAAAGGCTGGATGAAGTATTTTTTTAAATACTTTTAGAACTACTTTTAAATACATAGCTCATAGAAAATTACAGACATCTTCAAAAGTTAAAGAAAAAGCAGAGCACAATCTAGAGCAGTATGCCAGCATTGAAGCCAATGGCTTCTATCTTTTACCAACCCCTGGTAACCTGAAGCCTTAGCACACAGAAAAAAGGCCATTTGAGATGGGAACTGAAATGGAAATCCATAACAATGTCAAAATCCTCAAAGGATTACCAACTCAACCAGAGAGAAGCAGAAGATTGGGGGGGTGGGGAGAACAGCTCACAATGTAAGACAAGAGAACTTGCCTGTTTTAGCTCTAACTCTGGGGAAGAGATGGAGTTACCAAGAGTGTACAGAACCGTGAGATAGTATTCTTTGCATCTAATATGCTCAGTGCTTGCTTAATACTCAATATGTTGTACACAACTCTCTGCTCAACAGATAAAGACATTTTAGGAGCTGAACGCTATTTTTAAATGTCTGAAGTACTTTCAAGTGAAATAGGAGGCAGCTCCTTCTACATTGTTCCAGAAGGCAATGCTAGATCAATGAATGGAAATAATAAAAATAATGACAACTGCGATGACAGTAATATTAAATGCTTCCTACATGCCAGGCACTGTGCTAATTGCATCCTATTTAATCTTTATATATGAGGTTAAGTATTACTATTATCTTCATTTTACAGATGAGGAAGCTAAAGCTTAACTGAAAGCTTAACTTGCCCAAATTTCTCTGGCTGGTAAGTGATGGAGTCAGAACTCCAATCCAAGCATTATAACTCCAGAATCCTTGTACCTAACCATATACTATATAAAGTACAAATTTTAATTTACTGAGAAGAACTTTCTAACATTAGAGGTATTCAACCAAAGAACCTTAGTGAGCCCCATCCATGGAAGGTGCAAGCACAGGCTGAATATTGATGATGGCCACTACCTACCTAATCTTCATGGCTAGGTACTATGCTAGTTATTTGCCCTGGATACTCTTGCTGAATCCTCATTACAATGCTACATAATAGTATTCCCTATTTTACAAACGAAGAGGTTGGAGTTCAACAAGATCAAGCAGCTTTCCAGCAGCCCTGTGTTTCAGAAGCAAGTTAGGCTTCACAACAGAGGTCAAGCTCATTCCACTCTGGTCTGCTGTCTCTGTGCCAAAAAGGCTCTGAAAAGGGGCTTCATACAAAGGCAGGAAGCAGGCCTCTCAAGCTTATCTAAAATTCTATATACACACTGTTTTTTCTTTTCATTTCTTAGACAGTTGAAGCAGAATGGTGACAATCAGATTAGATAAATGAGTCAAAACAGCACAGAGACAATAGCTATATTTAGCTTATATTTTTTAAAGTTTATGTTTTAAATGACTCTTTTAGAATGACTATTAAAAGAAAATAAAAATAGCTTAAAATATATGATTTTCAAAAATATGACTTTCGATATTCATAATAAAAGAATGTAAATTAGATATCAATTTGGGAAAAATAACAAGTCTGACAATACTAATGATGACAGGATATGGGCAAATGGCATTCTCATTCATTAGCAGTAGAAATGAAACTGATTTAACCTCCACAAAGAGCAATTCAGTAACGTCTATCAAAATCTGAAATGCATACCAACTGTTATCCATCAAATATACTTCAAAAATATGAATTACCAAGAAGAGATGTTACATCTACACAATGGAGTACTATTAGCAATCAAAAAAAGATAAACTCATGCCATTTGCAGCCACATGAATCGAGATGGAAGGGATTATGCTCAGTGAAATAAGCCAGAAGGAAAAAAGAAAAATATTGGGTGGTTTCACTCAAAGGAGGAATGTAGGGGAATCAAATAAGAGACAAGGGGAAAAAATATAATTATAATAAATCAAAACCCAAAATTAACAAGCAACTATTAATCAGAGATACTCTGCATGAAAGGAGGAAAGAAAGGAATCAACCAGGGCAGAGAATGTGTTCTTATACAAGGGACATGGTGATGGTGCACAGAACTAGTGATGGGAATTTTGCAAAGACCACACCTGAAAAGAGAAAGCATGCACTGCACAAAAAAGAAGAAAGATGATATATATATATAATAAAAAATTTTAAATATGAATTAAGCTAAAAATGACTGAACTTCAGAACACACTGTTGAATGAAAGAAGTACAAAGTTCAAAATAACTAACATGGGCCCTCCCTGGTGGCGCAGCGGGTTAAAGCACTGCACTAAGAAGCTAAAGCCACTTGCGCATGAGTTCGATCCCCGCCTGCCCCGGAGGCGACCACATGGCGAGGCAGACCTCTCCTGACCCGCCCACTGCTCCCCTCGGCGGTGTGCTTCGTCGATCTGCCTGTTCTGCTCCTCTCTCTGTCTCTGGTGAACCCTCTCACCCTCCGCATCTCTGGCCTGTACCCCAGTTCTGTACGAATAAATAA
>NW_004567109.1:25173262-25176907 GCF_000260355.1 Condylura cristata | reverse complement strand
GGCTTAAGCTTCTTAGTGCTGTGTTTTAACCCGCTGCACCACCAGGGAGGGCCCACAAAGAATATATTTTAAAGAATACAGAAAAAGGGCCCTCCATGGTGGCACAACAGGTTAAAGCGCAGCATTATGAAGTTATCTGAATCCATTGCAGCACAAGTTTGATCCCCAGCCAGGGAGATAACCCACATGATGTGGTAGACCTCTCTTGTCTCACCTGCTGCTCCCCTCAGCAGTATATTTCAATCAATCTGCATGTTCTGCTCTCCACTCTGTCTCTGGTGAATCCTCTCACCCCCCACACTGCACCTCTGGTTGTACCCTAGTTCTTATATGCATAAATAAATATTTTTTTTAAATACAGAAAAAAAATACAAATGACAGTCATCAGTAGAAAGTAGTAGATGACTATAAGACACGTAAGTAGGAAATGGACTTTTCACTGTATAGCCTCTGCAGCTTCTAAACTTCCACCAGGTGCTATATTACTTTCAAAATTAAATGAGCCTGTGGTCTGCTTGGTGACACAAGGAGTTCAGTCTTAGCACTACACTAATGGCAGCCATTATAGCATAAGCTCAATCCCTGTCCAGGGAGCTGACCACATGACACAGCAGACCTCTCCTGTTTTACCCACTGCTTCCTTCAGCAGTATATTTTCATCAAACCTAATGAGGGTCTTTTTTTTTTTAGATATTAGGGATGAAGTATTATTGTAGGTGAAAGTCCAAACTCAAGAGTAAGTGCAAAAAGATTCAGAGAATTGCTTAGTGAATGCCTCAAGTGAGTTAAAAGAATAAGCTTAGTAACTTTTTTTCCTACTCAACAGGTTCAAACTTTTGTTTACCAACTACCTCTAATGATGGTAGTAGTATATCATGTAAGCTGAACTGAAAATTCTGCAGATGGCTAATGTCTCCAAAATACCCAGGGAGAACTAGTCAGAAATAACCTTTTATCTTCAAGTATGTAGGACTGAATTCTACTCCCTCAGAGTCCAAAGCCAGGAGGTAGAGGCCAAATGTGGCTAGCTGGGTATCTCAGGTCGGGAATCACTCACCCGGTCATAGGTGTCCCCCTCCAGTTCTCCCCACTTTCTGCCATCCCATGAAGTAACTCGAACTCGATTCCTATCTCTGATATCTTGTGGCACATAACTGTGAAGGACCTTCTGCAGTCTGCCAGTTCGGGAAGTGGAGAGATCATTGGCAGCAAGATTGCCTAGAGAAAAGTAAATTTTAGGAATTTTTTATCATTTCTATAAAAAGTTGTCAGGAGAGCCTTTTTTGTTTTAAGATTTATTTATTTAGTTATGCATATAAGAACTGGGGTGTAGGCCAAAGGTACAGGAAGTAAGAGGATTCAGAAAGAGCAGGGAGCAGAACAGACAGATCTACTGAAATACTCTGCTGAGGGGAGCAATGGGCGAGGCAGGAGATGTCTGCTACACTAAATGTGAGTCAGCTCCCTGGTCAGGGATCAAACTCAGGCCTCAGCAATGACAACACCAAGACTTAAACCCATAGGCCCCTGGGGGGACCCACCTTGTCTGCAGTCTTAATGGGGACTACATTGACTCCACTGGTGGCTTTGGGCAGAATGGACATTTTATGCCTTAAGAATAAGAAACTTCAGAGGCTATGTGACCGAATGAAACACTCTACCAGCAATGAGACGGATGCAGCTTCAGATCAGCTTTCAGACAGAGCCAATTAACTGCAGGCTTAAGGGCAGGTAGAGGAGAAACATTTATATACAGCACAGCACAGGCACTCTAGAGTAGCGGCTGCAAAGACAAACACACAAGCCAGTAATAAAAATAAATCAGCAGACCAGGAAAAACTATCTCTAGAAAAATATACTCTACTTTTCTCAAAATATGTGTTTCTCTTTATCTTTAGTAGACACTACATATTATTTACCCAAAATTTATTCTCTCTTGTGTGTGTATGTGTGTAAAGGGGGAGTAATGTGCCCCTAAAAAAAACTACATTTCTTGGTCTGACCAGGTTTTGGTCAATAAATTGTAGATAGACTCACTGTGTGGAACTTCTGGGAAGATGCTGACATAAATGGGAGATGTGCCTCTTTTGCCTGATCTTTTTCTTCCTGCCTCAAATTTAAATATGACTAGAGTTCCAGCAGCCATTCTGGACCACTAACCAGTCTGAGGACATTGAAATAGGTTGCAGTGAAACAGGTTGGAAAAAAAAAAAAAGGTGTTCAAGTCCTTGATGACCATGGAACCTCTGTACCAGCTCTGAACGGTCCATATCCCAACTTTTCTTATATAGAGAAAAATAAACTTTTCTAGTTTTATTTTCTAGCTGAGTTTTCTACTGTACAAAATGAAACTTAATCCTAACTGATTCATCACCTAATCTTCCATTTTCCCTTTTGTGATTAGACATGGATCCAAAAAATATCTCACCTTGCTCTTGTCTTTACTATAAGAAAAAATACTATTGAAAATTTAAAATATCAATAATTGATACCTAGTCTCAATTATTGAGTCAAGGAGTAAAAGGAACAGTGAGAACTGGTGAGAAGCTAAAGACTGCAGCTTCTTGAATGAATGAAAGCAGTTACTACTGTGAATCAACTTGATTCAAGATTTATTTATTTATACATACAAGAACTGGGGTATAAGCCACAGGCGTAGGGGTGTGAGAGCATACACCAGAGACACAGTGGGTAGCAGAACTGGCAGATCTACTGAAATACACTACTGAGAGGAGCTGCTGTGCTATATGGATCAGCTCTCTGGCTGGCCGTGGATGAAACTCATGTTGCGGTGGCTGGACTTGGCTGGCAATTTCTTGATCTAGCTATCCTGTGCCACCAGAGAGTTCCCGAGCCAGCTTGTATTCAATAAATAAATATGCTCCCAATTATTTTTTAAATATTTATTTATGCATACAAGAACTGGGGTACAGGCCAGAGGTAAGGGGGTATGAGAGGACTCATCAGAGACAGAGTGGGAAGCAGAACAGGCAGACTGAAGTATACTGCTGAGGGGAGCAGTGGGCGAGACAAATATGCTGCACCATATTTGTCACCTCCCTGGCCAGGGATCAAACCCTGTGTTGCAATGGCTATGGATAGCTTCCTGTTGCTGCGCTTTAACCCCTTGTGCCCTGAGGGAGGGCTGTACTCCCAATTTCTGAGAACACTGAAAGATGTAAAAACTGAGTTCTCTGTTCAAGAGATATTTGTAATAGGATACAAACTATGAACAGAAAACCTAGGTTCCAGTTCTAGCTCTACTTTCCAACTCATATTAAATATTAAAGCTATTTAGGGCCCTCTCTGGTGGTGCAGTGGGTTAAAGCACAGCACTAAGAAGCTAAAGCCACTTCAACATGAGTTTGATCCCCACCCCGGAGGTGACCCGCATGGTGCAGCAGACCTCTCCTGACCCGCCCACTGCTTCCCTCACCAGTGTATCTCAGTAGATGTGCCTGTTCTGCTCTCCACTCTGTCTCTGGTGAAACCTCTTACCTCCCCTGCACCTCTGGCCTGTACCCCAGTTCTGTATGCATAAATAAATAAATCTTTAGAAAAAAAAAGTTCTTAAAAAAAATAATAGGGGTCCTCCCTGGTGGCGCAGCGGGTTAAAGTACAGCACATAGAAGCTTAAACCACTTC
>NW_004567109.1:25130869-25172697 GCF_000260355.1 Condylura cristata | reverse complement strand
AAAAAAAAATACATAAAATATTAGAACCAGACGAGGTTCCTTCTTGGGCTGAAATTCTGTGATCCTGTCTTCCTGGTGTCAATTTGGTGAATTGAGTGAGGAATCATTTGGGTGAGTTGCTAGGAGGCATACTTTAGAAAAACAGCTCTCAATTACTTCTCCTTGGTCACTACCTCTCCTCTGAGTTCAAGATTCCCTTTTTCAACTAACCCTAGGGCAATCCTGCCTCAATAATAGAGTCCCACAGAATTCAGATCAGCAAAGCCCAACACAGATTTGGCTCTCTTGTATTGAACTCATGAAGCCTCATCCACATCTTTATCTTCTCCCTCTGAATTTCCAGAAGGCTGAGATCAAATGTGATACCTACCTCTCTGAATTTGCATACAGAAGAAACCTACTCCTAACTAATTCATCATTTAATCTTCCATTTTCCCTTTTGTGATTAGAATGGGTCCAAAAATTTTCTGTATACAGATCTAACATGCTGCTGAAACCAACTCAAACTGCAAATTGGCTAAGAAGAACTGGAAAAGAAAGTCCAGGCCCAAGTAAAACATTAAGGCAAGAGAAGACTGACAGAGCTACAGGATGAATGTGGAAATCATAGTGCCCTAGTGGATATTTGTTAGGTCCTCACTAACAATCTAGTGCTTATTTTTAATGCAAACTGATGGTCAGTAGATGGCAGAAGTGAATACTTCAATGCACAAGGCCTAGGAGTAGGTTACAGTACTTAAATGACAGAGAACTGGGCCTCTTTGTTTCTTGTTTTTCAAGCTGAAGTTACACTGGTTAATAACAGAGGTTTCAGGACATATGTGTATCAGTAGCTATATATATCAGATCATGCTTGTCACACGTCAAGTTTCCATCCATCACCATGTATCTGACGCTTTTTACCCAATCTTCCTACCCCACAGGAATTCACAGTCTTGAAGATGCATAACCAGTAAAGCTCTAATACAAGGCTAATGCACGAAAAGTTACAAAGGGTAATGCCAGAGGTGTGGAAGCACAGAAAACTGAGGCATCACTTCCCAAATGGCCAGCAGAGGTCATGAGGGAAAACTTCCAGGAGATGGCACACTTGAGCTGAGACCTGAAAGCTAAAACAGGTAGAGGCCAATTGGATAGGGCAGTAGTATTCCAGAAAAAAAAACATGAGCAAAGGCTCCTGCCTTATTGGGGGAACAGAGAGTAGCAAGATGTGGCTGAAGCACATACAGCCTTGAGAAGAAAAACATACAAAGCTATAGAAGGAGGCTGCAGCCAGCTTTTAGCTGGCAGCCTAAGGAAATGGAACTTAACCTTAGAGAAAAAATAAGCAGATGCATTACAACTGAGATGGAAAAAGGTATAAAATGATGTAAAAATAAACTACTATTAAAAAAAAATAAGCAGATGCAAGGGTATAAAAGTGTAATATGGTAGACTGATCAATCAGTCTTTCTTTTAAACTGCCTGCAGAAACATTGTTCTACTCAGTAATCTTCCTTGAGGAACTGACAGAGAAAGGGAGAAAATAATCACAAGCAGAAAAAAATACCAGTTTACTAACAAGCAAACATCATGGCACCCTCTGATTTAGGGACCAAAGAACCTTTCATATTCAGTGACTGACCCCTGTCTGGATCAAGTAGAAAGCCATCCTTGCCCAAGAGACCAACCCCATAACTTACGGCAACAGCCAGTCTGCAGCAGAGCTAGTGTCTTTCCTCCAGGGGCTGCACAGAGGTCAAGGACGGTGTCACCAGGCTGCAGGCCAAGGGCCAAGACAGGTAATAAGGAAGCAGCATCCATCAGGTAGTAGTTCATGACACCCAGACTGCTAAGCCTAGAAGAGAGGAAACTACTTTATAGTCAAATTCCTACTGGGTCAGGAGGCCCAGCAGGAGTCAAGGCCACCAAGTCCACACCCTCCAGGGCTACAAAGCTCTAATCAGCAAAAAAGTCATTTCTTAGAACCACACTTACTTATTTACTAACTCAATCATCTACACAGCAACCAGTTCAGAAAACCTTCTAAAACAGAACAATTTGGGCCTCTCTGGTGGTGCAAGGGGTTAAGCCGAACATTATGAAGTTATCAGCAGCCACTACACCACTACACCACTACAGAGTTTGATCCCTGGCTGGCCAGGGAGGTGACCCACATGGCACAGAAGACCTCTCCTGTCTCACCCGCTGCTCCCCTCAGCAGTGTACTTCGTCGATCTGCCTGTTCTGCTCCCCACTCTGTCCCTGGTGAATCCTCTCACCCTCTGCATGTCTGGCCTGTACCCCAGTTATGTATGAATAAATAAATAAATCTTAATAAATAAATAAATCTTTAAAAAGAACTCTTCCTCATGTGAAAAATGATGTAAAAATAAACTTTTTAATAAAAAAAAAAAAAAAAAAAAAGAACTCTTCCTCTAAAATAAATAAATACATAAAATAAAGTAAGTGCCTCACCCTCGCTGCACTTCAGTTTTCTCCAATGTAAAAGACAAATAGCATTACTACCTCAGAAGGCTATTGACAGAAAAAGGCGGTAACTTTTATACAGCACTCAGAAAAACACCTAGAATGTATAAGCATTCAGAAACTATTAGCAATACCTTAACCCTTACTAAAGATGAAGGTCTCTTCATGTCTACTTCTAGCACATATTCAGGATAGCCCCAGGCATGACACAAGGTCCTACCTGGCAGGAGGAAACCTGCTGACGTCCCCTCTGGCGAAAGTGAAGCATCGAAGGTTAGGACTGTAGGCCCAGGAGGAAGGAAAAAGAGCTGTAGCCTGACCTGCCTCAGGCTCTTGTTCCCCATGGGAGATGGTTTCATTCACAAAGTCCCTGGCACTCAGCTGCTCCAGCTCAGCACTCACATGATCCCAGGCAGCAAAGTTATTGACCAGCGCACCATACTTCTGCTCTGAAAGGAGACTGACCCGGATTGATGGCCAAAGATCCCCAAACTGCACACTGTAGGTCATGTCAAAATTCTGCAGAGCCAGTTGAGTGGCAGGAAACTTGGGCTCTGTGGCAGCCTAAAAGGGAAAAAATAGGCCTTCATGGTTTTTCAGTCTTGCTTCTATCTTCTATTGCTTGACCCCACCAATATCTCAGGGGTGTGGGGCAAATGTGGATCAAGTCAGTGCTCACTCCTATCTTGACATCCTGCCAATGCCTGCCAGTAAAGTGTGGAACAAAGTAGTGAGTAGCTGGACTTTCTATTTCAGAGTTGTAAGAAAAAGGAAATGCTGGTAAGGATCAACCAGAATGGGGTCATTCCTTGTAGCCCTGACTTAAGATTTAAAAGAATGGGAGTTCAGAAGAAGACACTCAAGGAGAATCCTACAAAAGGTTGGAAGAAACTTAAAAATAGGCTTAAACAGGGACCCTCCTGGTGGCGCAGCGGGTTAAAGCACTGCACTGAGAATCTAAAGCCGCTTCCGCATGAGTTCGATTCCCGCCTGCCCCGGAGGTGACCACATGGTGTGGCAGACCTCTCCTGACCCGCCCGCTGCTCCCCTCAGCAGTGTACTTCGTCGATCTGCCTGTTCTGCTCCCCACTCTGTCTCTGGTGAAGCCTCTCACCACCCCTGAGCCTCTGGCCTGTACCCCAGTCTGTGTGCATAAATAAATAAATCTTTAAAAAAAAAAATAGGCTTAAACATAAATTCTCTCTGAAGAGTCCTTTCACTTTCTAAAGTACTTTCATAGCTCCTAGCATAGGTGAGCAACACAATAGATAACTCAATGGGGATACAAAAATATCAACCTTCATAAGTGATAGAGATGAGAATAACTTACCTAAGGTCATGCAGTGACTAACACCACAGTGCTCAGATTCACAAGGCTGAGGGGCACTTAAGGAGAGTTCTCAGACCCCAAGAAGGCGAGGAATGCTCACAAAAACTTTGAGGAATGAATATGGGATTTCTAGGATGACTGCTATGGGGGTAGCAGAGAAAAATATGAGTCAGATTGTAAGACCACAGAAAAGGAAAATGAAGACTTCGACTGCTGAATCACCTTGGTCCTGGTTGCCATAGCTGGGAAGCCTGCTTGTCAGTCTTTTTACTGTCTACAATTTTGCTTTGGACCAAATTTTTAGATTGGTCAGAACTCTTGCCCTCTTGCCCTCATTTCCTAAATTTCTGGGTAATCGTGCTTTGACCATGACCCCTGCCAAGAGAGGGACTCTTGCTCCGGCTCCTGTTATTTTGGGGACTCTTGCTCTTGTGCTGTCTTAGAGTAAGGCGAGGACTCTTGCTTCGGCTCCGAGTGTTGCCATGGAGAGTACTCTTGATCTTGCCTTGTTGGGAGCTCTCACGCTGGCCCTGATTTCCACTAAGTTGAAGATTCTCATGCTGATCCTGATATATGCTTTGGTGGGGACTATTGCTCTGGCTCAGATTTCCAGTTTTAAGGGAAATCCTGTTTTGACTCATACTTCTATTAGTATGGAGACTCTTGCTTTGACTCTGACTTCTGCTAAGGTGGTAGGGGCCCTCAATCTGGCTTAGACTTCTGCTTTGGTGGGTAGTTGTGCTCTGATTGTCATTATTTTGGCATTCACTAATAATAACAGCAGAACTACAGCTGGAGTTAGAGCTACAGCTAGAACCCACGGGTGAAGGCAAAGGACAACTATAGGGGATCCGGGAGGGCTCTTTGCAGGGTTCTCGAGAAGCCACAGAGTAGACATGGAGGCCACAGGGCATAGTATCAGACTGGCCCCAGGGTCGGGAAGCAATGGGTAAATTTTGGGGATCAAAGGGTGTTCTCAAAGGAATAAAAGAATAGATGTGGGTAGAACAAGGAGGTACCACAGGCTGGCGAGGGCACTGGGGTAGGCTCCTGGGAATACTACAGGTGCCACAGGGGGGCACCATGGGCTGGTGCTGGCACTGAGATGGACATACGAATTGATTGAGGGTACCGGAGGCTGGGCAGGGATTGGGGGTGGAGGGAGTCAGAGAGTATACATGGGTACTGCAGGGGGTTTCTTTAGATGGTTCATGAGGGCTGCCCTGAGCACAACTAACAGGTACGATAGGATCACAAGGAAGGGAGAGGGGAAAGGAAGAGGGGATAACAGTTTTGAGGGTTCTAGGGACTGTACTACATAAGGCAGGCTCTTGGGAAATTTCCTTGGGGCAGGAATCAGAGCAAGTTGTGATGGATGCCACTGTATAAGAAGGACCAGCAGGATGGGAGCCAGGTGAAGGATTAGGGCAGGCCACAGGGTGCTTGGGCTGGTTGGACTGAGTATGCTGAATAGTGGTGACCAGGGAATGACACCTCTGGGCAGCACTTGGCTCTCTTATCTCCAAGCACTTGGGGGACTTCACTTGGGGAAGAACTGGGGTAGGGAGAGGGGGTTCATTGTAACTTCTGTGGGGAGATACCTGGGTTGGAGATACAAACTGGTTGCCCAGGGATGAAGGGAAAGAGAAGGTAGAATAAGGACAGGGAGTGCAGAGAGAAAGAGGTGATTCCTGAGGACAAGGAAGATCAGAAACCATAGAGTTTGGGTTTACATGAACATAAGAGCTCCCACCAGTCTCCCAGGAGAAAACGGACTCAAGACAAGACTTCCTCGGAGTCTGGGATTGGGGTAAACAAGGAGAACCAGTATTCACAGGGAGTAGGCGTATAGTACAAGGGCTCCCAGGAGCAGATTGGTGGGTTTCTGGGGAAGGGAGATGGGGACAGTGATAAGAGCCCTCCTGAGATGAGCTGGGACACCCACATGTTTGCACCTGAGAAGAAAGTGGGGAGCCACAATTTTTCCCAAGGGGCAGATCAAGCTGTGGTTTTGGTTCACAAGAGTCTGGAGGCTTAAGGTGGCCATGGCGAAAGTTGCTAGTGGGTGGGGAAGATGCTGGGGGAAAAGGAGGATCATTATAACTTCTCCGGGAGGACCATGGAGAGAGCAGAGTGGAGAACTTACGCCCAGTTTCCTGAACCCTGTGAGAAAGGGTTGGGGAAAGTATAGGTCTATTTTCCATGGGGTGGTGAGTAAGGGGCGGTGAAATGACAAGGCCAGCTCCCAGGGGCCTATGAGTTAGAGGTGGTGAAATTATCGGGCAATTTTCCTGGGACCCAGGAGGAACAGGAGGCGCAATGGGTCCAATTCTGAGGGGCTTATCAGTAAAAAGAGATGAAATCATGGGATCAGGTTCCAAATGTACATGAGAAAGCGGAGGGCAGGCCCCAGGGCCAGTTACCAGGGCTGAAGGGTAACAGGAGCAAAGGTAAGCGTGCTGGTCAGCACAAGATTTTGAGGGACAGGAACATGAGAGTCTCGAAGGGCTGATGCAGCTGCAATAAGGACCCTGTGAACAGAGAGGGGTTGACCTCAGAAGGTTGCTCCGTTCAAAACAAGGGCTTGGAGGGGCTGAACCCGAAAGAACTGCTTGTTGGCTGTAGGGCCTTCCAAGGAGGGGAGAACAAGGTTCAAAAGAACACCCCCCCAAGCTCAGAGAAACCTGAGGGGGTGGGGATGGGGGAGGATGCGGTGGAGGTAGGGAGACAGGCACACTGGTAACAGAAGAAATTCCAGGGCTACAGGTGACGCCAGAGATAGGGTCTCTGGAGAAGTGGGGAGAGCCCAGGGAGTGAGGGGGGTCGCTGCACCTTTTGCCTGGGTTTGGGGAGGGGAAGGAAGCATGAGCAAGGTGGTCGCTGTAACCTTTCCTGGGCGCCAGAGGCAGGTCGGGGGTGAGGAAGGGGTTAAATCCTTTCCCGGAGGGCGTCGGTGACCCAGAAAGGACGGGAAAGTCGCTATGACATTTTTCGAGGGGTGAGGGTGGCCTGGCAGGAAGTTCTAGGAGGAAAGGAGAGGTGGTCATGGGAAGGGGCAGGGAAAGAGGGAGGGAAGAAAGGGAGGGAGCGGAAGGGAAGTGGAAGGGATAGTGAGGGCCAAGGGGAAGGTAACCAAGAGTTGGAGAAGAGGCGGTGACTTAACTGCAAGAATGGGGGCGGGGCGATTACGTAACTTTGAGGGGTGGGGTCAGAAGAGGCCATAGTAAGCCGGAGGGAGAGCAGAATACCGCCGAGCAAATAAACTGGGGAGGAGAGGTTATGACGAAACTGATGCGAACGCGAAGGGGCTAGAGACGCTTCCTTCCGGGCGGGAGGGAAAAGGCCCGGCGGTGGAGAGCGGCTGGAGTAGCGAATTTAGCTGAGGGGTGGAAAGGGCTAAATTCTTCCAAGGAGCGGCCGCAAAAAGCTGCATTTGCTGTTGCCCGCTGGACCCAGGGCTGGACCTTACCCATTTCTTCTTATGTCGATGTCTTCGCGGGACCGTCGTGAAGAGCTCACGCCTCAGCACGGCGCCAACACCTCTGAGTGCCAGCGCGGCCATGACGGCGGGTGCTGCGCAGTAGGTCCGACCGGAACTGCAACTGGAGACTGGCGGGTTCCGGAAAGGTGGTGTGCGCCTCTCCGGACGAAAAGGGGAGGGCACTATCTCTGACTTCTCGCGGGCCCCGCCCAGCTTTAAGTCCCGACGCGAACCCCACCCGCCACCGATGTTTGGGCAGGTGGTGGGAAAAAAGCGAGCAACGTTTGCAGAAGCAATCGTTGACTCTGGTGATTGGAACATTGCGAGAAAGTCCGAAAAGGTCCCTAATCCTGTTATGGAAATCCGGGAGGACTGGGAGCTGACAGTTGGGAACTGAAAGAGACTACAAGGGGCGGGAAGAAGTTCCAAGAGAAACATATTAAAGGTAGGGAAAAAACGAGTTTAGGCTTACAAAGATAGGTTTATATTGAAGCTAATGAAGGTTAAGCCTCGTTACCTGTCGTTTGTCCCGCTCCACTGAATCTTAATTTTGTACTATTTTTCTTAAAGAGTGCCTCAAACTGTGTAAGCATTAGCATCCACAAAACGACTTCAACATAAGGAGCCGGTAGAGAGGAGAGGAACCTGGTAAAAGTTTTAAGTGAGCATCTGGCAGCCAGTTATCTGAACAGGGAGATGACAGCAGGAATTTAAAGTGAGAGGTGATGGTGTGCTGGTAGTGAAAATTGAGAGGGTGAATTTTACTTATAAAGAGAATTACAAGACTGTTGACTGATTACATTATCTGAAATAGCACAACAGTTTTTAACTGGCTTCTTACTGTGCTGTTATTCTTCTAACTTATTATCACCTAATATATGTTATAGCTAAATTACCATTTTCAAAAGGATAAAACATAATTCATACAAATAAAAATGTCAAAGGTTTAATTGTCATAATCAACTACTCATCCATTATTATCCTAAGTAATGAGAACACTTAAGATTGTAAGACTTGCTGAAATGAGAATCTGAGTTTCAGAGATTAGATTATCAGCCAAAGGAATACTGAGGAGAATTTGCTAATTGTTGAAAAAGTATTCTAGGAAATAAGCCATCATCTTTGGAGTTATCTTTTCTACCAGAAAAAAATCAATTCCACACCTACTGGTCAAAATTCATTTGCATTAGTAAGGGAAGGAAATAGCTGCACTGTTCTCAGACAAGAATTATTTTCATTGCCATCTTCTTTCTACAACTTAACCTCTGCCCTTGCAAAGTTGTAAAATAGCTTTATCAATATAAAATCAATCATAGTTATGACCCAGCACTGCAATGAAGGAGTACCCATTTACAATTCTGGACAATTTTCTAGACATGTCTCCCCAAATTAGAATATGAGATTTAAAAGAGCAGACCTTTTAATTCCGTGCTAAATTATCATCACCTACAATTCTAAATGGTCCATAGCTGACTTTCAATATTTATTGAAAAATGAGTGAAAGATGAGAACAATTGTCAACAATTTTTTTCAAGAAGTTTAATACAGGCACTTAATTGTAAGATGAAGGGAGATAGGTGTATAAAGACCTTTCTCTTTCTTAGTGAGTTAAATCTAAATAAAAATTAATGAAGTGGGGTTCTCCCTAGTGGTGCAGTGGTTAAAGTACTGCATTATGAAGCTCTTGAAGTCACTGCAGCACCAGTTCGATTCCCAGCCAGGGAGCTGACCCACATGGCACAGCAGAACTCTCCTGTCCTGCCTACTACCTCCCTCAGCAGTGTATTTCGGTCAGTCCACCTGTTCTGCTCCCCACTCTGGTGAATTCTCTCACCCCCACACCTCTGGCCGGTACTCCAGTTTGTATGCATCAATTAAAAAAAATATTAAAAAAAAAAAAGGAATTTTGTGGAGCTAAGATGAAGCAGCAACGAAGAATTATGCCCAAAAAATGCTTAAGAAAAGGAGGAAGCTTATCTATGAAAAAAAACTAAGCACTATCACAAGGAAAATAGGCAGTATTAAACTTGGAATAGCTCAGATGACAAGCTGGCACCACCCATGTCTGTGAAACCAAATTGGCATTTATTTGTTATCAGATCAAAGGAAAACCGTGGTGTAAGCCAAAAGTTCCAGTTTCTTTGCTTTTGCCAAATCTTCAGTGGCTCCTTTGTTAAGTTCGACAAGACTTCAGTTAACTTGATAAAGCTGTGGAACCTTATATTGTTTGGAGATGTCCAAATCTTAAGTCAGTAAGTGAATTGATCTACAAGCTCGGGTGTGGCCAACTTCAATAAGAATGAAAAAAAAACTACCCATTTTGTAGAAGGCGAAGATGCTGGCAGGGAAGAGCAGGTCAATGGGCTTATTAGGAGGTAATAAGGTCTCCCCTACAATTATTTTTGTAACCTGTTCAGTTAATTAACAGTGGCTACTTTCAGACTGAAAAAGAAAACAAATGCATTCAGGGTCACATCAATACCTTTACAAGAATAAACATCTTTATGAAAATAATTATCTTTTCCTAAAAAGAAATTTAGCCAGAAGTGATTGTTATACAAATCTTGTGCAAATGGCTTAACAGGCAGCACACTTCATTGTGTTGTGATACATTGTTCTGGTTGAAGTTTATGTAGAAAATCCAGCCTCACAGATATGTAATTAGAAATGAGAGCATTATTCTAATATCCTTCAGAAATAACTGAATATTCTTTAAAACTATACCGAAATCTGATTAATATTTTCCTTAAAAGCTAGTAGCACTATGTAACCTGAAACCCTATCAAAGAACTTTTCCCACACTGTTGCATTAAAATCCATAGATCAATCTTGTACTTTGGATAAATCCTTTGTTGCCACTGCATGGTTATGTCAGATCCATTTTATCTGGAAATTGTTGAATATTCACTGAGTTATCAGATCTTCCAAATGTATTCACATTCCATATACAGTAACAAAAAAATACTTTGTCAATGTTACTACTGATCTCAGTACAAAAGACTAAATGGTAGGAAGCTTTTAAACAGGTGCAAGATTTTCAAAATCCTAGCTTTTGCTTGGAGCTTGATTTTTATCCTTTGCCAACAAATACTTTCAATTGTTTTCCTTGAATTTGCAGGCTATGTTCATTTTCAAGAAAATGCTGGTACATTAAAATACAGTTGATTTTTGTCTGTTGATCTTGTACTGAGTCTGCTAAATTGAATTGGCAGTTCTAATAACTTTTTAAAAATTTGAGTACAATGTCATCTCTTTTATAAATGCTTTTGTTTCTGTATGATTTGTTGTTCTGCTTTATTTCATTGGTTACAGTTGAGTATTGAATGTAGAAGTAGTAAACACCTTTGTCTTGTTTCCATCCTTAGGGAGGGAGGTTTTTTACTAGATTGAGAAAGCTCCCTTTTACTCCTAGTCTCCTGAACTATTTTTAAATCATTGTTTTTCTTCAAATAGATGCATGCTTTTCCTGTATCTGCATAGCTGATTCTGAAATACTGTTGCACTTTCACTCAAATCTTTAACTGAAGTTCCTTTACTGCTATAACAAAATTGAATGGCTGCTGTAAAAGTATGACCCAAGTATATTGTACTAGCAGAATATATGAAAAAGGTTGCTATCTCTAGTTTATGGGATTTGTAGCGATGTCACTTCTCATTATTAATCATTTGTGCTTTCTCTTTTATACTCTACCAGCCTAACACTAGAGCTTAGTTCACTGAAACTCTCAAAGCAGCAGCTTTTGGTTTTCATTTTATCGTTTCTTTCCTATTCCATTGATTACTGTTCTTTGTAATTTTTCTACTTTTTGGTTTGCTGTCATTTAAATTAAAAAAATAAGAGTATCCTACATTTATCCATATATTCATTATTTCTGTACCTGTTTACTCCTTTGTATAGCTCAAAGTTTTATTTATTATCAGTATTTTTCTCAGAGGTACTGTACTATTTCCTATCAGTCAAGTCTGCTCACCATGAGTTCTCCCACCGGTCACTTGTTTAAAACATCTGTATTTTCCTTTCACTTAAGTATATTTTCACTTTCACTAGATAGAGTTCTTGGGTCAGTTTTTTTCTTTCGCTATCTTGAAGGTGAGCTGTTTCTTATGAGAAGTGTAATTCTTTGTGGCTGTATATAATGCATGTGTTGTTTTTTTTTTTTTTTGCATAAAAGACCTGGGGTGTAGGCCAGAGGTACAGATGGAGATTCCTCAGAAACAGAGTAAGGAGCAGAGAGAGGTGACTGCTGTGCCTAGCTCCCTGTCCAGGCTACAGTCCACAGAGGTAACAGCACTGAAATTCAGCCCTTACGCCCTACCAGGAAGGCCCTGATTAACTGTTTCTTAAAATTAGTATACATGGCCAAAATTTTACATGAAAAGATATCTCTGTCTATTTATTTTCTACCTCTGTAGGGCTATTATATTGGAATTAGAAATGGCGTCTATATAAATTGTTCTAGTAAAAATAAATCTAAATTTGGCCTCTCTGGTGGCACAGAGGTTAAAGTCTCAGCACGATCAAGTTATCACCAGTCACTGCTGCAAAAGTTCAAGTTCAATGCCCGATGCCTAGTCAAACAGCTGAGACGCATGGTGCAGCTGCTCCTCACATCAGTAGATCCGCCTGTTCTGCTCCCCACTGTCTGGTGAATTCTCTCCTCTCATCCCCTGCGCCTCTGGCCTAAATCCCAATTTTTGTATGCATCAATAAAAATAAATCTTAATCTAATAGTATAATTCAAAACAAGCATGCTTTTTAAAGTTATGTCGGCTGTTAATACTTTATTTTCTGTTTAAATGTATCTAAGTATTACTCACCATACCATCCCCCAACATGTGTAATTATAGGATTTTTACCATGCATACTTTACAAAAGTAGTCTCAAATTCTGTAAAATTTTATTACCATAATGAAAGCATCTCTTTATACTACCAATTTTTCCATATTTTACATTTTAATCACTACTTTAAAAAAAAATACAGCACTTGCAAAAGGGTTCAATAAATACTGCCTTCCATTCTCATTTCTACATTCATCATCTCAGAGTACTACTGAGTCTCTCCATCTGCAAAGTACACCCAGAATCTGACAGCTGAGCCACATTCCTGGGAGAGATCAGGGAGAATCTGGGGCCTTGCTGGTGGCACAGGGACTAAGACTCAGTACTACCAAGCTATCACCAGCCTGTGGCATGAGTTCGAGCCCAGACTTGGGGTGCTAACCCACATATGGAGCAGCAGACCTCTCCTTCCTTGCCATATTTCAACCATCATTGCTTCAAATGTCCGCCCCCCCCCCAACACTCTCCTGGGTCATCAGATATTGTTCCACAACTTGCTTTTTCCTTGTTTACTTAAGTGATTTTTTTTTCCCTCATTGTGCTTTAGTTTTTATAGTTTCTGAATTCTTTCAAGAACATTCAAATACATTTTTTTACCTTGCCCAGTGAAATCTGTCACACTGTTATTTTTAAGCTCCAGAAATTTTTAAATTCATTTTTATATTCCCATTTCTCTCCCCACTTTTTTAGACTTCTATTAAATCCCTGAAGCCTATCTGTAATAGCTATTTCAAAGTCCTTATGCTATTTTACCACATTCACTTAGAAAAAATAAATCCTAAAAAATAAAATGAGACAAGTCTGCAGATTATGGGGCTTTATTAAGATGGACTAACTTAATTACATAGAACTATGTCTACCTGTATAAGCCCAAATCCACAGGAACTTAAAGTTACACAAATAAGAACTAAATGTTCAAAGTTATAAGGAAGTATCCTGACGCCCCGGTAATGAAAGCTGGGGTGAATGAGGCTGCACGTTTACTTCAAGCTGGTAAAGAGTTTGTGGGCCACCTAGATAGGGGAAGAAAGGATATCATCAATTGGCAGTTTTGTTTCTTAAGATTTTATTTATTTACATATACAAGAGCTGGGGTACAGGCCAGGAGGGTGAGAGGATTTACCAGAGGCAGTGTGGAGCAGAACAGGTGGACTGACAGAAATACACTGCTGAGAGGAGCAATGGGCAGGACAGAAGATCACAGCACTGCTAAGCTAGTCACAGCAGCTACTTGCAGTGTGAGTTTGATCCCCGGCCAGGCACAGCAGACTGCTCCTGTCTCGCCTACTGCTCCCCTCAGCAGTGTACCTCATCAATCTGCTTGTTATGCTCCCCATTCTGTCTCTGGTGAATCTTTTCCACCCCCACACCTCTGGCCTGTACCCCAGTTCTGTATGCATAAATAAAATCTTTAACAAAAAAGAAAGAAAAGGGTGGGATATAGCAGCTTTAAAAGGGGAGAGTGTAAATGAAGGCTGTCCTGAGGAGGATAGGACAGATTTACTAGTTTATTAACTATTCTGTCTCAACTCAATAAAGGAAAGGACCATCCATGCCTGTCTTATTTTCAGATTTTAACCCATTGCTTGTTTTATAAAGATTTACTTTAGACATACATTTCTAGAGCACTAAGTACATTCATATTGTTCTACAATCATTAACCCTTGAGAATTTTTGCATCTTCCCCATTAAATAATAATATCCTATTTCCCCCTTCATTTGGTCCCTGGCAATCAGTATTCTACTATCTCTATCAATTTACTAATCTAGGTACCTCCTCTAGTGTATTGTATTTGCCTTCTTCTGATTTATTTCACTTAGCATGTCTTTAGAGTTCATCCATGTTATAGAATGTATCAGTTTCCTTCGTAATAGTGAGCAGTGTATACTCACATTTTGTCCATTCACTCATCAGTGGACACTTGCGCTGCACCTACCTTTTGGCTATTGTGAGGACTCCTATAAATATGCATGTACAAATATTAGAGTCCCTGAACAGACTCAATAATTATGAGTATATACCCAGAAATGGAATTGCTGGATTATATGATTTTATATGTAACTTTTAAAGTACCTGATTTGTCATTATTGCTAAATAGTCCAATATATGAATACCACATTTTACTTCTCCATTATCAGTTGATATTTATATTATTTCTATTACTTCTCTGAACAATCTGTGTACACATGTACACATATTTTCATTTCTCTTGGTTATATATGTAGAATTGCTGGATCATGCCAATTCTATGTTTAACATTTTCAAGAATTGTCAGACTGTTTTCCATAGGGTCGTACCAATTTACATTCCCATCAGCAAGGTATGAAGCTTCCAATTTCCTCCACATTTCCAACACTATTTTTTATTACAGTGATTCTATGGTATGTCTAGTAGTATCTCATTGTTGTGTGACTTGCATTTCCCTGCTAGCTAAGGTAAAGAACATCTTTACAGAGCCTCCCGGATGGTAGAAGGGGTTAAGTCTCTGCAGCTACTGCAGCACAAGTTCAATCCCCAATCAGGGAGGTAACCCACACAGCACAGGAGGCCTCTCCTGTCTCACACTGTTCCCCTCAGCAGTGTATTTCAGTACACTCACCTGTTCTGCTCTCCAATCTGTCTCTGGTGAATCCTCTCATCCCTGCCCCATCTCTGTCCTGTACCCAGATCTTGTATGCATATAAATAAGTCTCTTTAAATAAATATTTTATAACCAACTATTAGGTATTATATATAAGACACACTAGAGGACAGAAATTATTTTAAAGAATAGTCTGTTACTTAAAAGTGCAAAATCTAGCTTCCCCATTGTTAGCAATGCAAGTTGAGACATGACTTTTCTTCTCTGAGACTATCTGTAAATATAAAATAGGGATAATGACACCTCTATCTTCAATGGAATTGGTATGTTTAGGTAAGATTATGTAAGGCACTCAGTACTGGGTGCCTAACATTATATCGGGTAAATGTTTATTGATAGATCTGCCTCTTAGATGGAAAAGTTGCCAGTACGACATCCTCTCTGGCCATGGCAAGCTTTCTGCTTCTTTATTTAAGCTGACTTACGCAGTGGTCCCTTGCATGCAAAAAGTCAAAGAGCTCCTCTGTGCAATCCTCCTCTGTCTGTGATCTCGAGGAGACACGCTCATCACAGAGCTCTAGTCGCTCCCGAGCCTTTACACATTTCTCCAGCTGCTCGCAATGCTCTCTCACTGTTGTCAGGGGATCCTGCAGAAAAAACACAGAAACCAACATGGAGGCTTAAGGAGGAGACATACAAAACATGTGCTTTGATTTAATACAACCACCAAACCAAGGTGCTGCCTCTGAATTACCGTGCAGAAGGCCAGCTGGCAGAGCCACATTGCCAGAAATGGCAGAATGGGGTCTCCCATTCAATTCTGATGCTAAGTAGTAGGGGAAAGTTTCACATTCCTGCCTTCCAAGGTTGCCAGTATGCACTGAAAGCCTCAGTCCTATCTGAAAAACAAGGTGGTAAAGGAAACCTGGCCAAACTTGAAGTAGCTCTATAGGAGGCATTACTAGTTAACACAACATTTCGGAATATGTAATGCCTGTGGATTTCAATTTCCCTTACCTGAAGCCAGGTCTATGTACCCCAACTGCCCAGGTAGAAAGGCTATATTAACAAGAAGCACCATCTAAGAACAAGATCCTTCCAGAATTCTTTATAAACCACAAAGAGCAAATGACTGAGTACCAAGCTCTCAAAAGCTGGGTATTCTACACCCTAACACCATGATTAGCGAAATTCTAAACCCAGAAAAGACTCAGCTTCTAAGGCCCACACTCCTAAACACTGCACTACACAAGAAATTTTAAATTTTTTTGGCCCTCCCCGGTGGCGCAATGGGTTAAGGTGCAGCACTGCAAGCTAGTCACAGCTGCTTCAGTGCAAGTTCGATCCTCAGCCCCAGAGGTGATCCACATGGCAGAGCAGACCTCTCCTGTCTTGCCCACTGTTCCCCTTAGCAGTGTACTTCATCAATCTAGCAGTTCTGCTTCTCACTCTCCCTCGTGAATCCTCTCACCACCCCTGTACTTCTGGCCTATACCCCAGTTCTATATGCATAAATAAATAAATCTTTAAAAAAAGAAAAAGTTTTTCCCCTACTCCCATTATTTCCAAGGAGTCAACTAAAGACTCCTTAAGATAACCTTAAGGTTTTAAAAGTTCAGACTTGCTGCTACCAAGATGTTTCCAAACCGGAGACAGTTCTTACCACTAATTCCTCCTCCTCCGCTTCCTCCTACAAAAGGAAAACAAAATTAATGTTAGCATTAACTTTATTACATCTGTACAGCCCCAAAAATATTTATGTTAAAACTTTCTGCATTTTATGATGCTTTGATACAGGACGGAACCTTGATAATCCTGGAGATGCTGCCCCTCCCAGAGCCGGAAATCTCTACATATAGCAAACAACTTGTCTAACGTCGTAGATTTCAAATGCAAGCTAGCCAATCTAAAACCCATTTGTGTAAACCCTGCAAGTTCTTTTATCTAACTTTAAACCAATTATTGCTCCTACCCCCCCAATCAACCCAGTACCAACCAGACAACTAGGGACTCCTCCAATAGCTAGAGCCCACCCAAAATCAAACTTTCCAATCCTAAACTTGCTAGAGGTAGCCTACTCTTCCTCACCCATTCCTTCCCTCGGAAACCAAGGTTGTGGTTTCTCTGGCTTCTTCTGAAATTTGAAGATCTGAGGTGGTCCTAACACTATTATCCTATGGCCTGCTCCCTTTCTCAAGAGAATTATAATAAACTCTTTCAAAGGTAGTTGTCTTTACGCCTGTCACTTTCAAAACCCAATTAACACACTATCTCACTTTCTTTAGCAACTGCCTAAAAAAGTGTGTACATCATGGAGAAAAAGGAACTCTCCTGCACTGCTGGTGGGAATGCAAACTAGTACAACCACTATGGAAAACTGTTTGGAGGTTCCTCAAACTGCTAAACATGGAGCTTCCCTACGACCAAGCAATCCCACTCCTAGGCATCTACCCAAAAGACACAAAAACATTGATTGAAAAAGATACCTGCACCCCCATGTTTACTGCTGCTTTATTTACAATTGGAAAAACATGGAAGCAGCCCAAATGCCCAAAAGTAGATGACTGGATTAAAAAGAGGTGGTACATATATACAATGGAATATTACTCAGCAACCAAAAAAGAGAAAACACATGTCTTTTGCAGCAACTTGGATGGAGCTGGAAAAGATCATGCTTAGTGAGATAAGCCAGAAAGAAAAGGAAAAATACTGGATGGTTTCACTCATAGCAAGAGTATAATGGACCAGGGGAGAAAATAAAAAGAATAATGAACAGCCATATACCAGAGACATTTTGTGGGGGTGGAGTGGGGAATGGGATCAAAAACGGGGGTGGGGAGGGAAGTGCATGGGATTATGGTGATGGCACACCCGGTGACTTGGTGATGGGAAACCCGCTGGGATTACAATTGAGATGGAAAAAAAAAAATGTACAAAATGATATAAAAATAAACTGTTATAAATAAATTTTTTTTAAAAGTGTGTACATCAATCTAAAGCACTTTCATATTTAACTATCGTTACAACAGTTCTTTATCTTTTCAAGATAACATACACTAAGACATTTTCTAATACAGATTAAAGCTGTCAGATGTTCATATGGGAAGTATGCTCTAAATTCTGGTTAAGTCCCAGTATTACTAAAAAATAGCTAAATGTAGTCCTTGCAGACAAACTCAAGTTAGGGAGAATGCTAACATTTTTTCCCTAGACTTGAATTTTGTAATATGAAAACAGTCAAATCTAAACCATTCCACCAGAGCTTAATTAAAAGATGGTTGTGGACAATGTTTTGTATCTTGTTGAATTCTCAAGGACTCTAAGTAGATTATGTAAGTATGTCAACAGTCTACATGACTCCATAAGCCTGGGAACACCAGGCTGATCTATTCACTTTTGAAGCAGGGGCCTAACCTCAAATTTAGTTTCCTCCTTTTGAAGGGGCAATGCAAGAAAAATTCCTGTGGGAGCATCAGCATAGGCTTAAATCAGGGCACAGTAGAGTCTGAACAGAATCTCAACAACCTGCCAAAAGTAAGGTTTTGCCTGCCTATGCATACACATTTCCACATTTGGGGGAAAGGAAAAGTATACAGGAAAATAAGAATTATTATCTCAGAAATTCCTTGTTATGTTGATCAAAATCCCAATCTTCTTCACTCTCTACTAGGCCTTTCAAGGTAGAACAGGTAGCCTGCAGGTGAGAAGTTGAGCAGATTTAGCTGTAACCCCAGCTACTTATAAGTCTCTCCTAAAAATTAAGTTATATAGGATGTCAATTCTAGTTTTTATTTTTAATTATTTTTTAATATGAAACACTTCATGAATTTGCATGTCATCCTTGTACAGGGGCTGTGCTAATTGTCCCAATTTTAGTATATGTGCTGAAGTGAGCACTAATTCTAGTTTTTACTTAAACAAGGTTTCTTAACCTTGTTCTTTAAAAAAAATACACACTGAAAAGTTTTTCTAAAACTGGTTATCACCAGCCAACTGCAGCATGAGTTTGATCCCTGGCCAGGCAGCTGCCCCACACGGTAGAGCAGACCTCTCCTGTATCGCCCACTGCTCCCTTCAGCAGCATATATCAGTAGACCCGCCTGTTATGCTCCCAACTCTGTCTCTGGTGAATCCTCTCAACCTCCCACACCTCTGGCCTGCACTCCACTTCTTGTATGTATAAAGAAAGAAGGAAAGAAAGAAAAGCCAACATCGCACTAAATAAAAAAAATTTAATCTCCAAGAGCTCTAGGTTCTTCATTTAAGATCCTGTATTTTTTAATTTTAAAATTACTATTTACTTTCTGGTCTACTGCTGTGGTGAGCCCTGGTGAACTTGACAGTATACGTCTTGAGGTTAACACTACTTCATTCTGAAAGTGAAACTAGGAAAAATTGTAGGATAAACTAATTCCAACTATTCTGAATAAGTCATTCTGTAAGCCCAGAATAGCGACCTAATGTAACCAAAAGATAGACAGGAAAAAACAACGGAATAAAAAGTTATGGCTTCTGTAAGATGTGCAGCAGAATGGGTAAGTCTTGGTTAGCTCTAGAACTATGCTTTTAGGGTTCAATTCTTGGCTCAATGACTTATTATATATGCGTCCTTAGATAAGATGTTTGACCTTTCTGTAAATGGTAGCAATAATTGTACCCAGTACTTAACTTCTATTGTGTGGACTAAATAAATTAGTACACAATGGCACGCGGAATAGTCACTAATCAATAAAAAATGTTATACCTGCATTCTTACACTAGGAGAGCGCCCCATTTTATCACAGTCATAGTGCACTTTCCTACACACCCCAAACACACCTTCCCCAAACACACCTTCCCCTCCACCCCTCACTCCCCCTCCAAAAAGCAGCCACTTTTCCACAGAATCTAGCTTAAGGCCGGATGTCGGAAGCTTCATAGAAGATTGCAGCAGGGACTCCTGATCTGTGCTGGGGTAATCGGCTTGCTTCCCAAACCCGTCCAACCAGGGCCTCAGAATACGTTACTAAAAATGCAGGTAATATTTTTAGAAAAACGTAGTAAACCAGAATTTTCGCTGTCGTCGTTAAACCTTCACATTATTCACAGACTGGGGAAGCCGAGGCCCAACGAAATACTAGTCGTCTACTTGTCAAGGTCACTCGACGAATTCCAAGGAAAAGCGATGGGAACCAACCCTCTAGACGCAGCAATTTCTAGGGGGAAGCGAGGGTCACGGGGGCCTCGGGCGCGTTTTTCGGCGAGCTAGGTCCTGGGCCTCGAGGCGGTAAAGACGGTAGGATCGATCGCTTTGCCTTACCTCCTTGGGATCCCCGGACCCTGTTAGCATCTTCTGCTCGTCCTCCAGCCCCATGTCCGGCTACGTTTCTAAACTCAATCCGCGCAGCAACAGAGGTACCTAGCCCGCTTCAGGACCAAGAAGGACTTGTAAGGGTCACTCGACGGATATCCGGCGATATGGCCGGAAGTGCGGCAGACTTGTCGTAGTAGCGAACACACGCTCCGATTGGCATGTACCACCGTCCAGATACAGGGGATAGGGGTATCGGATATTTGCAAACGAGGATATTTTGCTTATAAATATAGCTTTTAGCCACCCTAGGGAAAATATATTTATTTACGAGTTTATGTAAATTGTTGAATTCTAACGAGCTTGGAAAGTACGCAGATTTGGTCTTTATTGCTGTAGCGCAGTTCCTGTTCTTCCCCACATCACTGGTTGGAACCGCCCTAACTGCTGACCTTTCCAAGATGGCGGTCCGAGGGTGCCACTCTCGGGCTCGCGCACCTCCCCAAGATGGCGGCGCCCGAGGCCTGGCGCGCCCGGAGTTGCTGGTTCTGTGAGGTAGCGGCGGCAACGACCATGGAGGCCACGTCCCGGGAGGCGGCGCCAGCGAAGAGCTCGGCCTCGGGCCCCAGCGCTCCCCCCGCCCTGTTCGAGCTGTGCGGGCGGGCGGTGAGCGCCCATATGGGGGTTCTGGAGAGCGGGGTGTGGGGTAAGTCGTGGGTTGAGGGGCTACCCCTGGCAATGAGCGGGGGCGGCCCAGCGGCCGGGGGGCGCGGGGGGCGAGGCCGGGAGGCCCGGGGCAAGGCCCGGCCCCGGGCACTGGAAGTAAGACCGTCGCGCCGGAACATGAATTCCGTGCCTGACTGGGCATCGCAGAGTACGAACCGGGACCTAGCCAGCAGGTGGACTTGCACCGCGGCCTGCCTGGGGGGCGCAGGGGGCGAGGCCAGGAGGCCGGTCCGGGACGGAGCAGACAGGGCCCGGGCAAAGGAGGAAGGGCTGACTGGCCGGGCCGTGGGCACCGAACTGACACGGACCGGGTTGGACTGGGGAGTCTCGGATGTCGAACCGACCGGCAGAGCTGGCCCCGCTGCCTGGGGGCGGGGGCCGAGGTTGGAAGGCCCGGCCTAAGGCAAGGCGGCCAGGCCCCGGGCCACCTAACCCGAGTGACTAAGCCGGGCCTCCGCTATGTGCCTGTCACACCGCGGGAGCCGAGACTCCAGGGCCACCCCGCCGGGAGGGGTGAGCCCAGTGGATTGCAGAGCGAGGAATGGGGCAGGGGCAGGGGCAGAGGCCGGAGGGCTTGGGGCGCTGAGGCCTGTCTGACGGCCCAGGGCTGGAGGGAGCGAAATGACGACTGGGGCCTCCAGGGCTACACTGGTTGAGCGATGGACTGATGGGCAGAGCAGGGCAGTGAGCTCCGGAGACCACTCGGATTGGCCCGTGCCGCGAGGAACACCGGAGAGCTGGTGGAGAGAAGCCGGGTGCCTGTCAGTAATCTAGAGAGGCTCGAATGACGGGCGGGCGGGAAGGGCCGGGGAGGCCCCAGGCAGCGCGACTGGCCCGGGATCCCGGACTCGGAGGGGGGCGCGTCGCCACTAGGAGGCCTTGGTTCTAGTGGGAGTGAAAGGAGGCCCCAGGCCTGCAGGCTGCTGAGACCCGCGGATGGCCGGCGCCTTGGTTGTGGGTGCCCAGGCTGAATAGCACAGGTGGGAGCCTAGGATGCTGGGACAAGAACAGGGAAAGGGGAACTGGCTAGCCGGCTGGGGCCTTGGGATTGAGGTGGCCGGCACCTAACGGAGAGGAGGAGGCTGGTAGCCAGATGGGCAAGAGGAGGCCCGTCTGTGGGCTTGGTACCTGGCAGCTGAAGAGGAAAACTAGGGTTGGGATCTTGGTAACTGATAGCGTGGAAGTGAGGACTCTGGGGGCTAGGCCCACACAGGGGACAAGGGAGGCGCTGGATCTGACTGACTGTGCTGTGAGGGGGTGGGGTTCAGAGACCAGGGCTGAAGGTGGGTGAGGAGATCACAGGCCAGAGAGAAGGCCCAGTGGAGACAAGGCCCAGACTGGCAGGAGAGGAGGCCCTGGGCCTTTTTTCTTTTTTCTTTTTTTTGGGGGGTGGGGTGGGTGAGTGAGGGGGGGGTAAGCACGGGAGGTCTAGAAAAGGTAATAGTGACTTTGCCAGGCAGAAGGCCTTAGTAAGATTTCAGCAGTAAGGGCTTGAAATCTTAGGATGAGGGCTTGGGTTACACAATGAGTAAGTAGGTAGATGTGAAGAAAAGTCCTTGGTGTTTGGGTGAGTTGGGCCTCCTCCCTAAGGCGGTGGAGAGTAGTCAAGGCCTAGGGATAGGGGAAGGCCTTTGGTGAGGTGGGGGTAGGGCACAAATCCTCAAGAGACCCAAACGTCTTCCTGTAGTGGGAGAAGACTGTTAGTAGTCCTCGGGACTGGTGGGGGGAAGGGAGTATGGAGGTCCTTGCCTACAGCTGAGAAGAGAAGGGTCAGGCTGACCCTAGGGAAATGGGAGAAAAATCACAGGGGGAATGACTGGGCTGAGCGCTCACTCAGAAAAGTCCTAAGGAATGTGGAAGAAGGCAGAGAGGATTTGACTGTGTTCACCTGGTGCTTCTAGAATGTTAAATGGGACTAGGAAGGAAGACTGCATGGAGGAGACCACAAATTGGGAAGTAGTGGTATTCAAGTTGTAGGCTGGAAAGAAGCAAGGAAAGCATGGCTTAAGAATGGAGAAAGCAAGAGAGGAGTCTGTGCATAATAGGGGATAAGAATTCTGTGACTGAGAGGAAATGGCTAAACAGAGGAGACCGTATTGAAGGCATAGGGGAGGAAGAACTCCTATGGGCCTAGCCCAGGGAAATAGTTATACAGAAAAAGTTGAATCAAATTAGGCCTTCTAAAAGGGCCAAGTAAGAGAGAGGCCTGCTAAGTAGTGCTATTTTGGAGGAACATCTCATTGTGGGCTCAGAGCCAGGAAAGTCTTCCTGGAGGTAGTGGACTAGTTTTGCCTCGTGTAAGGGGGAAAAAGGGGAGCTTGTGGAGGGAGAAGTAGAGTAATGGCATCAGGAAAGGATACTGTGAAAATATGGAATTTATCTTGAGTCTAGTAAGGAACCTACACTAGTGTAACAACAGGGATTTAATTGGGTATATATTCAGTGCCTACTATGTACAAAGAATTCTACTAAACTCAAGGATATCAAGATTCAGTTTTTCCTTAAGTAAAGATTATACCATACCTTAAATATGATATACTTCAAGGTCTTAGACTTATGCTGGGCAGGAAAGAGATGTTATTGACAGAATAAAAATGCTAGCCAATACTAGTGAACTTATTATGTCCAACATGGTTTCAAACAGATAGCAAACATCATTCCCCTTAATTCTCACTACAATGTCCCAGAATGTTAATTATTATCTTCATTTTTAAAAAGATTTATTTATTTATGCTTACAGAACTTAGGTACTGGCCAGAGGTGCAGGGGGTACTGGTCAGAGGATTCACCAGGGACAAGGTGGGGAGCAGAATGGGCAGATTTACTGAGATTCACTGCTGAGGAGAGCAGCGGGTGGGTCAGGAGAGGTCTGCTGTGCCATGTGGGTCACCTCCCTGGCTGGGGATTGAATTCCTGCTGCGGTGGCTGTGGAGAGCTTCATAATGTTGTGCTTTAACCTGTTGCGTCACCAGGGAGGGCCCTATCTTCATTTAAAAGAAATTTTTTTAGAAGAAAAACTAGAATATAGGCCAGAGGTGCCCGGGCTGGGCGGGGTAGAGGTGAAGGGCGAGAAGATTCACAGAGACAGAGATAGATCTGAGGATCAGAACAGGCAGATACACTGAAATACACTGCTGAGGGGAGCAGCAGGTAAGAGAGGAGAGGTCTGCTGCGCCTTATGTGGGTTTGCTCTCTGGTGGGGATCAAACTCAGGCTATAGTAGTTATGCCACTGAGACTTAACCCCTAAACCACAGGCTCTATATTTATTTTAAAATTGAAGAAACTAAGACTTAAAGACATTAATTTGCCCAGGATTCACAGTTAACAAAGTGATACACCTGGCTTTACCCAACTTAAGAGACTAAACGCTTTGCCATACTATAATGACCTTAGAAATAGAAGAGTAGTAAATCTTATTTTTATGATAGATATAATTTAGAAATAGAAACTAAATATTTCTGTACTTCCTAGGAAAGTACTAGGGCTCAGGGCATAGTTCGGTCCCAGAATATGAAGGGAAATCTCTGGAAAAATGGGAAGGGAATTTAAGAAAGCTTTAATAAATGCTGTGTGATACTTGAAAGATGAGTAGTTGATATTGGCAAGGACATTCCTGGTAGAGAGAACAACATGCCAAAGATACAGAGATCTTTTAGGTACAGGAAAACAAGGCAGGAGCCTCCCTGATGGCACAAGGGTTAAAGACACAGCTCTATCAAGCTATTGCCAGCAGAGTCCAGCCACTGCAGCACAAGATTTATCCCTGGTCAGCCAGGGAGCTGACCCATATGGTGCAGCAGACCTCTCCTGTCTTGCCAGCTGCTCCCCTCAACAGTGTACTTCAGTAGAACTGCCTGTCCTGCTACACACTCTAAATATGCTGAATCCTCTCATGCCCCTGCACCTCTGGCCTAGATCCCTGCTCTTTTATATACATAAGTAAATCTTTAAAAAAAGAAAGAAAACAAATCAGGTAAATAAAAATAGTTTACTGTGGCGGAAGGATAGAATGCAAAGCAGAGAGCTGGAGAAGTTAGTAGGGCCCAGAATATTAAGAACTTTATCATACATATTTAATAGGAGCTTTAGAATACAGAACGGTTAACTATACTAAGACTAAAGTGAACTGATCATCTCCTACATGAACATAATCAGCTTGCTTTGTGGGATTATCTCACTCTTAAAAATGTACATGGCCTGAAATTCCAGCTGCCAATTAAATGACTGAATGTAAGTGGATCAGGGCTTCCCTGAAGGCCTAAAGGGTAAATTTCAGCACTAAGTCTCAGCACTGTCACCACTGTGGTCTGAGCTTGATACCCAACCAGGGAGCTAACCCCACATTTATATAGTACAGCAGACCTCTCCTGTCTCATCCACTGCTCCCCTTAGCAGTATATTTCAGTAGATCTGTCTAGTCTGCCCCCTACTGTCTCTGGTAATTCCTCTTACCCATCTACCCCACCAACCCTCCTCACATCTCTGGGCTACACCCAGTTCTTTTATGCAAATATAAAGAAATAATAAGTGGATCAGTGTTTAAAATAGACTTATGTTCATGTCTATAGATTTCATTTGTCATATGAAAAGTGTACCCTATGTTTTCATTTCCAATAGGATAAATAATGCTTGGAACCCTGAGAGAAAAAAATAAATTTTGTGTTTTGGTTTTCATAGCCCTCCCTGGCCCAATACTACAAAGCATCTTACCTCTGCTCAATATATATTACTTGGAGAGGATTGAGGAAACTGCCCTCAAGAAAGGTGAGCGTCTTTTGTCTCTCTTAGTCACTGATTGTAAGCAAAGCAACATGATGTTCTTCAGGTAAATATTATAGTTGATATCTGCATAGAAACTCATGCTTTTCAAAAAATACCCTCACATCTGCTTTCTTAATCTGATTTATTTTTCACAGTATCTTATGAAATTCATATATGTGTTCCTTATGAAAGTGGCACACCACAGGCACACCATAATACTTAGCAAAACCACACTAGAATCCCGATCATCTAAATACTATTCTGTTTCACCAAGCTGCTTCTGAAATCCTTCATTGGACACATCTACTATGAACTAACATTTTTCTAACCACCCATGATGTGCCAAGCTGTCCTAGGCACTTCACCTGGAGAAGTTCATTTAATCTTTGAAGACAAGATCCGGCGAGTTCAGGGTAGTATGACTGTAGATTCATTTACTCTTTTCAATGACTATGAACTAGCTATTATTAGTTTCATTTTACAGATAAGAAAACTAAGTAACTTGCTCAAGGTCATACAGCTAGAGTTTGCTGATATTCAAATCCAGGCAGTCTATATTTAGAGCCAGTACTACTTTGTCATATAGCTCCTGTGAACCGAGAGGACAACATTTAAAAAGCTTATGTTCTTCACTCATAGTAGCCAAGTAAGTGTGATATTTCTCCCTACAGGCCTTTCTACTCAGGCCATCTGGCGCCGACTGTGGGATGAGCTGATGAAGACAAGGCCTTCCAGTTTGGAAGTAAGTGAAGGCACCAAGTAGAAGTCTGGCCTAAGTTTGCACAGTAATAGCAGAAATAACACACAAACCCAAGTTGGGTACGGTAAAGTACAGGGACAAGGATGGGAAGGAGGGCTCTGATGGTTTGGCGCAAGGTGGTTTCCCATTGACTTGCTTTCCCACACAAAACAGGGAAAAGTAGTGCCCACAATGGATGGCAGAACTCAGATACACTGTCTCAACAGGGATGGAGCAATGATCAAATCTAACAAGATGAAATTTAACAGAAAAACCCAACTCTTCATTTGAAACTAAAAAATTTCCTATTTTTATCACCTTTGCATAGCGGGTAGAGGGATATGGTTTAGCAGCCACTTATATAAAAAAATTATGGGGGTTTAGTCTACAGTGAGCTGAAGTCATTCATAATGACTACACCCTGAGTAATGTGAACTAATGTAAATATGGTGTAGGCTAAAGGACAGGGGAATGATAGTCCTACCTGGCTCTGCAAGGGTCAGGCTACAGCTGCATTATGAAAAAAGAAGTCAGTCACATCATGAATCACAGTTGGAAGACTGGAGATGTTTTTCCTGAAAGAGAGAAGACTTGGGGAACGTGAACTCTCTTGAAGTATTTGGATGGTTGTCAAATGAGAGATTAATAGACTTGTTTTGAGCAGAAGCTAAAAGAAGATAAATTTTTGCTACCTTGAATATAAAACTTTAAACACTTGATTTAATGTATAAAAGAACTGGGGTACAAGCCACAGGTTTGGAGGGTGAGAGGATTCAACAGAGACAAGAGTGGGGAGCAGGGAGCCACCAGGGAGCCTCTGAATATAGAATTTTTAACCTCTAAGCTTTTTGGTAATGAAATAAGCTAATTCCAAAGGTAATAAGCTTCTCAGCACTAAGTGTTAAATAGAGTCTGACATGAGGGTATTGCAAGGAAATTTGGCACTGTAAAAGAAGTAAGACATAATGACTTTTAGGGCCCCTATAGCATGAGATTCTTTTACTCATTGTTTCAGATATAAGGCACTGGAACTCTCATTTAAACAGAATTTCTTCCATTGATTGCTCCATAATTAGACAAGTGAATTCAATACGCATTTTTTAAACTTTAACTATTTACCAGGCATTTTGTTAGATATTGGAAATATAGACACAATTCTTAATCTTGAGGAACTACCAGTTTAGTGGAGAAATCTGCAAACAAATACATCATGTGTGGTAGAATAAATGATGTGATAGAGTACGAGGGTGGTTGAAGGAGAAAAAAATCAAGACACTCTTTCCTAGGAAGTAATATTTGAATTGGGCTCTATGTGGCGAATCAGGTCAGATGAAAAACATGCTACGCCTGGCATAAGTTGGCGTTTTAATTTCTAGAGATGCACCAGGCTCAGTGACATACAGCTTCATATCCTTAAGCTTTTCCACTTTTAGATCGGAACCAACCGCTGGAGTTCAGTATGATAACACTGAGGCACACAAAATGTTCAGATGCTTTGTTGAGGAGATAAACCTGAGGAAGAGTAGTGGATGCAAGAATATTAGAAAACAGTAACAAGTTCATGCAACCTTTAAAGAAACATGAGATTTACTTTGTCCCAGTGTTTCCCATGCAGTATGGATATTTCAATATCTTTCCCTTGGAGAAAGCTTTTTTGCCAACATAATCATCTCAAGCTTCTCAGAAAAGAATGTCTATTTGTTTTTGTTTAAGATTTTTATTTATTTATGCATACAACAAGCCAGAGGTGTGGAAGGTGAGAGGATTTGCCAAAGACAGACTGGGGAGCAGAACAGGTATATCTACTGAAGTACACTGCTGAGGAGTGGGCGGGTCTGGAGAGGTCTGCTGCGCCATGTGGGTCACCTCCCTGGCCAGGAATCAAACTCTTGTTGCAATGGCTGTTAATTACTTCATAGTGCTGTACTTCAACCCGCTGCGCCATCAAGGAGGCCCAAGAATGTCTATTTGTAATTTTTTTTTGTCTGAGAATTTCAGAACATTTTTGGAGCCTGTAGGCTTGATGGTCTAACCTCAGAGTCACCTAGACAGAGTTCCTGAATTGGAGCATATCCATTCCAGAAAGTATCTTATGTTAACTTTCATTTTATTCATAGTTCAGAAACACTTAAGTATCTGCTCAGTTCCTAGAATCTGCTCATACCAGATTCTATTCAGTGGTGCATAAAGATAGACTATGGTCCCTGTTTATAAAGTAATAATATTTCAAGCTGTGTAATACTAGTGTTTGTGTCTGAAGAAATCTGTAGAATAAAATAGCTATTTTGGAGACAAACCAATGGGGAAGTGAAAAATTATTAAATAAGTGGTTCTGTAGTAACTGTGACTATTTGGAAAAAATGATTTTAGAGGTTTACAAGATAATGAAATAATTTCTTCATGTATAGATTAAATTGTAAAAAGTAAAAGCACAAAACATTTTAAGAATAAAGGTGACTGGCTGTCTAATCTCAGGATGGAGAGTGCTAATTATTAAATGGGCAGAAACAAAAAAGGAAATACAAACATATTTGGCCAACAAACTATATACTATTCAAAAGATGCAAAAACCAGGAAATGTTTGCAACAATATTTGTAAAATAAATGGATAGAGATAAGACAAAGGTAGATGTCCCTGTAGAATGAGTAAAGATTTGGACAAGTCACAAAATTTCCCAAAGATAATATTCAATCTCATTAATAAAAAATGGTGAAGTAAAATTGTGACTCTTAAACTAGTAAAGTCTTGTTTTGATTTGGTTTTGTTTTAAAACATAATCTGGTGGGGTGGGTGAAACTTGAATTTTTTAAAAAAGATTTTTATTTATGCACAGAACTAGTGTATAAGCCAGGGTAGGCGGGGTTGGGGGGGTGTTTGCCAGTGTGGGAGGTGGAGTGGAAGGATTCACCAGAGACAGAGTGGGGAGCAGAACAGGTAGAGCTACTGAAAGACACTGCTGAGGGGAGCAGTGGGCAACATAGGAGAGGTCTGCTGCAACATGTGGGTCACCTCCCTGGCCAGAGATCGAACTGGTGCTGCAGTGGGTGGCCGTAGCTTGATAGCACTGAGACTTTAACCTGAGTGAACTCAAGCTTCCCTGAAGCCCCTGAAACTTGAAAATTTTTTTAAAGATTTATTATGTATACAAGAACTGGAGTACAGGCCAGAGGTGTTGGGTAGGGTGGGAGGGTAGTGGGTGAGAGGATTCACCAGGGACAGAATGGAAATAACATCTACTGAAATACACTGCTGAAGGGAGCAGCGGGCGGGTCAGGAGAGGTCTGCCACACCATGTGGGTCACCTCCCTGGCCAGGAATCAAACTCATACCACTACAACTCCACAGCACTGCGCTTTAACTCATTGTGCCACAAAGGAGGGCCCTGAAACATGAGTTTTAATACGCATTTTGTGGGGACAGAAAATGTTAACTTAGTAGGCAATCTGGTGATAATTATCAAGATTCTTTAAAATATTTAAATTATTTGACTATAAAGAATTTATAGTATATAAAAGTTGAGTTACTCATGAAGGCTTATTTCCACATGTTCATTTAGCAAAGTTTAAAATAAAAAAGCTAGAAATAAATCAATAGACGTTACATAGTTCATTCATATTTTCAAAATATTATGTAAAGTCATTTTAAAAATCTTTAAATAAATGGCAGTAAAAAGGTTTGATGATACGGTGCTATGTCTAAAAATCCTAGCACTTGAAACATTTAAGAATTGTGCCTGGGGCCTCCCTGGTATGCAAGTGGTTAAAATATGGCACTGCGAAGCTATCCTCAACCACTGCAGCAGGGAGTTCAAACCAGATCCCCAGGCAGGGACATGGTGCAGCAGGCAGACCTCACCTGTTTCACTCTTTGCTCTACTCAGAGGTGTATTTCAATACATCTGCCTGTATTGTTCCCCATTCTGGTGAATCCTCAGACCCACCCCACCTCTGGCCTGTATCCCAGCTCTTGTATTAATAAATCTTTTTAAAAAAGATTATGCATACAAGAGCTGGGATACAGGCCAGAGGTGAGGGAGAGTGAGAGGATTCACTAGTGAGAGAGGAGCAGAACAAGTGGATTGAAATACATTGCTGAAAGAAGCAGTGGGCGAGGCAGGAGGTCTGCTGCACCATGTGGGTCACCTCCGTGGCTGGAGATTGAATTTATGCTGTAGTGGCTGTGGAGAGCTTCATAGTGCTATGCTTCAACCCCTTGCGCCACCAAGGGGCGCAATAAATCTTTTTTTTTTTCTTATTGTTGTCTATTATACACATGTAGCTAGTCACTACATACTCCAAAGAGTTGGTTTATACATTTTTCCCCCCTACTTTACAGTGTTTCCCCAAAAGTGGGCAATGTATAATTTATGAAATTTTTGTCTCAGTTTGTTACAAGTCAATTTTAGCCATCCCATCTTACAGTAACCTTTTCTTACACCAGTGCCTGAACCACAAGCCTGTTGTAGGCAAGTCAGGCACCACCTCATGGTGTCTCATTTCCCTTACTCTTACTCAAAAGAAAGTATATTTAAATCACTTTGCACTGACTCTGCTATAATATACAAGCCCCCAAAATAAGTTGCTTGGACTAGCTCTCAGGTATATTTTAGAGTCAAAGTTTTTAGATTCTTCTAAAAGATGGTGATGGGATAAAGCATAATAGGCTTCTGTTTGGTCATTAATTCATGAGCACTACTAAAATGGCAGCTGTCATAACTAACTTTACATGCTTACTTAATCCTGATGACAACCCTATGATGTATCCATAGTCTTCCTCACTTTATAGATGCTGAAGTTGAGGCAGGAAAAGGGAAAGTAATTGCCTAAGGTTACAGTTAAATATCAGACTCAGGATGCAAGCTGAAGCAGCCTGGCTCTGGGATTCATGTGCCTAGTGACTGTACGATGCTCCTCTAACACTGTTGTGTCAGGGGGCTATTTTCTTTCCCACTGTCCATTAATCAAGGAAATGTCTTAAAACATCCACTATTTATCTAAACCACATTTCAATTCCCATGGTCAGAACAAACCACAATATCTTAGTTCACACTTTTGTCATTTTTGAGCCTTGCCAGGGTTTCCTACAAGTTTTTCATGACTTTGAGCACCGGCCAGCAAATTAGAAAAAAGGGGCTACAGTGATTTTTTGAGGCTGAGCAGACATTTTGCTGCCAGATATCTTTTCCTGCTTCTCTATGACCCCACACTGCTGCTGGTAACAGACTTAATTGCTGCCATGTCGGTTAGCTCAAACATTAAGTCATGCACCCTGCTCAACAGGCGCCATCTCTTAACCAAGTCCATTTCAGATTGCCCCTTTGACCAGTGTTAACTAACAGCAGAAGTAACATTTCCTATTTTACAATTTAAGTACTCCCAACTTGCATGGTCTTGTTTAATCTTCACAACAGTCCTATAAAATAGGGATTTTATATACATTTTTGAGGTGGAGAGGTCAGAGCACGGGTATCAAAGTCAGCACTTACTACTGCATCTAATATTGGGGTTCATAGGTACCTGTCTCAGTGTGTCCGTTTGGAGTAAGAAGCAATAATCTGATATACATCAGTCTTACAGGGAGGTTTAAGAAGCATAGACCTTACCTTGCATGTAACAACCAAATCACCAAGTCTAGGTACCCAGCATATGAATTTCAGAACAAAAAGAAAAAGTTCTAGTCAATTCTGATGTACACCAAAACCACTTGCATTTGAAGGTCTTGTAAATGAATCAGAATAGTCTGACAGTGTCAGATTCATCACAGCAAATAATGCCTCACAGAATATAAAGAATCCTAAGATTTGTCCCTGCTCTCCAGGAATTTCTAATCTGGTTGGTCATGTACAGAGGGAAACTCAATACCATGAGAAATGTGTGTTCTAACTACTTAAAGTCAGAATGTTATCAATCCCAAAAATGGTAGGGGGAGAAACAGACACCAGCAGCCTCAGAGAAATGAATGGCTTCAAAAAGTAAAATGTTAATAGGTCCATTGCCTTAAACTTGGCAATGGAGAACACTAGACAGATGCAGGAAAGGGCACAGAAGGAAGTTTGGTTCAGTGAGGCGACCAATTTAGGCAGAGCAAACATCCCATGCACAAGTGCAAGTAAAGCCTCCTAGGTAGGTAGAGGCCGTATTGTAGAACTTCTCTGCCAAGAAATTACAAATTACCACTAGACAGTGAATTTTAAAGCTGAATAACATCTCGGATGTTTTACAGAAATGAACAAAGTAGGCTTGTAGAAATATTTGGGAAGGGGATATAGGGACAGGGAGAGACAGCAATAAGGAAACTAGCGGTCAGGTATAACAGATGAACTGGAAAGCACTGGTTGATACTTGGAATGAATGGAAAGCTGGGACCAAGTTCCAGGGGAAAAAAAGTGAAATTTGTAAGAATCTTTCTAAACATGCAGTTGTTACCTTTGAATTTTGCACTATAACAAAATGGTCTCTAAAATCAAATTTCCTGGGTTCACATCTTGATTCTCCCCTTTACACGTGTAACCAGAGGCAGTAATTCTTGCATCTTTTTTCTTACCTAAAAATGGGGCTAGTGGTAATACACACTTCAGAGATAGGATTAAGTGAGTATATATAAATTAGCATTGCCTAGCTCATTATTGGAAGGGAGGAAAATGGGCTGTCAGTTTTGTTGGTAGCCAGCACTAGGATCATGGCTTTCTGGCATGTTCTTTGCTTTCAGAGTGTGACCTGTTGGCGAGCCAAGTTTATGGAAGCCTTTTTTTCCCATGTACTTCGTGGAACCATTGATGTGTCTTCTGACAGGCGTTTATGTGACCAGCGCTTCTCACCTCTTCTGCATAGTTCCCGCCATGTCCGGCAGCTCACCATCTGCAATATGCTACAGGGTGCAACTGAGCTGGTGGCTGAGCCCAACCGCAGGGTTCTGGAGACCCTGGCCAGTTCTCTGCACACCCTCAAGTTCCGCCACCTGCTGTTCTCTGATGTGGCTGCACAGCAGTCACTTCGGCAGTTGTTGCATCAGCTTATTCACCATGGGGCTGTCAGCCAGGTGTCCCTTTATTCCTGGCCTGTGCCCGAGTCAGCCCTTTTCATCCTTATCCTCACCATGAGTGCTGGCTTCTGGCAGCCAGGCCCCGGTGGCCCACCCTGTCGCCTTTGTGGAGAGGCTTCCCGAGGCAGGGCCCCATCCCGAGATGAAGGGTCCCTCTTGCTGGGCTCACGTCGGCCTCGCCGGGATGCTGCTGAGCGATGTGCTGCAGCCTTGATGGCCTCCCGGCGGAAGAGTGAAGCCAAGCAGACAGCCAGAGCTGCACCTGCCACTCGAGTAACACGTCGGAGCACACAGGAGAGTTTGACAGCAGGAGGGACAGACCCTAAGAGGGAGCTGCCCCCTCCAGCTAATTCCCACGAGGCTCCTGCCACCAAGCGGCCACCCACTGCTCCAGCCACCACCTCCTCTGCTTCTGCCTCTTCCTCCTCCACATCCTCATCCAAAAGAGCTCCAGCTAGCTCAACCCCACAGCCTAAGCCCCTAAAGCGTTTCAAGAGAGCTGCAGGAAAGAAGGGTGCACGTACCCGCCAAGGGTCTAGTGCAGAGTCTGAAGACCTATATGACTTTGTTTTCATTGTGGCTGGTGAGAAGGAAGATGGGGAAGAGATGGAGATCGGGGAAGTGGCTTGTGGAGCTTTGGATGGATCAGATCCCAGCTGCCTAGGGCTTCCAGCACTGGAAGCCTCCCAGCGATTCCGCAGCATTTCCACCTTGGAGCTATTCACAGTTCCGCTCTCCACTGAGGCAGCTCTGACACTGTGCCACCTGCTGAGCTCCTGGGTGTCTCTGGAGAGTCTGACACTCTCCTACAATGGTGAGTCCCCTGGAGGGGCAGGGGTTGGGTCTCCCAGAAGCCTGCATGTGACTAGGAAGCTAGAGATAAAGCCCTGATTGCTCACAGGGACACAGAAGGCACATACATACATGAAACAGTGGCAAGATTGTCAGTGCTAGGGAAGAGAGCTATAGATAGACATTTAGAAGCAGAGGCAAAAAAAAAAAAAAAAAAAGCTGAACCCTGAATATTTTAGATATGGGAGGCAACCCAAGGGCTGGAGGAAACTATAGGGTCTATCAGCCCAGCCTGGATCTTACTGGTGATATCAAAACAGAAGACACGGGACAGATTTCTTTAATCAGACCAGCAACCTACAGTCTGTCTTACCCTACCTTAACATAGTGGCTAGCAAAAGTCCAGCAATCTGCCCGGTTGCTGAGCACTATTAGAGCAAAGTCACACTCAACTGTGCAGACTGCTGCTACTGTACATTCATATTCATCAACTTCATGAGTCCTGTTTGTAACATCAACACCCACTCCTACTCCACCATTTCCAAAACTCCCCTGAGCAGACTGATCTCACCTGTTTCACAAAGATACAAGCTGTCACACATGTACTTCTACATATTAATCAATCTGTAAGTTCTTCACAGTAGCATTCACTCCCCACCGCACCCCCCTCACTGAAAGATCACCACCCGACTTTCAGGCTAATTCCTTTACCTGTGCTCTGGATCCATACCTTCTCTTGTTAGTAAAGCTTATTCCTCACATACCTTAACCTTCACACAGTACGTTTGACATATTTTAAGCATTATATCATGTAATGAATCCTTTCAACAGTCCTAGTCAAGTTGGTGAATTGTAGGAGTCAACCCAAGCAACCTGGCTCCAGAATCCACTTACTGCTGCTTCCCTACTCTCCAGTTTCTCTCCCCCTCAACATTTTAACACAGAAATCAGAGGCCTAGCTGGAAGGGTTGTGTTATCACCTCTACCAGGGCCAAGGAGCTGACCCACATAGGGCACAGCAGACCTTTCCTACTGCCACCCTTAACAGTTTATTTCAGCCAACCTGCTTGTTTCCTCCCCACTCTCGTGACTCCTCTAACCCCCGACACCTCTGGCCTAGGTCCCAGTCCCCCAGTCCAGCTCCACTTCTGACAGCCAATTCCTTTCATGTTTAAACCCCTTCTACTGCATTGAGTACATGTCACCATACACCTTACCGTCACAAGTTTTGTTCCCATTAACTCAAAATCGAATTTTTCTGTCCTCCCGTTCTGGTATCACTTCTTGTTTCCTGGACATTTTTATCCATTCCCTTGACTTCAAAGGTAGACTATGCTGAAGACCTCCTGTACTATGACATTAGCTTACCAAGTTTTTCTCTTAAACTCCAGACCCATCTATAGCTACTAAATGTTATTTCATAAATCAGAAGTTTCCCAAATTTAGTCCAAACTAAGTTTTCTCTCTCCCTAGAGAGATCCTCTCCTGTTTACAGGTGACTCAACTCCCCGAGAGACCTGGATCCTTTCTTACCCCATGTTTGATTTCTAGATGCTAACTTGTCAGTCTCTCAACTCCATTTCTCTAGCTTTACATCTATGATTCATCTAGCTGCCAGATTTCTCACCTGGATTCACCATCTTAGTGGTTCTACCTGACCCACTCACTGCACAATCCTGGGTATACAGCCCAAGCATTCTTTCAGAAGTGCTGATCTGGCTGTCATTCATTTAAAAATTTTACTGGCTTTCTACCAAATTTCTTACCACTAGGGATCTTTAATACTTCCCACAACTCATTTGTCTATTAGCCAAATAACTTTTTCAGTTTGGGGGCCCTAACACGCTTTCTCTTTCTCCTCTGTGCCTTTACACATAGCCAAGTTCTGCCATAGTCATTCTTTCTTGTTAGTCTGTCTCCTTAATGATTTTTAGAATCAGCTGGGTAGTCTTTACTAATGTAAACTAGATGTTATGTACCGATTCTTTGTATTTCCACAATACTCTGCCATCCCAGCTCCCACATTTTTGTTTTCAGGATTACCTAGGGCCAGTGTATCTTACTGTCTGGCAAAGAAAAAATTACTAGGTGCTGAGAAAGGTTCTTCTGGATAAACAAACAGGAACTCACTCCAAGGGGAAACAAGGGATTATTTGCTTTGTGGCCTTAAGAAACTACCCTAACCGTTTTTGCAATCTATCCTTCTGTAGTTATCCCTTTGTGCCCCATTCCCATCCAGTGACAAAATAGCCCCTAAGAGGTTACTGTCATTCCTCAGCCTAGTTTTCAGGAGTTTCTCATAACCTATAGTACAGTACAGAGATCTCTGCGTCGTTCAATCATGAGCAACATGTTGCCCCAACACACCCTGTATCTTGTTTTGTGACTGCCCTGACTGTTGTTTGAGGTTGTGGTGCAGTAGACATCAGTTTGCTGGGTACCTGAGGAAAAAGCAAGACAATGAATAGTACAAATGATTTTAAATAATCTGATCCAAAACTCATTGATTTGGCAGTTGTCAACAGGTAGAACTGCAATTCTCTGAAAACTGCCCCTGCTCAGACTGCCATGACTCACCTGCTCTCTTTTCTGTCATAGGCTTGGGCTCCAACATTTTCCGCCTGTTGGACAGCCTGCGGGCCCTTTCAGGCCAGTCTGGATGCCGCCTCCGTGCCCTCCATCTCAGTGACCTATTCTCACCACTGCCCATTCTGGAGCTGACACGTGCCATTGTGCGAGCCCTGCCTCTGCTTAGGATCCTCTCAATTCGTGTCGACCACCCCAGCCAGAGAGACAACCCTGCTGTGCCAGGGAATGCAGGGCCCCCTAACCACATAATTGGGGATGAGGAGATACCAGGTGAAGCACTGCATGCATGTACAAACATATCTCCACACAAACATGCAGGTGTAGGAAACCTCTAATGCAGGCCTACCACTCAATCATATCTTATTTGAAATCTGCCCTCTTTGGAGCACCAGTTGGAACAGGGCCTGGACCATAAATACAGCAGGGATCAGGCAGATTATTCTTCAGAAATGCAATCTGGACCATCTCTAAGCATGGCCCTGACTTTTGGAACAGATTAGCTCTACCTGCTGTAGGTTCCTTTACTACCTATGAGCCCTCCCCCACCACTCTGCATATTCATATTTGCTTGTCATAATCTCCTTAATGGCAAGGACTAAATCTTAGAAATCTTCCTGACCCTAGTGCAGTGCCTAGCAGATGACAGGCAACCAAGGGCAAGTAGATGAATGTTATTTTTTAGTGCCTGCCTTAAGTATAGGCTGAGACCTACTATGGGAATTAAGTAGAAATGGCCAGTTGGAATCTTCTCTTCTACCATATCCAGAAAACTGCCTGGAACAGCTGGAGATGGGGTTTCCACGGGGAGCCCAGCCAGCCCCACTGCTCTGTTCTGTACTGAAGGCCTCAGGTTCTCTGCAGCAGCTGTCCCTGGATAGTGCCACCTTTGCCTCTCCGCAGGACTTTGGGCTTGTGTTGCAGACACTCAAAGGTAGGACCCAACCAGAGTAGTTACGGGAGGAGGGTAGGAGGGGACCTTGTATTGTTTTTGGAAAAGCTAAGGCCTGTCCCCTCTGCTCCCATCCAGAGTACAACCTAGCCCTGAAGAGGCTGAGCTTCCACGACATGAACCTGGCTGACTGTCAGGGCGAGGTGCTCTTTTTGCTACAGAATCTGACTCTCCAAGGTAAATTCTTTATCCAGAACCTGGAGTAGTTCCCGGATCCTCGTTTTGGTTATACCACTCAAGCAACTGCATAAGTCACTATACTTTGTGACCTTGACTACAATATAAAATGGCTATAAAATCAGCATGTTCTTCCTTTTAAAAGATCCCAAACGTAGTATCTCTTCTCTTAAACTTGTTACTTTCGCAGTGCATCCCTCAAACGTAGCTCCGCCTATCAATGGCTGACAGAATTGACAGTGGGGAGAGACAGATGTACAGTCACAAGCGCCCCTTAGACTTGACTATAGTCCCCAACCTTGCATAGAAGAGCAGAAAGAGGAGGAAGTGAAAGGACAACTGTTCATGCAGAGAACCTTCCTACAGTAAACCAACCTGTTTTGAATTTTGATTTAGTTCTAACCTTGCTTGGGATCATGGACAAATGTCTACCTTTTTCTGGGCATCTTGCTAAGGTTAGCTGGGGCAGGAGGGGCAGCACCAGGCCTAATGCAGCCATCCAAATTTATTCTAATTTCTCTTGACAGAGATTACCTTCTCCTTCTGCCGTCTGTTTGAGAAGCGCCCAGCCCAATTTCTGCCTGAGATGGTTGCTGCTATGAAGGGAAACTCCACATTGAAGGGCCTTCGGCTGCCAGGGAACCGCCTGGGTAGGGGCAGGACTCTGGGGAGGGAGGGGGGAAGAAACTAGTCCTTTGACCTAGAAAAAGTGAGTGACGGCATAAACCCCTTCACTGGAACAAAGGGTTTTGAGTATAGTGTTCTGGGGCTTCAGGAGGCTGGTCTTCTCCCCAACCAGAATTGGTTCTGATATCTTTGTTCCTGTACTTGAGGGGGTGACAGGCATTTTTCCCCTCCTCTCCAGGGAATGCTGGCCTGCTGGCCCTGGCAGATGTTTTCTCAGAGGATTCATCCTCCTCTCTGTGTCAGCTGGACATCAGGTACATGTAGGAGGGTGGGGGGCCAGGGAGGGAGCTGCAGGGATATAAACCAGGGATTAACTGCTTCCTGAATATATAATCCATCTCACCCCTACTAGTTCCAACTGCATCAAGCCAGACGGGCTTCTGGAATTTGCCAAGCGGCTGGAGCGCTGGGGCCGTGGAGCGTTTGGTCACCTGCGCCTGTTCCAGAACTGGCTGGACCAGGATGCAGTCACAGCCAGGGAAGCCATCCGGCGACTCCGAGCCACGTGCCACGTGGTTAGCGACTCGTGGGACTCATCCCAGGCCTTCGCAGATTATGTCAGCACCATGTGATGGAGCCCATGCCTCAGAGGCCCATGCTCAGTACCATCAGCTTGCAAGGGCTGAGGCATGGGCTGCCCAGAACTCCCAAACCAATTCTTTCTCTTTCTGTCACCCTTTTTTTCTCTTTTTTCCTTCTGCCCTTGCACTGAGGTCCTGGAGGCTTTGATGGAACCCAGCAAAGGAATTCATTCCCACACTGGGTTTAAAGCCTTTGGGCCCTTTTACCCAGTGCTGTGGGAACCCTAGGCCAGGAGGCTGCAGTGGCCATCTGTCACTGGAGACAGCCCCCACCACAGGAAAGGTTCCTGCTTTCCTTCCTCAAGCAGATACCCAGGCTTTAAAGAGTGTAGAAGCGCCCACTACCAGGTCTCTTTTCTGCTGGGCTCACCATGCTGCTCCCAGGCCTCGGTCCCTTTCATGCCTTTATTCCTTTCTTTTTTTTAACCAAAAAAGTTTTTCTTATAAAATAAATTTTGGGCCAACATCACATAGCCCTCTTTGATTTTTCTCCCAGAGAACAAAATTTACCAAAGACCTTATGGGGGCAGAGACCCACTTTCCCTGTCCCTTCCTCTAACAGCTACACCCAGCTCAGCTGGTTATCAGTGGACGTCCCGCTGATCCTCATGGGAACGCTGGTGGAAGACGAAGGTGATGGCAGTAGAGGCAGCATTCCAGGCAGCCTTGAGTACCTCATCCTTGAGCCCCTGTTTATCAGTGCTATGGTTCCACTGAGCCAGGTCTGAGGTGCAGTCAGAACCATCTGGGGGGGGCCAAACCTGGCGGTTGTTGATACAGCGACGGCAGTGCAACCTGGGGCAGAGGACAAAGCTGTGATCACTACACACCTCGTCTTCATGCTGTGCAGGGAGTTCAAAGTAATGCCAGCAAGGGACTGCACCCACCTATCATGTGTGTCACTGAGGCTGGCCTCATCCAGGGTAAACAGCTCCTTCAGTTCTCCCAGAGAGAAGTGCCGCTCCACATCCTGTTCCTCATCCACCACACAGCTGCTTAGTGCCTTCTTGTGGCTCTGACGCTGAAAGATCTTCTCTTCAATGGTTCCTGCCTGGGAGGGGTGGGAGGGGTAGGGACAAGGACACAGGCCTAAATCATTCCCATACAGAGGGTAGGAAACCCAGGGGTTGAGATTATAGCCACCCAAGTACTGCTAAAAGCCCTTTAGCAATACTTCTGCTAGCTTAGCCATTTCCCTAGTATGTCTTAAGACTGTGAAATATGCATGTCCACACACAAGATATCTTTTATATCAATGGAACATTTCAGGGACTGGCTAAATTCCTACAGGGTGGCTTTGTTTGCAACTGCCTCACCAGACCTCCACACCAAAACAAAGACAAAATATTTGGATATTTGGGTGTCCTCTGCCAGGTCATACCAAGATACAAAGAATCAAATATTCCCTCTTCTTGAGCTCAGAAACTAGTGAGAGAAACAGACATATCAGCTAATTAATACAATAATAAAAATCTCTATAGGGTGCTCCAGGATTCATATGAGGGATGGTAGAGGAAGAAAATGTTAAAAAAAACTTAAGGGTCTCTTGAACTGAATCCTAAAAAATGAAGATGGTTTATAAGACAGAAAGGAAGCCACTGCCAGCAGAGGAACAAAGGAATAGGCCTGGCCTAGTGGGAGACTGTGAATTCAGTCCATCTAGAGAATGGTGGGAGCATAGTTAAGAGCTGGACTAAAAGTCAGCAGAGCCATACTGGGAAACCTGTGATGTCAGGCTGAAGAGCTTAGTCTTATGTTCAGAAGTTAATACAAAACAAAAATAAGAATTTTTGGAAAAATCTGGAAGCTATGTGAAGGAATGGGTTTGAAAAAGTCCAAGATAAATTAGGACGCTGTTTCAGTGTTCAAGTGAGCAATGACTATGACTATACCATTGCATGGAGGAAGGTTACACAGAAGACATTTCAAGAAGATAAAATTAGTGACAATTTACAGGAATTTGATTGTTAGGAGACAAAATATCCCAGTAAGGGGATTCCCCCAAATTAGGTTGGGTGGATAATAGAGCCATTAAATGATAACATTCAGAAGGGGGAAGAAGTGATGTATCTGAAGGGCTCATAAAACATTCAAGTGGAAATACAGCAAAGATGGAAATACAGGGTCTAGAACTCAAGTAATCTCTAGCCTAAAACTTTAGTGAAGAGATTTGTCAATACAATGAGTATTTGTAACCGGGGAGAGTTCGAAGAGACAAAAGAACAATAGTTAACTGTGTCAGATACATAAAGAGGAAAAATGAAGTCTTTTGGCAATTAAACAATAGTACATTTGAAAGCAATTTCAGTGACAGAAGTGGTTTGATGAACAAGACAGGTAAGATTAATCTGTAGCCTTTGGAAAAATTTCCTGGTGAATGAATGTAAAGTAATGCAAGTAGGAGAGAAATTTCTTCAGAGAGAGTTGAGACATTTTTTAAGGTGAGAACTAGTTGAGCATGTTTATAGACTTAAGCAGAATAAAGGAGGAAGTGATTAATAAAGAAAGGACAGAAGAGGTCTATATCAGAGCTGGAATGAGTCTCAGGAGAAAGGGTATGATCTTCCCCTGAGATGGGAAGAGAAGAGCAGGTGCAGAGACTTAATGAAGAGAGGAAGAAAGAAAAGAGATGTCAAGCTGGGTAGCTAACATTTTCTTTCTGAAGTAGAAGACAAGATTTCTGCAGAAAGAATGAGACAGGGCCCTCACTGGTGGTGCAACAGGTTAAAGCACAGTATTGTGAAGCTATGACAGCTGCTATAGCAGGAATTTGATCCTCAGCCCCGGGGGG
>NW_004567109.1:25111546-25130769 GCF_000260355.1 Condylura cristata | reverse complement strand
GGCGGGGGAGGAGACGGGGATGGACGGACCCAAATGGCATGGCAGACCTCTCTTGGCCTGCCCACTGCCAGCAGTGTATTTCAGAACATCTGCCTGTTCTGCTTTCCCACTGTCTCTGATGAATCCTTTCACCCACCTCCACCTCTGGTCTGTACCCCAGTTCTGAATGTATAAATAAATAAATCTTAAAAAAAAAAAAAAGACAAGAGTTAGGTAGGAAACTTGAGAGAAGTGGTAAAGTTTTGAATTACTTGTTGAAAGATAAGAATGAGATATAGTCCAGCCTAAAATGGAGACTATGGCCGTGGCAACCTATGAATGCAAATTTTAGCTGTAATGATTCTCAGGGAAAGAGAGGCTGAAAGGATCTACAGTGAGGATCATGTTGAACAAAAGGGAAGCCAAGCCAGACTCAGAGGGAGAGCATGGGAAGTACTAAGAACATTAAGTTGAAGCAGATTGTAGTAGGGGTAAAGAAGCTGGAAGGACAAGAAAAATAGAGAACACCCAATTGGGGTGAGGTATAGTTTGGGTACTGTTTCAGAGGGTGGTTTTGGGAGTAACTAGAAGAGCTATGGAGGTCATTATAGATGAAGCCTAGAAACATTAAAGTCAGAATGCTGGATAATGGCATGGTGCCTTAAGTCAGGATAATAGCTGGGTTTGGAAAACAAAGAAATCAGAAAGAGCGAGCTGGAAACCACAGTTATTAATGAATTAGAAGAGCAGAGGCTAGATGGCCAGTAAAGAAAAGAGGGTGGTCAAGTCAAACAATGAGCTACAAGAGGAACCATACGGAACAGATGGTCTGAGTGAGCACTGACAGCTTGCAAAATGACAACACTTTTGAGGCCCACGGGAAATGGATTATGAGAAAACTAGACTACAAGTAGCACAGAAATTAGGTATGAGGGGAAGCAAGTGTCCTATAAAAAGGCTGAGCTTAAAGGGGAGTTTATTAAGTACTGATCTGATGTCCAAGGGCATATTAAGAAGTGTTTGGAGGAATGAGGTGTACAGAAAACTAAGATAAAAACAAAGGGCTTGAGGCTAAGCCCACAGCCTAGCAAAAGGTCAAACAGAGGAACTAAAAAGTAACCCAAGATGATCCATTCATTACCCACCCCGGCTCTAACCATTATCACCATCCTTACAGATAGTAGACGATAGATATAGCAGGTCTTCTTCTGACCATCACGCCAGACTCGGGCCATAGCTTGTTCATCATTGGCTGGATTCCAGTCAGGGTCAAACATGACCAGTCGGTTAGCTCCAATGAGATTGAGGCCACAGCCTCCAGCTTTGCTGCTCAGCATGAAGACAAAGTCGGGGCTCTAAAAGAAAGGACAAAGAGAAGATGAACCTCTTACAGCTTGAAATGAAATCCTACTCAGCCCAGTGGGCTTTTCTCTTATAATCCATATTCTCATGTTAAGAACAGGTACAAAGACCACCAGTTTATCTGCCCACAGGCCAACCTGCCAGCCTCAGAACCAACTCCCTCTACAGTTTTTCGTCAACCCTTATTTGGTGTTACTACACTGGCAGTGTGGGGTCAGGGGCCATGTATTTACCATTGGATCATTGAAGCGCTCCACAACCTTGGCTCGTTTCTTAATGGACATCGTGCCATCCAAGCGAACATACAAGTACCTGAACGGGAATCCAAAGATCAAAAGCCAAGAAGTAGAATCCCTTGAAGCCAGAGCTACTGAAGGGACTAAACTAAAAATGTTTGAGGCTATTATGCAAAGCCTGAGACCCGAAACCCCGGAAGTGAGGAGCAATGAGATCAGGGTCAGGACTTTGACTGTGGGAGCACACGAAGGTCCAGTGGCTATTCTGCTTGAAGCTGGAGCTAGAGCCCTCACAGCCATAAGGGAACTGACATCAGCTGGGAAGTCTTGTGCTCACACCTTGACACACAGCCACCAACCAGACCACTTCTTCCTAGAGGGTCAGGAGGGAAGGTACCCCTCAAGCAGCCTGGTGAAGATTCTACCTTACCTTCGAACCCGACAGAGCTTCTCAAAGAGGTCCAACGTCTGGGTATAATTGGACACCAGTACTACTTTGTCACTGCTGTGGCTTCGGGTCACCGCCAGAATGTAATCAAGGACCAGCATCTTACCTGAGGGTATCAGTAACCATTAGCCCCCAGTGAGACATGCTAATGGCCTAGGTTCTTCTGGATATCCTGCCTTGAGACAGGAAAGCACAGAGAAACCCACAGACTAGAAGTGAAAAAGCTCACCTGACAGCTGGGGCTCTATAGCTTTAGAGCTATAACCCGGGGGAAATATGTCCAAGGCACCTTCAAAGCCACCCTCTTCCTCTACACACTTGTCATAGATGAGAGCTGGATCTGAAGGGGAGTAAAAAAGTCAGTAACATTGCTTCCAGAAGTTTCCATTTTAGTGCTCATTAGAACTCCCTCTTGAAGCCTACCCAGAAGACCTTCCTCGGCACCAACCTTGTTGGCCTCCACCACTCCAAATTCCAGTTTACAATCATAACTATCTTGGGCTATGAGTGGATAACCTTGCCCACTAGTGTGTTCTCCCAACAAGAAGGGAGGTATATGAGAGAGGACAAGGTTTGCTATTTTTCCTCCTGCCCAACATTTTACACACATGTATGTGCATGTGCACACTCTATACACCTGCCACAAGTATGGGCTGGGCAATGGGTAAGCTGAATTTCCCAAAATGTCTGGCTTACAGAGTATGCAATGCAAAACTCATGTTTTGGGGAGGGGTGGAATCCTATATGGCCTCTATGAGGACTTTGGACAAGTTAGTAAAGGTGGCCTACCCCTCCTTGCTCACTCTCACGGAGGACCCCAGGGCACATGACCAACTCACGATTACAAAGCTTCTTAAGTGAGGTGATGGAAGAAAGGGAAGACACACTCATTTTGCCCTCACGCAGCTCTTCTGCTGGCTTGGCCTGTCTCAGAAACCTCTTGTACAATTCAATCTGAAGGAGTGTCAGCCTGAAAAATAAAGGCAGCTGGATCTGTGGGAAAGGCTGGACCAACTGCAGTTCTGAGGAGACCATGAGAGCCATGCCTCGGGAACTGAGCTTTTATGCACTCGCTCCATATTACCGATTTGAGTTCAGTACCTACAACAAACCACCTGCTCGATCTTCACAGGTAGATATTTAGAAAGGATATCAGATGTCCTCCGTATCAGGCACCTGGGAAAAACAGGATAAAGAGGCAAGGTGCTGGTGAGATTGCCATGCTAATTAATAGTATGAAAGCTACTAGCCACATTCACAGACATCTTTATCAGGGTCTCAATCATGGAAAAGAAACCTTTTCCAACAGTCTAGGCTAGACTGACAACTTTTTTCCTTCAATAGGTTAGCTGGTCTTCAAGAAATGGTCATGGTCTTCATTGAGCCTGGTGCCTATAGGAAAAGCACTAAGCCCCTAGGGGTTCTGCTTGCATTTGCCCAGTGCCTGCTGCCACATGGCCCATGGCTCAAAATTAAGCCCAGAGTTCCTGGAAAACCGGTAAGGACAAGGGATCAAGCACCTAAACATGACTCTCCTTGCCATCTAAGGCTGGAAGGAAGAGGTACCAGTTAAGAAGGTTAGTACTCTTCAGAAAGTCAAATTTCTATAACAGAGAAATCTACGTAACCCCCGGGCTACGTGATCCACATGGGAAAAGAAGCCTTTTCAGCTGAGAGAGCATTAACCCTTAGATATAGTCCTACCTGTTACAGAAAGCTATGGGGTGTGGGAAGGGAAGCTGGTGCGTTAGATCTGAGCCTGACAACCGAATAGCTCCATAAGAAATAATACTTCAAAGGATACTTTGCTCAGGAAATCTCACCAGCACTGGAAAAGAGCTTCCTCAAGAGGTTCTAGTCAGGCCTCCCTGGTAGCATGGGGGCAAGGTCTCAGTGCTATCACTGTTATGACCTGAAATCGATCTCAGGCCAGGGAGGTGACCCACACAGCACAGCAGACCTCTCCTGTCTCATCCACTGCCCCCCACCCAGCATTGTATTTCAGTGGATCTGCCTGTTCTTGCTCCCCACTGTCTCATGAATCCTCTCATCCCCGGCACCTCTGACCTACACCCCAGTTCTTCTACACCCCCCAAAAAAAGGTTCTAAGCAGCTCAAACCTGGATCTCAGAGTCTAATCCAAGAAGAAAAGAGACCTGGCCTACAGACCACTTCATTTAATTCGAGGCTATAGTTTAGCAGATCCTTCTCCCTTCCTATACCCCATCTCTTAAGGCCCACAGACTGCTCAGTATCCCTCTCCCCACCAAAGTACTATCTTGGATGGCTTAAGACAATTCTGATCACCTAACTTGGGGGAACCCAAAGAGATAGTTCTGATGTCTAACCCAGCCCCCCCGCTCTGCAATACCTGTTCACAATGCTGATGAGTTCCCGTAGTCGCTCCTCTCCGAGCTGCCTGTCTGCCTCACTGGCAGCTGCATCTCTACCCTTCAAAATCGGCAACTCAAAATGTTTCTTGAACTCATGGGCAGTTCCTAAACATGGGAAAGAAGGGAAAAGGAAAGCATTAAAGAGTACAGAAAAGAAATCCTTTCCCCAGTTCCAGTAATGGAAGACTACTTCGTTACAGACCAACCTTCTAGCCAAAAACAAAGCCAAACAAATTATAGGCAATTTCTGTTTGTATGGATCAGAAACCTACCAAAGCAGGGAAGACCTGATTGGCCAAATAGTGAGGTAGTGGCACACAAATATGTATTTAAATGCAAATATAAATGGACCAGGTAATCCAGTTAAAACAGCCCCGTCAGGCTAGATTATTAAATTTACCTGTATACTGTTACGAGAGGAAGTAGTCTGTAAATCAATAGAACTGTAGTATGGATAAATCTTGAAAACACTAAGGATCGCATAGTATAATTTCATTTAAATGAAATATCCAGAACAGGTAAACCATAGACACAGAAATCAGGCTCGTGATTGCCACAGGTTAGGGAAAGGGAGGCTAGAGTTCTTCTGGGCAGGAATGGAAAAAAGGACCTGGTAGTTCACAGAAAAGGATTTCTAAGTGGCCTAGGAACATAGTAAATAATATTCAACTTATTCAATATTAAGCAAATGCAATGAGTTCTCACTAAATACCCATCAGAACAACCAAAGTTAACACAAAAGCAGGTTTTTGTTTTTTTTTTAAGGTGAGAATATAACGCAGAGAGCAGCAAACTACAGCCATGGGCCAGCCACCTTTCTGTAAATTAAGTTTTACTACAACACTGCCATGCCCACTCACTCACACATTATGTATGACTGCTTTCATAATGCAGCAAGAGTTGAGTAGCTGCAACAGAGACAGTACGGTCTACAAGCCTACTGGCCCTTTAAGAAAAAAAAAAAAATGTGCTAACTTCTGAAGACAGTGAAATTCTTATATTGCTGGTACAATCACTTCGGAAAATTAGAGTATATATTTAACTGGAACACATTCAGAACATATGACCCAGTAATTTCACTTTTAGGATAAAGAAATGTGTTGTTATACTTAAAGATATGTACAAGAATGTTCAAACTCTCATGATCCAAAGGAACAAAAACTGGAAGCAATTCAGTTGTCTCTAACAGAAGAACAGATACATCTGGTATGTTCATAAAATGAAACGGTCTACAAAAATAATGCAAACTACTACTACAGGAAACATGGATGAATCTCAAACATAATGTTGAATGAGAGGAATGCGATGCTAAGAATACTTTCTGTGTATACGCTCAATTTACATAAATCTCAAAAAGAAGCAAAATCAAGCTGTAGTGTGAGAGGAGTGTTTACTTATGGAGAAAAAGAAGGTAATGATTGGCGAGGAGATTGCTGAGCTAGGTTAGTCACTAATCAGGTGCTGGTTACACAAATGTGTTTACTTTGTGAAAATCTCGCCACTCAGCTGCTTCTCTGCCTGAAGAGATCCTCCTGAGCACTAACAAATGGGGCAATACCACTAAACCTTTCCACAAATATCTATTATTGAAACTGGTTGCCAGGGACTGAGGGGAATAGGGAATGGGATTACTGTTTAATGGATAGACTTTCAGTTTTACTGAATGAAAAGTTCTGGAAGCAGGTGGCGATGATGGTTACACAACATGGATATAAGTGAATTCACTAAACTGTACACTTAAAAAATGGTTAAAAGGCTCTCCCTTGTGGCGCAGTAGGTTAAAGCACAGCACTAAGAAGCTTAAGCCACTTCCGCATGAGTTCAATTCCCGCCTGCCCCGGAGGAGATCCACATGGCGAGGCAGACCTCTCCTTGCCTGCCCGCTGCTCCCCCCAGCAGTGTACTTCGTCGATCTGCCTGTTCTGCTCCCCGCTCTCTCTCTGGTGAATTCTCTCACCCTTCGCATCTCTGGCCTGTACCCCAGTTCTATATGAATAAATAAATAAATCTTGTTTTTAAAAAAAAAATGGTTAAAAAACAAAAATGCCCAAGACAGAATCAGCTCTGAACCCAAGTTCCTGTGATACAGAATGTGAGGAGCAAAAATGCCTGTGGATACCACCAGGGTGTCCACCATGCTCTGCGAAGTCCCGCACCATGCTCTGCGAAGTCCTTCTCCACCTCCCACAGTAGAAAAAGGGCCAGAAGGAGCTTCACTGAGTGTTCAGTAGAATCAAGGCTTTAATGGCTTTGTTAAAGGAAAAGAATACCCAGTGAACTACATATTACTAGTATTCTCTCCTTTCTATGATCAGCTAAAAGTTACAACCCTATGACCAAGGAAAGGCTCTTCTTCAATACAGTAGATAATGCCAGATTCTTACCCAGGATGCCTGAATTAACAAAATGTACCAAGCTGAAATACTCAAGGAGATCATTCTGGATGGGGGTCCCAGAGATAAGCACACGCCGACTGGTGTTCAAGCTGTCCAGGGCCTGGTAAGTCTGATTCTCAGAGTTCTTGAGCCTGTGTCCCTGCAAGGAAATGTCACTAAGGACATTAAAGTCTTGTGTAGACAGGAAAAGAAGAAATCATATGTATTAGAGGTCCTGATATGTTTGAGCAGGGGATGAGCAAGAGTGAGCCAAACCGCTTGTATGGGGAGAAAGATTAGGCTCAAGAGATGGACCTTCAGTTCCCAGGCAGAGTTTCAACCATAAGGCCAGCATTCCATATCCCCTCTTCCTCTTTCCCTTTTCCAACTTCCAGGGCCTTAGCAGCCTACTATCCCATCAGAGATCATGTCCAAGATGCATGGAGTCCTCCCTCCCCACCAGCCCAACCAATCCAAAACATCCTAAGCCAGATCCCTTCTGTATTCACCTGGAGGCCTTATATGGTCTGTCAGTGTTTAAAAAGAGTTGCCTCTTCCTCAAAATTCCTATGTTGCCTACCACCCATCTCCTGTCAATATCCTGTTATGTCCTTTAAGCTTTTTTCAACAGTAAAAGATCCTATAACTTCCTCTTCCACAAGAACCAAATGGGAAAGATCAGGCCTGTGCTTTCTCTACTCCCAGCTCCCATCTGGCACCACAGTAAATCAGCTTTTACAATTGCTCAGTCTTTTACAGTTGGTCAGGGAAACACAGACCCTACAATGCCTCTTCCTTCTATAGTATCATGACCAACCTCATTAGCTCAGCCCTTCTCAGTAAGAGCCCCAGTTAACTTCACCAACACTGTCCATAGCTTGTCATGGTCCAGAAATTCACAATTCCTCACCACTCCTAGTGCTGGACTCCCTTAGGTTTCTTTGCTCATATCACTTCACGGGACTCCAGACTCAGCTCAGAAAACAGGAGTGAGTGGATAAGGAAAACACCACAGATCAGAAGAAAATATAGCTACCCTCCCCATCTAGCAGGTAGCAGTGAGCCTTCCTCTCCCAGCGACCCACTGTTACCTCCACTTAATTCTCACAAAAATCTCATTAGGCAGTTAGTATCATTCCATCTTACTGACAGCTTCCTCTGAGTGAGGAAGATAGGTGGTGATTAAGTAACTTGTCCAGTCATACTTAAGTGATAGAGCCAAGATGTGAATAACAAACTGTAAAATCTATATATAGTCCCCTTAAAATGTACCAGGTCTCTTCACCCATACAAATCCCTCCCACCTTTAAGGTTCCTTCTTTGGTGTAGGAATTCTGTCTGGTGGCAAGAAAACCAATCAGCTCATAGTGCTTCACCTTCCTCAGAGCTCCAAGCATTGCTTAATCCCTCTTTTGGCAGGCTGGTGCCATTAGCTCTTCCTCTCACTTGCCTCCTCAGGGATTGCACCACAGTGATCTGGCACAGTCTTTGGATGGTTGCTCCCCTTGAGGAGTCTTTGACATTTTCTACCACTATCCAGACTGCTAACAGTTAAGTACCTCATCACATATGACTAGGCCGACGCTCCCTTTCTGGAGAACTGCAACATGAAGGCGAAGTGTCTCATAGGAAATGATGAGGATGGGAGAAGGTACTCTGGCTCCACGCTGGTTCATGAATCCTTCTACAAGAGAAAAGGTGTCCGGAACAAATCTTAGAATATCTTAAAGAAACAGTCAATCTGACAATTCTGTAATCTAGCCTAGGCCAGTTATTTCAACTATTTTCCATAGGAAGCCCCTCAACCTCACCATGCATTGCTCTCAAACCTGACCATCAGGGAGCAAACACTTAAACAGCAGGTTGTGTGGAAGAGTGTCCTATCTTTGTTAAAGCTCCATTCCAGGGGCCTCCCTGGTGGTGCACGGGGTTAACGCCCAGCACTGAAGCAAGCTATTGCAGCCACTGCAGCATGAGTCCGATCCCTGGACAGGGAGGTGACCCACATGGCACAGCAGACCTCTTCTGACTTGCCTGCTGCTCCCCTCAGCAGTGTATTTCAGTCACACTGCCAGTTCTGCTCCCCAATCAGTTTCTGGTGAATCCTCTCATCCTCTACCCTGTGCCTCTGGCCTGCACCCCAGTTCTTTATGCATAAATAAATAAATTTTAAAAATAAAAAAAGATCCATACCCAGCTTTTGGTCTATCTCATCCTTAGAGCCTCCATCAATGGCCAGAGGTTGAATCCTCCCTCCAAGCCATTTTGCAACTTCATTGTACCAGTTCTTCACTAGGCTGGAGGGCGATACCACCACTGCCTTGTCAATTTCTGGCTTGCACTCTGGACTCTGGCGCAAAAGTGTCCACATCAGTGTGATGCACTGCAATGTCTTGCCCAGGCCCATCTCATCAGCCATGATGCAGCCATGACTGCCAGGGATGCGCCGACTGGTGACGCACTCCCACAGGAACTTCACTCCCTGGGAAGTAACACACAGACCACTTTGGCATCCATTTTGCAGAAATGACAGCCTTCCCCTAGGCTGAGGGGCTCATTCCCCAACTCAAATTACCTCTCTCTGATGAGGTCGCAAGACCTTACTGAGAATAGGATCAACAACCACATGGACAGGGAGTTTTTCCCTGAGAAAACACAGCAAAGAAAATATTGTGCTCAGACATGGTTAAGGGTATGCCCTCAGAAAGTTGCCCTGCTGACAAAGGCCAGAAGAAGCTGCCTAAGAGAGAAGATTCTTTATCTTGGCCTGTAAAAACCCATAAAAGGCTGTCCCTGGTGGCGCAGTGGGTTAAAGTGCAGCACTGCAAACTAGCCAGTCACTTCAGTGCAAGTTCAATCCCCAGCCCTGGAGGTGACCCACATGGCATGGCAGACCACTCCTGTTTCACCCACTGCTCCCCTCAGCAGTGTACTTCATCAGTCTGCCTATTCTCTCCCCACTCTGTCTCTGGTGAATCCTCTCACCACCCCTGCACCTCTGGCCTATACCCCAGTTCTGTATGCATAAATAAATCTTTAAAAAATAATAAATTAATTAAATAAATAAACCATAACAAATTCCTGTTCCAGGGGCTAGGAGACAGGAATGGGTTCTCTTATGTCTCCACCTCAACTCTCATCCCCCAAGTGAGCTTGGCAAGAAGTGGTACAGAACCCTCAACAACTGGACATGACCACCTGTTTTCCCCAGGGTCTCAACAGATTGTGTGGTTGTAATGACAGCACTATGAAAACATGCCAATCCCACAGGGAAATCCGATAAAATGCCCCCTCGCCCCCCCCACCCCCACCCTGTATGTGCACTTACAGGGGGCAGAACTGCTCAAAAAATGGCAACAAACATACTTGTCAAGTTTCAGTTGGTCATGAGCACTCAGTGGAGGAGGCTCATACAGTACCAAGGCACCTTCTTCCAGGGGATCATGGAGGGCTCGGCGAATTCCGGCTCTTTTGAGGCCCAATGCCCGAAAGCCCAGAGGACCTAGAAACCAACAATTTGTCGACTGAGCCTTTATGTTGAGGTGCTCAAATGGGCCCAGTTCAAATGTCCATCTTTTACATAATTTCCCTAATTCTCCCAGGCCCTCTCCCAGACCAGTTTGTGAACCTCAACCCAATCATCATCCCAGCCTACTTCAGATTAGAGCTTTTACCATATTCTCCCACTCAACTATAAACTGGAGGGTGGGGTCTTGTTCATCACAAGTTAGTCCCAAAAAGGCTTGAAATCCTATTGGGGTCTCTGAGTCTGAGAACTCTTGAAAGTGGGACTCCTTTCTCCTTAGTCCCAGTTTTAGTACAATGTTATTATGCCCATGTAGAATAGGGGAAAACTTGATAGTAACTAGGCTTCCAACATAATCAACCTCATAAAGGAGATGGCACAAAGCCCACTTGGACTAAATGAAATCTAGACCCACCACTTTGGTGCATGAGGGGCTTCCTGAACACTGGCACAAGATGATGTGTTTGTCTTGGCAGCCTTTGCTGAAGCTACCATCTGGGTCTGAGGAGGCTCATTCCATACACTGTCACCACTGAACCAAACCAATTGGAAGCCAAACTTGGATGTACAAAGTAGAAATATCGAATCTATTCAGGAACAATCACATATGACTGACTCAAAAAAAAAAATTTAAAAAGTCTCCCTCTTTACCTTGATAATTTGGAATGGGGATTTTGAAAGGCTTTGACAAAATGCTCCGAATAAATGCTTCCTAAAAATAAAGAAAAAACAAGGGATTTAGGACCAACTGTCTATGTATGTCAGATGCAATCTAAGCCTCTTGCATTGCAGACCCTGTCTAAAATGCCTATCTAATCATTGTAATCCATTGTGAGCATATTTTGATTGTGACTCATTCTAATGCTTCCAGAATATAAGGAGATATGCCTCTTATTAGATTATTAGATTTTGTATAAAGACTCTATCTTTGAGACTTTAGACGTGGTTCCATAAATACCTTGGGAAAGCAGTGTCACGAGCAAGTCTCAGTCAACCAGAGGCTCAGAGTCATTAACCAGCTCATAAAAGACCATGTCAGGAAAGATGCCAGCTTATTCCCTGAGTACAGTACCTTAAGAGGACAGAACCAATTGGATCCAACCCCAGTACTAACAGGTAACTCCAAGGCCCAGGTTCAACCGTTGTCCTATAGAGCTACGTCTTCCCATGTACACTTCACAATTTTGTCCTATCAGTTCAGACTGAATTCCCAATTCAGTCTCCTCAGAAACTAAGTTCTGGGGCCTCCCTGGTAGTGCAAGGGGTTAATTCTCAGCACTATGAAGCTAGTAGCAGCCACTACAGCACCAGTTCTATCTCCGACCAGGGAGCTAATCCACATGCCGCAAGCACTGCTCCCCTCAGCAGTCTATTTCAGTACATCTGCCTGTTCTGCTCCCACTGTTTCTGATGAATCGTCTCACCGCCCCTCACCTCTAGCCTACAGCCCAGATGTTGTACACATAAACAGATCTTTTATATATATATATATATATATAAAGCAAAAAGAAACTAAATCCTTAAGAGAGTAGTTAGTAGGAGCAATAAGAGCAATATTATTAGTAAAATACTGTTAATAACAGCAAATATGACAATAATGATGAACAGTGTATTTCAGATGCAATGCTAAGCCTTGATTCATTACCATTTAATTTTCAGTCATATCGATACCACAATTTCAGGTTTTCAAGCCTCGTCTCCTAGCCAGGAATGGATTCCAGGCTGCAGTGGCAGCGCTGAGCCCCAGCCACTAGACCACCACGGGCTGGTGCCTCACGAAGCTACAGTGGGAGCTGTGTAGACCTTCAGGCAAGCAAGTGAGAAAAGGCAAATTTGTTTAGAGAAAGGAGAAATTTATTAAGGAGGAAAGGAACAGAAATAAAGTGGGACTCCCAGGCCTGTGGAAACAGGCCAGAGAGGGACAGGACAAGAAGTCGTGCCTAAGGAAATATATATCTTCTTTTCCTAATTATTCCCAAGTTCCACCAATCTGTTTTCCTGGTGGTCTCACTCACTGCCTCAATGTCTCTGTGCCCAGAACTAAGTCTCATGTGTTCCAGCCTTTACCCTTTTTCTTTATTGTCCTTGTCCAGGAATGTCCTGTTGCCCCTACTCCTGGGATGTTTGATTAGCTCCCTTTGGAATTTGTTTCCCTTATCTCTGAAGTCCTCCTTATTCCTCTGAAGCTTTTCTGACCCTAAGGGCTTTCTGCTTGCCCTCTGACTCACTATGAGACTCAGGCCAGAGATAGCTTTTGTGAGTTTTTCATCGTTGCTATTCACAATTATATTGTTATGTTTAATGCCTGAATAATATATATTATCATTTTAGGAATGAGACAACTGAAAGGTTAACTCACTTTCTCAAGCCACACAGCGACATCTGTAGGACTTGTACCCAGTGGTAAGACATTCTCTTAAACCAAGCTATTTGAGTATGGCCATGTGGACCAGCTCAGAGTCAACAGCTTCCTTCTGACGGAGAGCTCTGAGAGGAAACAAGTGGAAAAGGGGAACAAGAGAGGGCAAGCCTGATCACCAAGAAAAAGCAAGTGAGGGCCTCCCTGGTGGCCTAGGAGTTAAGTCTTAGCACTATTACTGCTATGGCCTGAGTTGGATCCCTGCCTCACCTGCAGCTCCCCTCAGAAGTGTAATTCACAGTCGGCCTGTTCTGCTTGCCAACTCTGGTGAACCCTCTCAGGTTCCACACCTCTAGTTGACCCCTGTTCTTCTACACAAAAGTCAATTTAAAAAAAGCAAGTGGAGGGCTCTGCCTGGTGGCGCAACGGGTTAAAGCACTGCATTGTGAAGCTCTCCGAAGCTACTACAGCATGAGTTCGAACCCCAGCCAAGGAACTGACCCACATGGCGTGGCGTGGCAGATCTCTCCTGACTCGCCCACTGCTCCCCTCAGCAGTACATTTCAGTCAGTCTGTCTGTTCTGCTCCCCACTCTGTCTCTGGTGAATTTTCTCACCCACCACACCTCTGGCCTGTACCCCAGTTCTGTGAGCATACATAAATAAATCTTTAAAAAAAAAAAGCAAGTGGAATAAGGGTGACAGGAAACAGATACATTTGGTCCCAGAGAAGGGTGGCCTTGGTGCCTCTACCTCAGGGTCTGCAGGAGCCTCTGTATCGTCGCTTCAGCCAGCGATCAGGACTGAGCATTGGAGCAAAAGGAGGCAGGAGAGCTTGGCTCCAGAGCCAACAATTCCATCAAAGTGCTGGTCTGCCATACACACCTGATCCACTGGGAAATTATATACTCTATGAGCCTCAACAAAAGAAGAACTGGACCCCCAAGCATACGAGGAAAAAAAGAGCAGAAACCCTAAAGGTAATTTTAATGGCAATCCATTAGTGGAGGAAGATGTAATAAAGAAACTTCCTTCTAGCAAAAGTCAATTTAACAGGAAAAAAAGCAAACACATCTTGTCCTGAAATTTTTACTTTTACACTTTGATCACTATGAATTTCAAAACAGGGAAAAAGTAAGGAATATATTTGGCAACTACTGGAAGACAGTAACGGAATGTAGAGAACTGGACCCATCAAACTAAATAACAAAAGCAAATGCTTTCTTTGCATATCATTTTGCACTTGAAGATTTCTATTGACATGGTTAATTACTGTGATTATTATGCTAGCACAGATGAGAAACCTGTATAAAAGATACTAACAAAAAGCTACCCTTAAGTTAAATGAGAGGAAAAGAAGGGGCTCTACATTTCTAATTTCACATCAACTTTGCACTGAAATATTTTCAAGATTATCAATGTGGTAGGCTACTTTTTAAGGCTGTAGTCAAGAATGTGTGTTCTGGGGGCCTCCATGGTGGTACAAAGGGTTAAGTCTTGGCACTGAGCAGGAGCCACTGCTCATGGAGTTCAATTCCTGGCCAATGAGACCTGGCACAGCAGACCTGTCTCTCTGTTTGCTCTCCTCAGCAGCGTATTTCAGACAATTCTACTGTTCTGCTCCCTATTGCCTCTGGTGACCCCTGCACCTCTGGCCTAAACACACAGTTCTTGTATGCAATAAATAAATCTCTTAAAAGCAATTCCTTCAATAAAACCCAAGAGCCATCGGTTGTGCCGGAAGAACTGCAGGGCTGTGCTACTAGCATGAGACCATGAGGACCCTGACCAAAACAGCCAGCAAGATTCGCCAAGGTCAGCCTCCAGGATCTGACTGAGGATCATCACCAGAGGCAGAGAGACAGCATGCTCTCATGCTGTTCACTTAGTTCCTGAAAACGGATACCATTGTTCTAACAGAAGAGGGAAGCCTCTCTCCTCTCCACCCAAGGTCAAACATTCCCTTTTCCATTTAGATTCACTGCTAAATTCTTTATCTTAAAAACAAGCGTTTTCTTACCTCCTCCCTTTCAAAGGTTAGGAAGAGTGGTTATTCTCCCTTCCTTATCTTCCATTCCTTCTAACCTATCTTCTGCCGCTTCTACTCCCCTAAAATTATCAATGACCAATGTGACTCTAATTTAAAATTGGCTATTTCTGCCCTTATCTTGGAAGACAAAGCCAGCCACTCCTCAAATATTTTCTGCTTTTCACTTCCATGACACCAACCTCTCATTATTCTGCTCCGGTGCTGAGCCCCCTATAGTGGGCCCTTCTTCTGCCTAACACCCTTAATCATCAAGTTTCTTCAAGAACCAGCTCTTCTGAGGCACCTTCACCTCAACGCCCTACTATAAACTTAGTAGGCATCAAATACTTCACCCCAAATCTACTTCCAGTCCTTACTTTCCTTCTTGTCTTCCACACTCATATTTGCAACCACTTCCAGCCCTCAACATCCTGGAGGACTTCAGACTCATCAGTCCAAGGCTAAAGTCCTTTCCCTCTGACTTTGATGGGCCCTCACCAGGCACACTTTGGGCGCATTCCTCCATGTCTTTCACACACAAGTTGTTCCCTCTTCAGTAGAGCATTTCCCACTCTCTGGCTGGCTCCTCATAGCCTTCAGGACATTACCTAATCAGACCCTCAGATACAGGTATTCACCAACCTCCAAACTGTCAGGGAAGGGAAAAGGGAGCATGGATTTGATAATGCATGTCATGGTACTAGACGTGGGTCACAAGTGTTTACTTTCGTTTTATAGCTTATATTGAAGACACACATATTTTTATGTTTATCAAATTGTGAAAAAAAGGTTTGTAAATGTTTGTTGAAGTACCAGTAAGTAACCTCCTACACTATTTCCCATAAGACTGACCTTCCCTACCTAGGCCTCCCTGGTGGCCCAAGGAGTTAAGTTTCAGCTCTTCTCAGCACTATGAAGCACTACAGCCACTGCAGCACCAGTTCGAATTTGGCCAGGGAGCTGACTCACATGGCTTAGCAGACCTCTGCTGTCTCGCCTACTGATCTCCTCAGCAGTGTATCTGAGTTGATCTACCTGTTCCACTCTCCCCTGTCTGGTGAATCCTTTCACCTTTCTCACCTCTGGTGCACATAAATAAATAAAATGTATCTTAAAAAAACCTGGCACTCCCTGGTGGCGCAACAGCACTGTGAGCTTATAACCACAGCCACTGCAGCACAAATTTGATCCCAAGGTGACCCAAATGGCTGTAGACCTCTCCTGTTCCGCCTACTGCATCCCTCAACAGTGTATTTCAGCCAGTCTGTCCCCACTGTGTCTGGTGAATCCTCTCACTTCACAGCCCCGCAACTCTGGCCTGTACCTAGTTCTTGTATACATAAATAATCATTGTTTAAAAAAATTACCTTCTCTCCTTCAGAAGTTAATTCTGAGTCCAGTTTACCTGTGCTGATCTGCAGGCTAAAATTTGGATCACTCTCCCTGGGTTCAACTTATTTGCTAGAGCAAATACTGGAAAAGAGTCTACTTACTAAATTAATGGTTATCACAAAGGATATTAAAAGATATGAATGAACAGTCAGGTGAAGAGATACACACAGAACAAAGTCCAGAAGGGTCCTGAGCACAGACACTCTGTCCCAGCTGAATTTAGGGCACACCATCTTCCCAGATGTGTTCCTATTCACCAACCCAGCTCTCCAAACCTCAGCTTTTTGGATTTTTAAAAAAAATATTTATTTATTTATGCATACAGAACTGGGGTACAGACCAGAGGTGCAGGGGTGGTGAGAGGATTCACCAGAGACGGAATGGGGAGCAGAACAGGCAGACTGACAAAATACACTACTGAGGGGAGCAGTGAGCGGGTGAGACAGGAGAGGTCTGCTGCACCATGTGGTCACCTGGTGGGGGGGGGGATCGAAACCAGCTTTTTGGATTTTTAAGGTTTCATTACATAATAATGACAGATTAAATCACAGACCACAGGTGACCTAGCTCAACCTCCAGCTCAACCTCCCTTTCCCCTCAGGTCAGGGGTAGGACTGAAAGTTCAACCTTCAAATCACTGGGTTGGCTTGCCAGGCAACCAGCCCACCAGGTGAGGTGCTTTTACCCAGCAACCAGCCCACGGGGTCATTCATTAACAAAACCCAGGTTGCTTGAAAGGGCTGGTTATGAATAACAAAAGACAATTTTATACCTCTTATCCCTTAAATTCAGAATCCTGCCGCCCTCAGAAAATGTTGGTGAAAATGTTACAGGGGAGCTAGACAGATCTGACTTTAACTGGGCAAATTACTTAACCAAAGACTTAATTTTCCTCATCTTGAAAAAGTGAAAATTACATGAGATAATGCATAAAACATACTGTCATCATGGTTAAATTTGATTTTATTAGAACCTATATGTGAAAAACTACAGAACTCTAGTAATCCTGAAAGCCAGATGTAGAACCAGAGTTGGATGGCACTAGGACCCAGTCCCAGCACCCTGCTGTTAAAAATAGAATTAATAGGTCCACAGTGGAGCCCTTCAAGTCAAGCCTCCACCCAATACAAATTGTCGTTTCAACCTCTTCCAAAAACAGAAGCCAAAACCAATCTAAAGTTCCTAATCAGGGCCATTGGGGTAATATGCACATCAGAGCCCCTTCTTCCCCAGGGAAGGTGGCTTTACCTGAGATCTTTCACTAAAAACCCTGTCTCACTTATTTAAAAAATGTTTTTAGATTTATTTTTATTTATTTATGTTACAAGAACTGGGGTGTAGGCCAGAGGTGTGTGGAGGGGTGAAAGGATTTACCAGAGACAGAATGGGAACAGGCAGATCTACTGAAATACACTGCTGAGGGAAGCAGTGGGTGAAACTGGAGAGGTCTGTTGTGCCCTGTGGGCTAGCTTCCTGCCACCCTAGCTAAGGCTGCTGATAACTTTTTGATGTTGAGACTTAACCCCTTAAGCCACCAGGGAGACCTCCTTGTCTCACTCTTTTAGTTTATAATTCTGTCTACTTATTGTAATCCCTAGCAGTATCTGGAAAGGGAGGTCGCTCAATTCATTAAGTGTTTAATAAAGTGAATTAGATCTCTAAGTACACTATGTTTTTTAACACAACATGGTCTTCCTCTGCTATATGCTTCTATCTTCAGGAATCTAAACTACTAAATCTGATGCTCACCCTGTGGGCTGGCAAGCCAATCCTGTGATTTGATGTTGAACTTTCAGTCCCATCCCTGACCTGAGGAAGAGAGGGCAGGGCTGTAGGTTGAGCTAGGTCACCTAGGTCAGTGATTTAATCTGCCATTATCAAGTTTTAAATAAGGAACTTCAAGTCAGGTACACATACAAGGAAAGAGGTCAGACTTCATCCAGGTACCAAGAGCTATGGGTAGGCCCCACCAAAGTCTGCTGCTGACCATTCTGTACAGCAGTGGGGGAGAGGAGAGGGAAAGACACCCTAAACAAAACTAGGTGCACACACAGCAACAAGCTGCAGTTCTGACTTACATGTTGACTGCTGTCCAAACAGGGTGGTTGATTTGTTAGTTGAGTCAAAGGTTTCCGGAAAGAAGATGGCAAACACTCCTGGTTCTGGGCCTCACTGCTGGATTTCCGTTTCTTAGGCGTCTAGAAAAAGAGCATTCAGGAAGATGAAGTCTAGAAAACCAAAGTTCACCACAAGGCAACTAAAATGTGAAATGTTTAAGTGTCAGGCACTGTGCTACACTGTTGACAGGAATGAGCATGTATCATCTTCACAGTAATCCTATGATAAAGGCTTATTTATTAGTACCCTTATTTAATAGGTAAGAAAACAGAAACAATGTGGTTAAATAACTTGCCTAATGTGAGGAGGGTTACCAGAAGTTGAATGAACTATGACTGTGAATGGCAAATCCACCACTAATATGGAGTCATGCCACTCTCAATTCTTTACTCCAAAGCCCCAAGAAATGATTGAGTAATTATTTGATTCCCTCCCATTTGCTTCCCTTTTCCAGAGGAACAAGAACATAGGCCCTCAACTCCCAGGCCACTGGGACTACTCTTAAATCAGTAAGGCACTGAGTGCATTCAGCAGTAGCCAGCAGATGGTACTATTTATGACCCAGCTACACCAAGTTCAAGTCTGAGACGCGCTTAAGTGGCAACAGGCAACCAATGCACCTTCCTCACAGGTAGAGGAATCCCTACGTATCAGCGGAGCATTTGTAAGGTACAAACTGAGAGGTATCCCAGGACTCTCAAACATGCACATACTAATGGGGTTTGGCCATCACTGCACAAAGGCAAATCATACTTGGTGTGAAAGAACTTTAAAAGACTAGTCTGTACAAAGGGCGTCAAAACGGTCCTCCCGGTGGGGAAACGGGTTAAAGCACAGCACCATGAGGCCGGTGGAGAAACGGGTTAAAGCACAGCACCATGAGGCTATGGCGGCCACTGCAGCACAAGTTCAATCCCCAGCCTGGAGGTGACTCACATGGTGCGGCAGACCTCTCCTGACCCACCCACAGCTCCCCTTAGCAGTGTACTTTGTCAATCTGCCTGTTC
>NW_004567109.1:25085617-25111446 GCF_000260355.1 Condylura cristata | reverse complement strand
CTTCCCTTTTCCAGAGGAACAAGAACATAGGCCCTCAACTCCCAGGCCACTGGGACTACTCTTAAATCAGTAAGGCACTGAGTGCATTCAGCAGTGAATCCTCTCACCTCTGGCCTGTACCCCAGTTCTGTATGCATAAATAAGTAAACCTTTAAAAAAAAAAGTTCCCCAAAAATACACTCAAAGATACCCATCCCTTCATGAATAAGTGCCCAAACAAAATTGGCCTAAAGCAGGGCTGCTGAAGGTTGAAAGCTTGCCCCAATATAAGGAGAAGCCACCGGAAGGAAGTGAAAGTGCCCAAATTGTAACAAAATGAGCAAAATCTAAGTACAAATCAAGGTAACAGCTCCCACTATCACACTCCCCACGTGTTTCTCACCCTGGTGTCTCTTCCAAGTGTCACTACATTTCTCCCGGCCACTGTGCATTTCCAAAGCACAGAAGAAAGCAGAACCTTCTCCACGTGTCCTCTCCTGTGTCTCTGAGCTCTTAAGTGTTTTATAGCTATACCTGGCTGCTCAGCTCCACCCCTCATTGGGTGGGGCAGAAAAACAGAGAACCTCCCCTTTTCACTGAGATGCTTATTACACAACTATAGAACGAACCCTACCAAATCTTCAGAAAGAACCCACTTGAACCAGTTTGCCAAGGTATCTGAAGCTTCAATGTCACTGCATGACACACATGAAACAAACACCAGGTTCCCTTCCTATTTCTCTCTACATGCTTTTACCCACGTTGCCCTGTACAAAACTGCTTTCTAGACCTTCCTTGGCTAATTTTCACTTCCAAGTTCTTGGGGCCAAGATGTGGGTTCGTGAACTGTTCTCTCTCTGAACTGCATGTTACAATGGCCTCCTGATTTTGGTTGATATAAGTCCTGCCCACAGCCGGCCCCAGTAAGCCTCCCAGATAGGGCGCAGAGCCAGGGTTCAGTCCAAAGTTGAACACATTAGCATTAGCAAAAACACGAGCGGGACTGCCTTTCAATCTAGGCCCAAATAAGTTCAGGATCTTGGAGTAGGCCTGGTGTTCTCCACTGTTCAATAACATTACTTTAGGCAGGGAGACAGAGAGCAAAAGAGGAGGATGCTAACTGCATACTGGGGAGTCCTTGGGCGGCTGGGAGCTGAGGCAAAAGCCCAATCCAATCTGCTCTTCTGCACTGGAATACCACTTCCTGCAAGGAAAACTGAGGTGGTTAACTTCTAGTGAGTACCTTGAGAATTTTATGTATCTTGTTCAATCCCTGACACAGTAAATCCTCACTGAAAGTTTACTGAACAAATGAATGAAGCTTCTGAAGGTGATGAGGTTCGTCCTTTCCAAGAAAGCTGGGAAACCAAGTAAGGATTTCTTCCTGCCCCCAAAGACCCAGTATCGTCGTCCTTCCCAATCCCTTTTGTGGACAGAGTACTCACCACTGCCCCAGGATGCCAATCGTCGTCATCAGAAGACCTGCTTTCTGGTTTTCTCTTGGCTAGCTGGCTAGGAGCTAAGCTCCTCCTCTGTGAGGGAAGAAAGGAAACCAAGCAGTTGCAGGGATCCTACAACCGGAGCCCATTCACCCAGATATGGCTACCCATTTTCCCGAGGTGACACTTACCATCCTGGGCCCAGGGGCAGAAACGTCAGGTACCCATGAGCCAAAAGTTAAAGGCACTCAGCAGCTGAGTGTGCCGAACCTTGCAAGGCCTGGCAATGAGTAGACTGGGAGGTGAGCTGAGGTGAACTAATTAAAAAGGCAGCATGGATGAAGGGGGTCGAACCCGAAGCTGGACTGGGCCCAAAATGTGTGTCGGTTGCCAATCTAGCCAAGGCGAAGGGAGAGTCCGAGAGGAGGCGGGTCGAGGTCTGGGGTGGGTGGAGAAGACAGGTGGAGTGTCAGACTGGGGAGAGGGGAGTGAAAAGAAAGGTCACAGACGGGCATGAGGGAAGGGGGAGTTGCTGGGGGTGGGCTGGGGTGGGAGTGGGGGCTGATCACAGGCCAGGAGAAAAGCTGCGAAAAAACCCGGAGGCCTGGGGCGGGCGCGGCGCCGGAGTCCGGAAAACAGGGATTTCCCGAGTTTGGAGTGCGATGCCAGACAGAGACGGCGAGCCGTCGGGCATGGGTCCACGCAAGGCGAGTTAGAGACCCGGGCTTGGGGAAGCGATCCCGGACCGGGCTGGGAAAGGCCGGCAGCAAAGAGCCCCGACACAGCCGCCCACTCTACGCTTCCTCTAACCAAAGCGCGCGTTAACAGCCGCCAGGACTCCCGGGACCCGCCAGGCCGGGTCAATCGAACCTCCCGCCGAGCGGCCGCCGCGCCGCCCATTGGCTGCGTTCGATACGTTCGGCGCTCGCGACCCCAGGCAGTGGGCAGGTCAGTGCCGCGGCCCAGGCGGGGCTGGCCATCCGGAGCTGGAGTGGCTGACGGACCCACTGGGAGGTGGGACTTAGGAGGAAGGGCCCGGCCAACAGCCGCGGGGGCGGTTGGACCGGGTGGGCGGGGCGAGCGGCCCCGGCGGGATTTGGGGCCTGCGGGCGGGATCCTGGCTCCGCTTCCTGGGCGTTTGACCTAGGTGGGTGAGCGGCCTCTCCAATGACGACTCGCACCGATCGGGGCGGAGGGGTTGCCACCAGCCTGAGGAAGAGTGGGGATTATGAAAGGCGGCATGTGTCTGCACCTACCCGTCGCCGGGCCCCAGACCCGGGCTGCACCGCCCTTGAGCATGGGTGGGCGGTCACCTGTCTGGGGATTTCCTACCGCGCGGGTGACGTGAGCAGTGAAAGCCCCAAAGGGGCCCGTTTTCTGTGCAAACTGCCGTGCTCGCCTGTGCAAATCTGTGTTGGTGGAAGTGTGGTTTTGGAGTCAGGCCTGGTCCCAGAGACTCAGTCTTAAAACTTGGGTTTCTTCCTCTTGAAAATGTGCATTGTATTAGTTCCACCCCTACAATGTTATTCTGAGAAGTAATATCTGAAGTGCTCAACAATGTCAGGTGCACGTAGAATAATAGTAAGGGTAGATAGATCCAAAGCATTTACTACCAAACACCTCTAAGCTTAGATACAAACATTCATTTAATGCTCAACTATGAAGTAGGTTTATTGTCCCCGTTTTATAGGTGAAGAAATGGGTTCAGAGGCTAGTAAGGTCGAATGGCACAAGGTGAGAATAGCCAAGATTTTAATTTAGACAATTCTGGCTCCCGGGCTTTTGTTCTTAGCCACCATACTATGGTAAGGAGGGACAAAGCCTGATGTGAAGGTCCTGAAGCGTTTGTAAGTTCTTTTGGAGACCTAGGGTTAGGTACACGGTAAAAATGGATACACATACTAACATTTATTAAAAATGAGGAGGAAATACTCGGTTTTGTAATCCTGAAAATTTAGCTCTGTCTTCTGAAAACCTTTTGGCAATTTAGTAGAAATGCTTCCTGTGGCAAACTCTGGTTTTTCCCCAACTGGAAAATTACAAATCTCAGTAATTTACAGTATTTACAGAGCCTGCACAGATACTCCCTACCTTCACTGGAAACCTGCCCCTAAGATAACTATCACTGTCTAGGAGATGGAGTGCTGTAATGTTTTACTTACTGATGTTTTTAAGTTAATTTTTAAATTTTGAGGTAATCGAGATTCACATGCAACTGTAAAATGTAATACAGAGAGATCCCATTTACCTTTTCCCAGGTTTCCCCTAATGGTAATGTCTTGCAAAATAAGAAGACATGATATTGACAACAATATTAATACAAAATACTCTTAAGATACAGAACATTTCCATCACCTCAGGAGGATCCCTCCTTTTGCCCTTTTATAGCCGCACTCACTCCTCCCACCTTTCTTTCCTCCCTCCCTAGCCATATGTTCTTTTCTGTAATTTTGTCATTTCAAAATGTTAATGTAAATGGAATTATCTAGTATGTAACCTTTTACATTGGCTTTTTTCACTCAGCATAATTCCTTGGAGATTTATCTAAATTGTTGAATGTTCATCACTTTGTTTTCAGTGCTGAGGAGTAGTCTATGGTACAGATGTACCTCAGTTATCCACATGTTGAAGATCATAGGCATTATTTCCAAGGTTGGCATAGGCATTTATGTGCAGCTATTTTTATGTGAACACTAATCTTTATTTCTTTGGAATAAAATTCCAGGAGTGTCATTGCTAAGTTGTATCAACTTAATTTTTTTTTTTAACTGGCAAAATTATTTTCCAGAATGACTGTACCATTTTACATTCCCACTAGCATTACCTGAGCGATCCAGTTTCTCCAAATTCACAAATTTGGTGTTGTTAGTGTTTTTAGCTATTCTGGTAGTTGATTTTATATTTGCATTTCCCTAGTTGCTGGTGACATTAAACCCCTTCAGTGAAATGTCTCTTCATATCTTTTGCCCATTTCCTAATTGGGTTGTTTTTGTTTTCTGTAATTGAGGTATAACTGACATATTAGTTTCAGGTATGCAGCATGATTTGATATATATATTAAGAAATGATCACCACATAAGTCTAATTAGCATCCATTACCATAGTTATAAAAATTTTACCACTTATGATGAAAACTTTTAAGACCCATTCTCTAAGCAACTTCAAAACAGTATTATGCAAATATGCAATATCCTATAGTCACTATGCTGTACAATATAGACCCATGGCTTATTTATAATGATAAATCTACCAATCTGTTCTCTGTATCTATGAGCTTGGGTTTGTAGGGTTTTATTAGATTCCATATATATGACCATATTTGTCTTTTTCTGCTGCTTTCACTTAGCAGAATGTCCTCAAGGTTCATTTGTAACAAACAGTAGGAAACATTTTATGGCTGCAATCATTTCATTACAGATATACACTACATTCATCCATCAGCATGTATTCAGGTTATTGCCATACATTGGCTATTACAAAATAATGCTGCACTGAATATGGGGGTGCAAAAATATTTTTGAGTTCATGTTTTTGTTTTCTTCTGATAAATACCCAGAGTGGATTGATGGATCATGTAACAGTTCGGTTTTTAGAGAACCTCCATGTCTGTACCAATCTGAATATCCAACAATTGTGCATGAGTTTCCCTTTTCTCCACATTCATGACAGCACTTGTTATTCCTGTATCATATATGCAGTTTGCAAACATTCTCCTATAGCTTGTCTTTTCATCCTATTAACTGTCTTGCAGAAAATGCATTTTTAATTTTGACAAATACAGCTTTATCAATTTTTTTCTCTTCATGGATCATGATTCTTATGTCAAGTGTCAGGACACTTTGCCTAACTCCTGATACTAAAAATATTCTCCTAAGTTTTTCCTAAACATTTTATCATTTGTTTTACATTCAAATCTGAAATCCATTTTGTGCTAACTTGTATATAATATGTAACATTTAAGTAGATGCATTTTTTTGTCCTTGAATATTCAGTTGTTCCAGCACCATGTGAAAAAGTGATTAAAGACGACAAATTAGGTGATAGAAACAAACATGTAAAACTTCACAGAGCAGACCAGTCTCCACTCAGAATACTGCAAACTGCAGAGGCAGGAGACTTTCATAGTACAAACAGCAAGGAAGAGAAAAACAGAAAATATTTGATTGATGGGCTACATAGTCAGCCTTGTATAGAGTGAGAAAAAACAAGGAAATAAGTATAAAGCCCAGTTTTTCTGGCATTTGGGGACTGACCAAATTAACATACTGCATTTCAAGTGGAATATATCTAGTTTTTAGTTTACTGATATGACATCCTTGGGAGGAACAGCTCCATCTTGGGTGAGGAAATTATTTCAACAACCATTTATTGAAAAGGCAAAATTTCTCTGCTTGCCTTGCTTTTGCATGTTTGTCAAAAATCAACTAGGCATGTTTGTGCAAGTATATTTGTGGGATCTCTATTCTGTTCCACTGATGAGTTTAACCAGTATTACACAATCTTGATTAGCATTGGTTTATAAGTCTTGAATTTACAAAGAGTGACTCCTCCCACTTTTCTGGGAAATTTCTAGGAGTAGAATTAAAATGTTTTAGGATAGGAACAACAGAGAGGAAAGAAAGAGATATGGATATCAGAGGAGAGAAACAGCTAGAAAATCCCAGAAAGCAAGCCAGATAAAATAACAGAAGAGGGAGCTCTGTCACATTTTAAGAGATTTTCTGAACCTCATCCCATCCTTCAAGGTTAGAAAAACTAATTTCACAGAAAATGAGTAATTAAAAAGAATCAAGGTCATATAAAGTTATTGTAAAAGAACCATAAGAATAACATTACTACAATGAACGCATATCAGAAAGATGTGCCACAAAACAGATTAAAACTGCAACGTATTATTTCAAAACAAGCAAAAAAGATGCTAAGAAAGTTATATGAGACATGACAGAACAAGATAAATCAGAATTAGAAAACCCAGAAATGAAGTGACAGGTCTCAGGAAAGTATTAGCAATAAAAGAAAAATTCATTTTAGAAATTAAGACTAAGTTAGAAAATGCACAGAGCAACATATGGTACTTCAAATGAAAAAAAAATTTTAAGCAGAAATTTCTAAAATTCCAAACAAGTTCGTCAGAAAATTGAAACTATATATATTTTTGCACACTATTTTATTATGTTGAAGAATTGTTAATTTTAGGTGGAATAATGATAGTAAAATACTTATCCTTTAGATATACATACAAAAATATTTACAGGTTAATTAGTATTATATTTAGTTTTACTTCAAAATTATTTTGGTTAAGAAGGGAATAAATAAATCAAGATTGGCCATGAATCAATAGTTATTGAAACTGGGTTATGGGTGCAAAGGAATTCATCATATATTATTCTATTTCTGTATGTGCTTGAAATTTTATATAAAACAAAAAATACAAGCAATTAAAGACATTAAAAATATAACAATTACAGTCACAACAATATTTTAAAAGGAAAACAAAATAAAATCAGTGAATACCACATTATTACAGCATCAACTTACTGCTTTGAAAGGGATAAGCAGGAGAAGGGATTTAAGCATTTACTTTGCCTTTCTGGTATGAATTTTATTTCAGGGCAAGCAAAGATCTAGAGGATGTGAAATGGTTTTCTTTATAGAATTAGAACTAAAAAAGAATGACAACATTAGAAAATCATCATTTTGTAACTGCTAGTAAAACAGTTATAAAATAATCACTAGTAGATACTAAGACAATTTGGTGAAAAGTTGATGGGGAACTCTATGATGCAGGCTCAAGCTATCATCGCCTGAAATGGATGGTGTCTGGGATCTGAAGTGGGCAACGGAGGAGAGCTGTCAACCAGGAACACCTGTACTCCTATGTAAGTGAAAAATAAATTTTTATCAGGCTAAATTACTGAAATATGGAGCAATTCATTACATAAGTAAGCTTATTGTAAAAGTATACATCTATATATCTTAAAACACATAATGTGTGTGTATATATATATATTTTAAAAGAATACATACATATCCAAATACATACTAAACATATTACTGTGTATGCCGAGGTCAGGGAATAGGGGTCAGTGATCAAAAAGGGAAAACAAAATAAGAAAGAGGCCTACTATTAATGAATGATGAGTTCACCATGCACTGAAGAGCACGATTTAACTATTAAAGAATTAGAAATAATAATTTAAAAAGGAGTCAAATTAACCTACCCTTTTTCAATAAGAGCCCAGGCTAGCTTGCTGGGAATTACCTTCAGCCTTAACGAACACAGAATGGTTCTGGAAAGAAAGCTAAACTTCAAGCAGCCAATCCAGAAGCAAGGTAGGAGAGACTGGACCCTCCAAGGATTTGTGTTTTCCTGGGCTTCTCTGATAGTGAAAATAGAATTTAAGGAATCAAGACTGAGCCTGCTGAACCCTCTACCATGTTTACCAGGAAGCCTCAGCCCTGCAAAGTTCCTCAAATTGAGAATTTCCCCCATATCTGAGAATTTCTCCAGACATGGGGGAATGGACCTGGCTAACTCCCTCTCCCAAGTAGGCAGAGAGAGGCTATACAAAGTTCATCTGGGCCTGAATAGGTCCTCCTGCCCACCCTTTCTATCTGCCCATGATAGGCAGAATAATCACAACCCCATCCTTATGTCTACCACCTAATCTCCAGAAACTGTATTTATTTTATTTTATATGGCAAAATGGGCTTAGAAACTATGGTTAAATTAAAGATCTTGGTTTGGAATGATGATCCTGGATTATCCTAAGGGCCCAATACAATAACAAGGACATGCAGTCACCCATAACCATAAGTGGAAACTGCAGAGAGAAGATACAAGGATGGAAGCAGAGATCAGAGAGCAGGTATTTTATTGCTGGCTCTGAAGATGGAGGCAAGAAGCCATGAGACAAGGAATGCAAGCAGTCTCTGGACACTAGAAAAGGCAGAGAAATGGATTCTCCCCTAGAATCTCCAGAAGGAAATACCTTGATTTTAACTGGATTTTGATTTCAGATTTGTGATCTCCAGAGTGGTAGATAAATCTGCTATGCATTACACTTGTGGAAATTCCTTACAGTGGTCATAGGATACTAGCACACTGGCCCTGCTACTGGTCAGACAGCACGAATGTGTTCTAAAATACTTAGATGTGTGAGGCTGGGGAGTAGGAATCACAGAAGACTTCCTGGAAGTCTCTGCAATTGGACTGACTTGGGTTCATAGTATATCGTTATTACCTGTCTGACCTTGTGTAAATATTTAAGCAACGATACATCATTAATAACGCAGTGTTTATGTAGGGATGCTAAGAATTAGAATGTTTTAATTTACCTATTATGACGTAATCACCTAATTTTTAAAAATAAATCACCTCTACTTGTGGGCTTACATACATTCATTCAGCAAGTATCACTGTGTGGCTGATGTCATACACACGGCAAGCTCATGTCGACAACACACCCTGAGCTTTTCTCACCTAAGCTGCCCCTGAGTTTCAAGTCAGCCCAGTGCTCAGACTCACGGCCACCACCCTAAACGCAGGCCCTTCACATACCCACACACTGGTCTCATGTCTCCTGACTGGATCCATCCCGGCCGGCAGCAGCACTACCCCTTCTCCTCCCAGGCTGTTTCTGCAGCTGTCAGGAGCAGTCTCTCCCCTTTTACTTTGTGCCCTAACAAAAGCCCTCCACTCACTTGGAGGACAGTATGCCCCCCCCTGTCTCTTCCTTTCTCGTCTCTCTGTATCTCTCCCTTTTCTTTCCTTCTCCTTCTTTGAGTTCCCCAAAAGTCCCTTCCTATAGCCCAGAAAGGTCGGACTGGATGGAACAAGGATTTGTATTTTCCTGGGCTTCTCTGGTAGTAAAAACAGTCTGTTGAGTCTCTCAACAGACTCATATGCTTATCCAATTAACTATAATCCCTGTCCTGTGGAGCTCCCCATTCCACGGGCTCTCCTAATCTCAAAGCCTTCCACTCCCACCCAGCTCTTAACCTCCAGGTCTGAAATGCTGACTTCTGTCCTTATAATGTCTGGACATATTCACCCTCCCTTTCCAGAAAAAAAGCGGGTCCAGGATTGATGATCCTTATATCTGAGATTGGGATTAGTACACCCTTTACCCAATCCAGATTCAAGGTTCTTTTTCTAAACACTGAACTGCCTTTTTAGGGTGGGTTGAGAGCCTGAACATTAAAACAAGAAGCAGCTACTTTTAGCCCTTTTGGGTTTGGATTGTATTGAGTGGATGTTGTGTGGGAAGTCTGGCCAAGTGATGAAACTATGGGCAGGCAGGCAGGGGATCTGAGTTCTAATCTGTACTGATATGGACTTAAAATGAATGACACTGGGCAAGTCTCTGCTCTCTCTAGGCCCAGCTCTCTAGCCAGGCTGCACCATGAGGAGTTGACCTTCAGTAAGGCTGTGTTTGAGCTTGTAGGTTCTACTCAGCTACCCCTAGCAATGATGCACATTGGCCATAAGAGGGCAGGCAACCTCAACTCAGAAGTTGGTACACTAAAAAAACAAATCAACTTCAAAAAGGAACACAAGGCACCAAGGAAAGGTAGATTACCCAAGGGCACCCTACAAAATGGCAACAGAGTAGGGGTTAGAAAAGGGTATTAGAATTCCCATAGAATTCCCAACCTAAGGGGAATTCTAGTTGGGAGGCCCAACTCTAGGTGTGGTGACAAGAGAACTTGGATTTCAATCTCTTTGAGGAGATAGAAGTGAGGATCTTAAAAATCTAATATTGAATGTATTGCCCAAAAAGGATTTAGATGAAAGTTGCAGAATTCCTTCCCCAGCACAGAATGAAAAGCAGGAATTAGTATAGGATTTAGAGAAGGTCCCTTTTACCCCCAATTCAGGGGGGCCTAGCAAATTAATCTGATTTTCTTTTCTCTCCCTTTCCTTTCCAATAATCTAGTTGAAGGGCCGGGAAAGACAGGGACTAACATGTAACTAGAGTTCAAAGGGTTAATCTCCATGAATTCATTCTCTGACAGTAGCCACAACCCTTTTTCCTCCCACCTCTCTCCTCTTACAGAGATCCCATTGGCAACTGTCTCTGAATTCCTACTTTGGTGTAATTCACCCAGGCCCAGAGCCAGTCTTCTGCGCCCTCTCAGATCCCAGAACTCCAGGGCTTACTCTAGGTGAAGAGGGAAAGAAGCCTTTCCCTCAGACCTCTCCCCCTTCGTGGGACATGAGCCCTCTGACCAAAGAGCTTCTGTCCCTGCCACTCACACCCCCCACACACACATACACACAAACACATTATATCTCAGACAAGGAGATTCCTTGTATTCCAGCCTCCAGCAGGCGTCCTTGTGACCAAATGGTGGAATGTCTCGGGCAGGGTGGGGGAGGGTAGTACAGGGTCTAAGGAGATGCTTCTCCCTACCTCTTCACTTCTCAGATTCAAGCACATCCCCAGAGTTTAGAAACCTCAAGCTTCTCCCTCTGGCTCCCATCAGCAATGGGAGGGAAGACTGGGGGATCATCTGCCTATAAAGGCCTGAGGCCCAAAGGGTAAACTGAGAAGGTGTGGAGACTCAAAAGTTGAACCTCTTGGCAGACAGATTTGGAGTCAGAATACAAGAATAGGGACAGGGAAAGCCAGCGGACTGTGACAGGGTAGTCAACAGATTCATGAGAGCAGCAGGTAGAGGCCCTGCTAATTTCTCTCCCTAAAAGTACAGATACAGGACTCTGCTGCTACCAAAGATGTGGCCACAGAGGGAGACCCCCTAGGGTAAAATGAGAACACCCAGTTTAAAAAAAAAGAATCTTCATAAAAGAAGTGCAAACCTCTGACATGAGAAACGTTCCCTGTCAGGAGGGGTGATATGCTCCCCCATACATACAAAAAGTAATGATGTAGAGAACAAAAGGTATGGTCTAAATTAGCAGCAGGGGTTCAGCCACCCTATAGTAAAGCACTGGTAGAGAAGAAAGGTTAATCATCCCAGTAGAAAATGACACCATGCACCAGACAGGTAGGGGTAGTTCTACCAACCCTAAGGCTTCTGGGAGGGTCAATCCATGTCTCTTCACAATCTCCATTTTGACCAAGAAGGGAGTTAAGGTTTCTAGATGTTGGGTGAGATAATTACATATCCATCTCTTCAACAGAGATCTCCCAGAGGTCACAAATCCTTATCTGGTTGGGGGAAGAGAGGAATAGGGCATGAGATATCGTCATACCAGGAGCCATGCGTCAAAACCCGAGAGTCCACATAGCTATAGAAATAGCTCTAAGGCTAAAGTGTCCTGAGGGAATAAAGGCAGAGCCTCCCTAGGCACCAGAAGAATGATGAGTCAGGTTTCCATGGCAACAGTTCAATGCAGTCTCTTCCTACTCCCAAATTGAAGGAGGATAAATTTCAAGGGAATTCGGGGCCTAGGAATACCACAGGAGTACAACAAAAAGGGTGGACAAGTTGTTACAGGAAGGTCACATCATCCTGACACTGCCCCCAGTACCAGTGGGCCTCAAAGCTCAGCTTGGCACTCTCATCCTCTGCTGGCTCAAGAGGTGGACCTGGGAACCCCTCCCCTGGAAGCGTCCATGCAGCCCTCAAGTTCCCTAGTTTGGTGGCTGTCAGGTCCACTTCAGTCCTGGCCCTCTCCCCACCAGGAATAACCTTTGCCCAGTCCATTTCAGGACGGGGAGCCCCGGGAGGGCCCTGTTCATCCAGCTCGCTGGGGGTCACTGTGTCCAGGAAGCTGCCGATGGAGACACTGTCCAGCCGGTCAGTGGAGCTAGTGTCTGGCAGGCTATCCCAGCTGCCTCGCCTCGAGCGGGCTGGGCTCCCGCCTGTCAGGCTATATTGGCTGCTGGTGAGGCTGCTGCAGTGGCTGGTCAACGTCCCCCGCTCTTCCAATAGCCAGCGAACTGCTTCGATGCCCTCATTCAAGGTCACCAGCTGCTGCAGGATCTTCACGTCGATGGCTCGCAGGTAAGCCTGAGGGAGTGGGAGAAGGAATCAGTCCCAGGTCTGGGTCATGGGTTTCTCTAGTGTTTCCAGAGGCCCCTGCCTTGTGGTCAAACCACCTATGCTTTAATTTCAAGCAGCAAGGAAATAGAGTGGTTTGGAGTGTGGGCTCAGAAGCAGACTGTTTAAAATCTCAACCCGATTACTGATTAGCTATGTGACTGTGGGCAGCTTTCTTTGGTTCTTTGAGCTTCATTTTCCTAGTTCCTAAATAGGGCTAAAGCACTCACCTCCCAGGTGGCTAAGAGAATTTTGAGATACTGTCTATTAAATACTAAGCACAGTTGGCATAGAGTAAAGTCTCAGTAAATATTAAATATTAAAATCTGATCCTACTGAGCTTTGAATTTCTTTGATAGGTTATTACCTATTGAACAAGTCCAGATCTTACTAGTGAGATGCAGCAACAGCCAAAGAGCCTGATGGGGGCCAGGTGTTAATTGGGAAGTAGACGGAACAAAAGGAGGCAGGACTGGGGAATAGAGAGAGCGCAAACCTGCTCACCAAGTCCCTTCAGAGTGTTGGTATCAATTGCTGAGGGAGAGGAGGATTGGTTAAAATTTAGAAGGGTCATAATCATACTGGCTGGGGATTCAAGTTTACCCCCATCACACACCAGTCTCCATGTCTGTACTGGGATTAAGTGTGACTCACTGGGTAATCTCTAGGGTCCCTTTAGCCCAGATGCACTGAATTATCTTCTCCAAGCACAAGAACGAACCTGTCCCTCCCATGCTCAACAGCTTTCATGGTTTACATTCTTAGTGAAAAAAATCTATAAACATTTTAGCAACTGGCTTTCAACACAGCTAACATAATACAGCTCTTGCCCCTCTTTGTTGCCTCAACTCTAGCATACTCCCCTAGGACCCCAGATCTTCCTACATATTATTTCTTAAATTTCATTTTACTGAACTTTCCTCTTAATCAAAGTAAAAGATGTATACAGATTAAGATGGTAAACAATTCTTCAAGATTAAGAAAATTTCTCCCACCCTAATCCTAAACCCCAGGGACAGCTACTATTCATTTTTTTTTAAGATTTATTTATTTATTCGTACAGAACTGGGGTACAGGCCAGAGATGCAGAGGGTGAGAGGATTCACCAGAGACAGAGTGGGGAGCAGAACAGGCAGATCAATGAAGTACACTGCTGAGGGGAGCAGCGGGGAGGTCAGGAGAGGTCTGCAGCGCCATGTGGATCTCCAGGGCAGGTAGGGATTGAACTCATGCGGAAGTAGCTTAAGCTTCTTTGTGCTGTGCTTTAACCCGCTGCGCCACCAGGGAGGGCCCACTATTCATTTTTTTAGCAGCTTAATTGGACATTCATTTTCTAATCTCCAAGTAACCTGATACTTCTTAAGTTTTTTGTATTTTCTGTTGATTTATCACACTGGAAAAGGTTACAAATATAACCATTTCCCACTTTTCTACTATATAGACACATATCTTTACAATAGATGCAATAAAATAATCTAGTGTTTATCTTATTAGTATTTTGAAATGCTATTTCCATCTAAGTCATGTAGTTTACTATGGCTACTTTTCATTTCTCATAAATGTATGTTTTCCTTAGAACTACTATGACAACAGCAATTTTTTGTGTAGAATAATGGGGTGTAGGCCAGAGATACAGGGGATGAGAGCATTCACCAGGGACAGAGTGGGGAGCAGAAGAGGCAGATTTACTGAAACACACTGCTAAGGGGCATAGTGTGCAAAGACTAGAGAGGTCTGCTATACCATGTGTGGGTTAAATCTCTGTCCTGGGCTCAAACTCAGGGCATAGAAGTGATAGCACTGAGACTTAACCCCTAGGCCACCAGGGAGGCCTGACAACAACTATTTTGTTTAGTCTGCTATTAGTAAGACATCCCCAAACCATCTTGTCTGTTATCTGAATTCCCCTCTCCAGGCTTTCAATCATGTCATATCTATTCCATCTTCCTAGACATATCTTTTTAAAAGCTTTGTGATATGCTCCAATCTCTCCCTGTTGTACGACTATCTTCCAAATCTCCCCTCATCTCATCTTAAGGGGCCCACTTTGCCCCTTTCCTGAGTGTCCTGGATCCCAAGTCCTCTTTATGGATTTATTCCTTTATTTGTGCATAGTGTTCTTCCTCCAATAGCTTTCTGAGAAAGTCTGCATAGGTGTATTTATTAAAGCTTTGCATGTTTTTAAATGTTATTATTCTCTCACACTGTTGATGTTTGCCTGGGTAGAGAATTCAAGGTTAAAATATTTTCTTAGAATTTAACACATTATTTCATCGCCTTCTAATTTTCCACTGTTACACTTTAAAAATCTGATCCCAGGGCCCTCCCTGGTGACAGAAAGGGTTAAGTCTCATCACTATGAAGCTATTGGCAGCCACTGTAGTATTAGTCCAATCCCTGGTCAGGAAGCTGACCCCGTGGCACCCCGTGAGACCTCTCCTCTCTCATCCATTGCTCCCCTCAGCAGTATATTTCACTAGATCTGCCTGTTCTGCTCCCCACTCTATCCCTTGTGAATCCACCCCCTGCATCTCTGGTCTACACTCCAGCTCTTGTGCGCATAAATAAATATATCTTAAAAAAAAGTCTGATGCCATTCTAATTCACATAATGTGTTATGTGTCTATTTTCCCACTCTTTCTGGAAGTTTTTACAATCATCTTTTTGTTCCTAGTGTTCTAAATTTTCACAGGCTACTTGTTGGGCTCTTTTAATCTGAAGTGCATAGCTTTTAAGTTCTGAGAGATTTTAATTATTTCTTTGGTGATTATTTCTCCCCCAATATTTTTGTGTTCTTTCTGGAAATCCTATTATAAGGCTAGAGGACCTTCTGGATTGATACTCTATTTTCCTCTTCCATCTCTTTCCATATTTGCTCTAGTTTCTGAACTATTTCAACATTATCAACATTTCCATTGAGTTTTTAATTTTTTTCCTATCTTGATTTTCCTTCCAAGAGGTATTTATCATTATTTTTTAAATTATTATTTGTTTAATTTATGCATTCAAAAACTGGGATGTAGGCTAGAGGTATGGGGTGGGGAAGGGGTGAGAGGACTCACCAGAGAGACAGAGTGGGAAGCAGAACATGCAGACTGACAGAAATACACTGCTGAGAGGAGCAGCAGAGGAGACGAGAGGTCTGCTGTGCCATGTGGGCCAGCTCCCTGGCCGGGGATTGAATTTAATTCCTGTTACCACTAGGGAGGCCCAGTATTTACTGTTTCCTGACGATTTTTTATAACTGCCTATATTTGTTCATGGCTACAATACTATCTCATCTCTTTAAGGATGTAATTAATGACATGCCTTCCTGTTCATCTCCATTTCATTCAAATTGTTTTTTTCTGTTTGTTTAGCTGTAAGTAGTTAGAGGGCCTCATCAGATGTCTTATGATCTTTAGTTGCTGCTCACCAAAAGTGGGTCTCTAAATAAATTTATTGGAAACTGTTTGTGTGAAGCTTGCCAACTCTGAGCCTCCCCAAGGGTTATCTGGCTAGGCTGTTTGACTGGGTAAGGCCTGAAGTCAGTATCTTTGTGTTTGTTTTTTCTCTCTTGAGTTCATCATGTTCTCCATATTATGTCCATGTAGGGAGTAAAATGTAAGCAAAGCTGCCAATATTCTGGTAGGGAGAAAAACTAGGAAGGTTATTTAATAATATTTAGTACATTTTCTTTCATCCCTCTTGCCTTCAGCTGCATGTGGTGAATCCAGAAATGTTTGATGCTATTATTTTTCAGCATATCTAAATATATATCTTGTAAATTTTACTGAATTAATCAAGAAACAATTGTTTTACTCACATCCACAGTGATAAACTAGAATAAGACCAAGAACTTGTACATTGAGAAAAATATGGGGACTGAAATTAAACAGACCTAGATTTAAATTCCAGTTTTGCCATTCATGAGCTCTATGAAAATGGGCCTCCCAGGTGGCCTCCCAGGTTAAGTCTCAGCTCTGTCATTGCTACTGCCTAAGTTCAATCACCAGCCCTGGCCAAAAAGCTGACCCACATATGGTGCAGCAGAGCTTTCCTGTTTTGCTGTTGCTCCCCTCAACAGTGTATTTCAATAAATCTGCCTGTTCTGTTCCCCACTCTGTCTCTGGTGAATCCTGTCACCATTACCACCCCACCTCTGGCTTATACCCAGTTCTATGCAAAAATTTTTTAAAATCAAATGAACTATGTGAAATCATATTTTTCCCTTAAACCTTCATTTCTTCATTGAAAAATGAGGATACTATCTAACTTCAAGATTTGGGTCGAGAACTGGAAGGAATGTTAACATGTATAGCATACTCCCTTCACAAGTATTAGTTAATCAATGGTAACTATTTGACTCTATATGTTATTACAGTCAATTTCTCTTGTGGTCAATTTATCATGTTATAAACAAAGAACAAAGTTATTTATGCTTTTGGAAGAATATCACATAGTTATATAAAACTATTATTTGGTGCCTGGATTTTTTTTTTATAACAGTTTAGTTTTACATCATTTTGTACATTTTTTTTCCATCTCAATTGTAATCCCCGCAGGTTTCCCATCACCAAGTCACCCATGTGCCATCACCATAATCCCGTTGGTGCCTGGATTTTTTAATAATTACAAAGGTAATGGAGAAACTGCCCCTACTTAACAGAAGCTTGAAGTTTCAATAAGGGACAAATATATTAACAGTGAAATCAGTAATCCTAGTCCATAGTCAAACTAAATATGTTAAACAAACAAAAAATAATTAAAAATATAAATAAAAACCAGGAAGAAAAATGTATCAGACAAAACTTATAATAATAATAATTCTCCTGCTTTCCCTTCCTCCTCCTGGTGTCCTTTCTTCTTCCCTCCCTCTCTCTCATTCTTCTGTTCTAGTCTTACTAAAATTTACATCTCTAGTCTTCTGCTAAGGAGTGACTGGCACCTGGCTGGCTGCCCAGCTTGGGTGTAGATCTTAGAGTATGACTCTTTTTTTTTTTTTTAGATGACATACTCCTCTTAATATGCTTTTATGTTAAGAACTGGAAGGAGTATGTTAACATGTTAACATGTATAGCATATACATACGTTAACATGCATCGAACCTGAACTAAACTAGATAAAACACTACATGTCTACATTCCTGGCAGCAGTTGTAACAGCATAGTTAAATAGAGAAATATAAACATCCATTATTTATTTTACTTTCTTGACATTGTGAATATGTAAATAAGATAGATTAATATTGTGAATAAAACATGAAAATACACAGGAAAAATGTCAGTGATTTAATTTGCGCTAGCATCAACATTTATTTCTGATTTCAAGACTGTACACAAATAAAATAATAATTCTACTTTTGATTACTTGAAGTAGCTCTGAAAGGATATACCAAAGTCCAAGTGCATCAACTGATTGAAAAATGGGAAACCGGGCCCTCCCCGGTGATGCAAGGACTAAAGCACAACACTATGAAGCTATCCCAGCCACCCCTGCCAGGGAGGTGACCCACATCGCTCTCCTGACCAGCCCACTGCTTCCCTCAGCAGTACATTTTAGTACATCTGTCTGTTCTGCTCCCCACTTTGTCTCTGATGAATCCTCGTACCCCCTGCACCTCTGGCCTATACCCCAGTTCTATATGTATAAATAAATCTTTAAGAAAAAATATGGGTAATCACTCAGCTACTTCTCAAAGTAGGAAAAAGCCCTAGTTGCTGCTGAGTTTTTATAAAAGGTTATAAATTACATATACTTTCTGATTATGGCTTTCTGTGTTGCCTAGTAGCTACAGAGAATTAGTAAATTACATCTAGACTAGAGCTTCTCTTCTTAGTATTACTTTTTAATAAAAAGTTTATTTTCTTCACTAAGGGCTAAAAACTTCAAATGTTTTCAACACTTGCCAAAATGATAAATTTGGAAATCAATTTTTTACTAGATGATAATTTTCCCTTTATTTTTACTGCAGTATTTTCGATATGTAACATGTTTTAGGCATAAAACATAATCACTGCATATTGTATATGATCACCACAGTAACTCTAGCTATCATCCATCACATTTACAAATTTTTCTTGTGATGAAAACTTTTGAGATCAACTGTCTTAGCTCTTGGCTTATGATTCTTAAACATAACCAACCCTATTGTTTTCTACCTCACTCGCACTCCCCCAGTGCAAATGGATGATTTCAATAAATACTATGTAGAGCCTATTACGTGCCAGCCATTGTGTGTGCTGCAGGTAACAGGCCTAGACTGATTACAGGAGAAAGATGAGGAATCAAAGAAGACTCTCAGCTGACCCAGAAATAATCTGCTGCTTCTAATTCCTGTAGTATAAAATGGTTTGCTGATTTCAGCTTTCCCCACTGCTGACTTGGAATTCAGCTTTTTTTCAGGTCTACTAAATTAGTTTCTACTCCTCCTTCTGTTTTTTCAGCTTCCAAAATTGTGTTCCTATATCTTTTCTCCTACCCTTGTTGTCATCAGGGGCTCATGCTTCTAAAATAATCCAGTTGACTTTTCAGTACAATTTCAAGAGGGACTGGAGGTAAAGCACGTGTTCAACCTGCCAATTGAAATGGAATTCCCTCAGACTATAAATTCTTGAAGGTCCAACTCAAATGCGACCTCCTCTAGGAAGTCTTCCTGCTCTTCCTCAAGATGGGATTAATCAATTCAGTCATAGAACAATATTTATTAAGCATTTTTCATAGGTATGGAATTGTGTTAAATAAAGAAAAATACCATCTGTCACCCTTAGGGTAAAATAAAACAATACTAGCAGTTAAAATTCAGTATGGTGCCTCCCTGGTGGCACAGGGCTTGAAGTCTCAGTGCTTCATGCCATAGCCAGCCACCTGCAGCATGAGTTTGATCCCCAGCCTGAGAGCTGACACACATGGCACAGCTGCTCCCCTCAGCAGTACATTTCAGTAGATCTGCCTGTTCTGCTCCCTTCTCTTCCTCTGGTGAATCCTCTCACCCCCCAACCCTGCACTTCTGGCCCATACCCCAGTTCTTCATGAATAAATCTTAAAAAAAAAAAAATTCAGTATGGCAATTGCTAAGAGAAACAACAGTCACACAGAGGGCTCTGCACACATACAGGGTCATTACCCAACCAGGGGAGGTAAAGAAATTCTTTCTGGAAAAAGGCACGAGCTGAGACTTGAAGGTTAAGTAGGAGTTAGCCAGACCCATAGAGAGAGGCACGCTAGCCAGAAGAAACAGCATGTGTCCCTACAATGCAAAGTGACCTTTCCAGATCTGGCCGCTTCATTCTGTAAAGACTTCCAGGAAGCCCTACCATGGGTTCCAGAGCACCCATCATGCTGTACTAGAATTATTGCTCTATCTTCCTCCTTCCCTACTCCAGTCTGGTGCCAAGGACTAGATGGGTCAAATTCAGTTCTGTGATTCTCTTACCTTTACTACCGTTGGTCCCAAGGTTCAGGAGGTTTGGGTTTACTATGATGATAGAAATGAATCTGAGAACCAAGTTCTGTAGTCCTGTGACAGTGGGATTTCTTGACTGTGAAAGCATCACACCCCAGAATAGAAGAAAGCAAGGCTTTTTTTTTTTTTTTTTTGTCAGAAAAAAGGAACAACTCATTTCACACCATCTCTTTGGAAATAGGAAAGGGATAAATAGCTCAGGAGAGACACAGCCTAGAAGGTTGCTTACCTACCCCAACTGCCTGAGGTTGATTCAGGTGCCTGACTCTTCCCGCTAACACATATACATCAGGTTCTCTGCTGGACCCCTCATCTCTCAATCCAAATCAGTTCCTGAGGTAAGAATCCAGAGGTCCCAATCCTAGCTCCCTGGTAGAGAACTGAGATTCAAGACTATTGCTACTTGAAAGGTTCTTAGAGATCACAATCTCCCTTTCCCTAAACCCCTGAGCCCAGGGTCCTCCTGGCGGTGCAAGGGGTAAAAGTGCAGCACTGCGAAGCTAGCTGCAGCCACTGTAGCAGGAGTTCGATCCCCGGATCTCCTGGCCAGGGAGGTGACCCACTGGAGCAGCAGACCTCTCCTGTCTCTTCCACTGTTCCCAGCAGCAGTATATTTCAGTAGATCCACCTGTTCTGCTCCCCATGCCGTCTCTGGTGAATTCTCTCATCCACCCACTCCCTACACGCACAACTCTGACCTATACATCAGTTCTTGTATACATACATAAATCTTAAAAGAAAAAAAGAAAAACTGAGTCTAGTAGAAGAGAGAGTCATGCTCAATAGCACAAAATGATACAGTAAAACCTGAACTTGAACTCATGCTTTTTTCCTCCTTTCCTTAAGTTTCTTCTCAATCTGTTGTCTTAGCAACTATTTGGGTAGGAGGATTAAAGAGGGGAGGATACTATTGTTTCCCCTTCCCACAAATTAGAGTCTGGCAGGATCACTAAACCTTTTAACTAGGTAAGGGAAGCAACAAGGAATACGCCTAGAGTCAGGGATGACCTTGGTCTCAAGGGCCAGCCTGCCCACTTCCCTAGGTAAGCTGGGAAAGGGACAGTTAGTTGCAGGACTGTATTTACAAGGTTTGGACCAGCTCAATCACAAGTGGCTCCAAGGGGAATTCCCTGCTCTACTCCTCGTCCTTGCTAGGTACAACCCAGTGGGGAAAGCAGAGTGCATACAGAGATCAAGGACACACACCTGGCTCAAAGACGGAGAAAGAAACGGCTCCAGAGGGAGCTTCTCCCTGTTCTGGTCCCTATGTTCTTCATAGGCAGCCTAAGAGTCCAGGTCAGGTTAGTTCAAGTACACAGACAGATGTAGTAAGAAATTAAAAATACCCCCTTTAAGTTCACAAACAGGTGATCTCCACTATAGGCAGGGAAGAGAGCCAGAAACAAAGCAAGGTTTCTTCAATGGCAATGTGTGTGGGCTCCTGTAAGCCCCTTAACACCTGCAAATGAGTTTCATCTGTAAGATGGGGAAAATGATTACTGCTTTCCTCATGTCAATGACATAAAATGTGTTGGAAAGTGTCTGGCATAAAGCAGGTCTCAAATGGTAAAGATGTAAAGTGTAGGCAGACCATCTGGGCTCAAAGCCTGGCTGTCGGTGTTTTTTTGTTTGTTTGTTTGTTTGTTTTTGTTTTTTTGTATGACTTTGGGCAATTACATAACTCTCTGTGCCTCAGTGATCTAATAGCGTAGCTGTGAAGATTAAGAAACTATCTTGTAAAGTGCTGGGCCGGGTAGGTGCACTTAGTGAAAGCTAAGTTTCCAAAGCAGGGCAAACTAACTAGATAGGTTCTTTCTAGGCCTTGGGCTAAAGTTTGTACAGTGAGGTAAAACTAGAGCCTTCCCTTGGGTGGGCAGTCACAGTCCTGCTCTGGAGAAGTTGGCATTCACCTCCAACCTTTAATGCCAAGTGCACACATGGCATTCAAACCTTTTTCCTAGGGGGTCTTTCCTGTGTTGCTCAGTCTACAAGGCTCTCCTCACAGCCTCTGAGGCTGTCTGGGAGCATCCATGACCACCACCCCCACTCCCTCAATAGCTCAAGCTGGCACAGAACTAGGTACACAGTGGGGGGTCGGGAGAGGCTTATAAGCTGACACTCATTGTGGTCTCCTGGTCCTAGGCCAGAGAGCTGCTGGCAATTTCTCAGTCCCCCAGAACTGGCTGCAAAGTGATAGCAGGTGTAAATCACCCCCTTAACCGGAACCAGAGCCTTGGGTGTTCTGGAGAGGGTGAAGGGAGGGGGGGCAGGCAACTGCCTTTTTGGCTCTCCTAGACCAGCAGCAACAGGGCAAGAGGAGTGTGCCTGTTTCCTCCTCATCACATGCAGGAGGTACATATAAGAACCAAATAGCCAGTGTATGATGTACCTGAAGGGCTGGTGGGGAGGACCTTGGTGTCAGCTAAGGTTCTAGGAATTTTCAAATATTTTAAATGGGGTTGAGGGGGAGTGGTATAGGCAAAAGAGAGGATGTTTTTAGTGGCCCTAGTTTCCATTCATATCTCTTCTGTGCAGAGTCCTGCCATAAAAAACTGAGGTCACAGGTACAAACCCCGGGACTAGTTTGCAGGAGAAGACCAAACTGATTTATCTTTTTCTAACCGTGGCTGGAGAATAGGTGGCCTGACACCAAGGGATAGGTGTGAGATTTGTGCTGTGCTTGGGTCTCAGGGCTTTCCAGTTTTCACCTTTCTACCCCTTTCCAATTATTTGGCAGAAAAAAACTCCCAAGAGCTTGTGCCCCACGTCTTCGGGATCCCTCAACACTCCACTCACCCAGGAGGGCAATTAATAGATCTCAAGGTTTAAGGACAGAGGTGGGAGAGATCCTGCTAAGTTAGGTGGGGAGTATCAGCTGCCTCCTGTCCAGCTCAACTCTGGGGGCGTGAGTCTGTCCCTTCCGGCCCTCCGCTAGGGACTCTGTCCCCCTGGTCAGGGGACCCCACACTCACCAGCTCCATCCTCAGCGCCATGATCTTGTCCCCCAGGCCGTGGCCTGTGCTAGGCGCCCCTGGGGGCAGCAGGGCACCAGAGGTTCCCGACTCCCACTCGCCTCGCAGTCCGCGCAGCAGCCCCTCGGGGGTCTTCCTGCCCACCTTGCCCTCCACGTCTCGAAGGTCAGGCGTCTGGGACTCCACAGTCCCCTCCATGCGGGCTTATGCCTGGACAGAGCTGGGCGACCAGTCGCCAGGGTCCAGTTGCCGGGGGTCCTTCAGTCTCCCGGCTAGTACTGAGCGGAACCGGTGGGTCCCCGCCCGCGAGGCGCGGGGGCGGGAGGACGGTGCCGTAACGCTCAGAAAAGCCGCGCAACGGCGTATATTTGTGTATATAAATACTCTAGTGTTGCGCACACAAATCTTGGCCACCGGACGTTGGAGACTGGGCAATTCTGGATTGCGCCTGAACGAGCTCTCAAGCAGAGCTCACACTGTGCCTAATTAGGCTGTTTAGCCCATCAGGCGCCCAGAAATTTTTTTGCCGAACGGAGGCTAAGCATTCACAGGGAGTGGGAGTTTAAAAAACACTGATGAGGGAGGGCTACAGAGAGTTTTGGAAGGCTTCCTGGAGTGGAGCAGCTGAGTCTAAAACAGTGATTAGAATTTAACTATGCACACATACCCTCCTGGTAGCCACTAAATTTAGACTAAAGGAATATAAAGTTCTTCTGACCAGAGAGGAGCAATCCATATTGAAGCTGAAGAGGTACATGGGACCCAGATCATGTTTGATCTTGTAGGCTGATGTTTCTTAAGCTTGACTGTGCATATGTATTATCCGCAATTTTTAAAATCTAGGTTATGATTCTGTAAATCCAGGGTAGGGCCTGCGATTCTGCATTTTTAACAAGCTTCCGGTTGATGATCATAGGATTGGTCCAAGGACCCCATTGTTGAGTAACAAGGTTATAAAAGATGGTTCTAAGGTAGTTGGACTTTATTCTACAGGCAATGAAAATCCTGAAAACCTTTTGTTTTGTTTCTGGCTTGATTTTGGTTTTTAATCCAAGTAATTCCAGAAGGATGTACAATTAAAAACAAAAAAGTTACCTTGATTCTATCTTTGCCACCGCTAACTCCACTCCCCAGAGGCAAGCACTCTTATCTCTTTTTTCCCCTGATGTTTTAAGTCTACATGGACTTCTACCACTATTTCTTAATTTTAAATAATTTCTACAGACTTCCTATTAAAATAAGTATTACACTGTATTCCCTTCTTCAATTGACCCTAATATTTCTATTATTTTAATTCATCTAATGGCTACCTGTGTAATTTTATGTAATTTTCCCTTGACTCATGGAAGAATTTTAAATAAAAGACTGACCAAAAAAACTTTTGCCTTTTGAAAAGCTATTCTGGGGGGAAAAAAAGAAAAGTTACTCTGGGTGGTACAATGAGAAAAAACTGGATGGGTAAAGATCTGGAAGCAAGACTATTTAAAAGGCAGAAACAGAAATAGCCTGAACCAGGAGCCAGTTGTGACGCTGGAGAACTAAAACAGAATTACCTTACTTAGGAGGCAAGACTGACAGGACTTTTTATTTATGGTTGTCTTTTATGGTTGATTGGCAGGAATTTTATTTATAGTCTTCAATAAATATTCATTAAAAATGATTCATTAAAAAACTGAATATTATGGGGAGCCTACTATGTGTTTGCCTTTGCGTATGGTGCAGGGACAAGAATAAGTGAACAGGCCTACGCTTGCAGAAGATGAGAAATCAAGAGCCTCTGAGCTGGTTGGCCTCATATGCCATTCACCAAAGAAGGGTATCCAAGAAGCCATGGTGGCAAGAAGTGGCTACAGCAGTAGCGCTGAATTGGAAGCACCTGTGAAGTCCTCCCAGCCCCCTGCTTGATGCGAAGGAGAAAGTTTAGAAATGTAGATAGTTAACAGATATTGAGAGTGGTTGAGTCTTCCATGGAGACCGTGAGGTGGGGGGAGCGAGAGCAACTCTGAGGGGCATTTTTTTAAATGCTAATAAAATGCATTGGATTTCTTCTGTTCACATACTTATGAGAAAAAAATCACCCATTGCCTCAATTCTTAAGACAAGCACTGTGAACATTCTGGGGGACGTCATCCCACAATTTATGAAGCAGATAGAATAGAGTTAAATGAAAAAAATCTAACTGATCTTCTGGCTTTGTCTCCTTTTAATCCACTCCCCACGAAACAGTAAATGTTCTCTGAAATCAGATAATAATGCTTTCCTGCCACTCACTTCTAATAAGTATCACCATCACTAAAAACTGGTTAGAAATGCAGTTTTTGGCTCTATACCAAGGTGCTGAATCAAAAACTCCAAGAATGGGGTACAGTGTTGTGTTTTAATACACGCTCCCAGTGAATTCAGTGCAAGCTGAAGTTTGAGAATCACTGTGCTAAGTGCGTTAACTTCATCACTTTGTAAGGATTATCACTGTTAGCAGAGTGCAGGAGTTCAAGTGGAATCTGGAGACAGGTGGCTTAAGTATGAAGCCAGCACTGTGACAATGGATCTCCTTTTCCCTGAGAAGATTGGGATAGTAAGGGTACCCACCTCATGAAGGAGTTGTGAAGCTAGTGACTGGCATGGTGCATAAACACCATCTAAGTCCATCACATAACTACCCAGTTCACAGATGCGAAGTGGCTTGCCCACGGTCGGGGTGAATGCTAGAATCAGGGTTTTCATTCCCTTCGGCCTCTAAGGGCCTGGCCAGCCCCAGACGTGGGCGCAGCCAGGTCAGAGCAGGGGGGGCGGGGAGGGCTGTGTCGGATACCCGCAGCCTGACGCCGGCGCGCCGTGGGGCTCTGGTGCGGGGAGCTAGGGCTCGGACTCAATCGCGGCAGCCGGCCTGGGCGCAGGGGAGCGGGGGACGCCGGCAAGGGTCCACGCAGCCCGTCCGCAGGCCCCGAAGCTCCGGCGCTGGAGGGCCGCAGACACGCCGCCCTA